>NC_056729.1:180667863-180987863 GCF_019279795.1 Protopterus annectens
TCCCCTTGGGGCAATTTTTAGGCTAGGTACACCCCCCCAAAAAAAATTTTGGACCAACCTCCCCGGGGATACACCCCTGAACTGACACATGTGTACATGTGCTTGACTGAGTATAGCAATGTCTGTGTGTTAGCACACCTATACTTGGGAATTCCATGAGGGCCTTCACAATCAATGCAACACCCATTGCTATAGTCCCCCCATATCGGCTACACTAGCCTTGCAGTACCAGCACAACCATGTTTTACAAATGGGGTGATAGGCATGGGATACCCATTATGTTCTGGCATGTGTGTGTAGGTGTGCATGTCCGTATAACTGTAGGGGACAGCATTCTGAGGCCACATACTCCTATTACAATACCCATTGCCACATAGTAGTACAGATAGTTTTGTTGCTGCCCATAGGTGAGGCATGACAATGCAACACTCAACTCTGTGTGTGGCATGT
Organism: Protopterus annectens; assembly: GCF_019279795.1. Classification (NCBI taxonomy): domain Eukaryota; kingdom Metazoa; phylum Chordata; order Ceratodontiformes; family Protopteridae; genus Protopterus; species Protopterus annectens. Next base: position 180,668,314 of record NC_056729.1, read on the forward strand.
GCATGAGATGCATATCCCTGTAGTACCACTGTTGGGATATACTATGGGTTATATCACAGTCACGGCCAATGTGTGATGGTTGGTATGGCAGAGTGTCATCATGGATTTCAGGGAGTACAATATCCACTGGGGGATGTGGGTGCTGTGTACACTATCATTACACCAAGGGACACCCGGTATATGTCCCATGTACCACATTATGGTTACCACTGTCACCATCAACCAAACAGATAACTGTTACCACAATCCAAGCCAGTTATGCATGTGATGTGTGCAGCCTACCTGTAACACATTGGACACATGGTCAGGTTAGTTAGCAGCAATAGACTCTGGTATCTCGTTTGTGTGTCTGGCTGTTATGTGTCTGTAAATGTGTATATAATGGTATGTCACACTACGTATTGTACAAATATACCCATCACATACCCCATTAGCATACTGTGCATGTCTGGGGATGTTCTGCATGTAACCTGTAACCTGGGATACACATCACCCTAAATGCTGTGTGGTGTGTGCAATGTAAGCCACACACTACAGTATCACTACATAGCTAAGTAGGGGTCTACTCCCAGTGTTGCCAAGTAACAGTGTGCGTGTATGTGGATGGGTCTACATCAGGTTGCAGGGTATACATACCGCAGCGGCTACCCGTCCATGTGGCACAGGCAGGCAATAACAGGTTTAGTAACCTGTGACGTGTTCAGCTGTATGCCAGATATGTCACAGCCATGGTGTCACCACAGTGACATACTCCCATTGCAGAATAACACTGCAGACCATCCTCATGCTGACACATGTACACCTACAACACAAATGGATAACATTATAGAGACCACATCCAACCAGTGTTACTAATAGCTATAAGGGATCATTGCTGGATTGCTTCACTACTTGCTTTATATGCATTATACTCTACTCCCTACAACATGTTTCATTGCAGTACTGTGGTACACTGTAGTGCAGTCACCGTGTGCATCAGAACCATATCAGCCTGTCCCTGCATTGATGGTATGGATGACAGGGATGTGGCACAGGTATCATCATATGCACAGGGTATGATGTTGGTTTGCCAGAGGCTGAGGGTGGGCCATGCATTTAACACCATGTGTGTGGGTGAAGGGTGTACTGTGGAGAGCTTGGTGAAATGATGTGGTGTGTGTAAGTATGGGGTTACCCTAGGTATGTTTGCATAGTGTGTGGGTATGCATGCACACAGTTCTGCCATGTGGATGCCCTACACAGGTGTTTATGGACAGCTGCAGACCATACCTCGCAGGGTGTGCAGTTCAATGCCTCTGGGCATGGACACGTGGACTGTGCCTGCCAGGGGTTCCACGGGCACAGCCAGGTACTGGCCTCGATGTGCTACTCTCACCTGCTTATGACAATTGTCTGCTGGTACCAGGTTCCTCCTGGGACTGGCGAGGACCACGTGAACCTGGTCTGCTGTGGTATTTTGTGGACAGCACACCACTCCCACACTGCTGGGGCTGCTACTGCCACTACCAGAGCCCCTTGGTGTCCTAGCACATCCACGCTGACTGCCAGCTGTTGGTGTTGCTGGCCCATGTCCATGCTGGCATCACCTCATCCCCACCAAACGTTGAAGCACGGACATAACATGGCCGATGAGGGCCATCATCTCACCATGCCATCTATCCGTGTGCTCGGTGTAAGTATGGATGGCACCCGAGAGTTCATGGACGTTGTCACTTACAGATGCAAGAGCAGCCCTCTGCAGCCTCAGGCCCAGTCTGTTGTAATGTTCCATATGTGCCTGTGCCACCATGACAGCCTGAAACATGCACCTGCTAGTACCAGCTATGTCACCTATGCCAGAGGCATGATGTCCAGCGGCTCTACCAGGAGCACCTTGGGACATCCACCTATGTGGTGCCCTGCCGGACATCCGGCTATGCCTGCTGTGACCAGACACAGTAGGAATGGTTACCACACTTCCCTGTGCATTGCCACCAAATGCCAGCTGTTCCTCCACTATGGCCACTGGTGTTGGGGTATATGTAGGCACTGAAACTGTGTGCGGGGTAGGGGTGGAGAAAATGGGGATGTCAAATGGCACAGTGTCATTCCTGACAACCCCACCTGTGCCTCAACAGTACTATCATCATCTTCGGTGTCTGTATGGACACCAACATCAGATTGCATGCAGGAAGGACCCTGACCCACCTCATCACCTGTGGGGAAAATAATAAATGTACTTTAAAATCTGTAAAGCATTGTCTAACAGTACACACACACACACACACACACACACACACACACACACACACACACACACACACACACACACACACACACACACACACACACACACACCTCTGTAATACCTACCTGTCCATGGCTTTACAGACAGTCCCACATATATGTCCATGTGTTACCCCATCCTGCATCACACTTGTTAACATATGCACATTGATACCACTCATTAACATCTCAGTCCTCTAAATGCCCACACAAGTGGCCACAACACAAGGCCTGTTGTTACTTTACCTGCCTGACCTTTGTGTAGTGGTTTTACATGGCCTCACTGCTGCCTTCAGTATGCACCCTCTGTATGTCCGGACATGATGTGCATGGCCCCTATATGTGTGGGCTACTATGTTGTATCCATAATATTTCACACTAGTGTGTCATGTGTATGTAATGCTCAGTACATGCCAGATATGCTGCTCCTTCTGCCTATCATGTGACAACTGTAATATTTGGATACACTCCCTGGTGTTGACTAGTACTTCCCTAATGCATCTGTAGTGCTGCATACATGGGTTGTCAATTACCTCTCTGCTGACTGTGATATTAAGGGTGTACCTGGTGTCTACCTTCCCTCTGGATGCCTGTTCCATGCTACAGACTATATTATACTATTTGCTGTCCTGTTATTACACACATTACAGGTATTCCTGGTGTGTAATGTGGCAGTCCATGTCCATGTACTGCATGGTCCCAAAGGGAAGTACAGCCATATGAACACCCCTACAATCACACATGTGCATACATGGCCACCCACACAAACACACACATGCACACACACACCCTACATGCATTTACCTTTCTCCACTTCACCAGATGGACCCTTTAGACAAACTAACACACACACACACACACACACACACACACACACACACACACACACACACACACACACACACACACACATACAGGTGAGGTTTCACAATGATAGTACACACAGTCCTCCTATTACCTATCTGTCAACATGCAGAACATATGGTACAGAACAGCATGCAGTTCAGCTATAGTCAATCCATGCTAGCAACAGTATACATGTGTGTGATGCATGTGCTGTGTCACTAGGTGATGCCCCTTCCCCTGGATACCACTGCACCCATGTACACAGTATTGCTGTGCACCTGTTCTGCACCCTGCCTTGTACTGTGCACCATATCTCACAGCTGTACAACCCATTGTGGAATGTGTAGTACTGTGTCAGTTATGTCATCTTTACTTCTCACAGCCCCTATGTTTTTCAGCAACACATCCCTTGGATGATATGTGAACAGTTGTCATTGGTGAATGTCTGATGCCTGATTTACAGCTGTCAACATCAACAGACCATGTATGACCACTCCACTACTCTTACACTGACAACTATCAAAGCATACCATGGCTTTGGGGGGTGTACACACCTTTATAGATCTGACACACACATCCTTGATCTGCCATGAGACCAAATCACTGCATATCTTAGCAGTACATGAGCCTGATATATGACATATGTCCTGTACTTTCACATGCAGTGTCTACAGATTGTGTTAGGTGTGCAGCTGCTGACCACAGTGCATACACACTGTGTGGGCATATGTGTGCATACACTTATCATGATATTTATTTGCACCTCTTGTTGTGTGTACTACAGCAGTCACTATTCCTGGCAGGGGAATACCAGCATGGGCCATCTGCATTTGCCAGTGTCTGTTCAGTCTGCCCTACACATGTCCCCTATTCTGCATGCTTGCAAGGTCTACTCATGTGCACATCCCATGGTTTTCACACACTATCGGTGTGTGGGTAGGGTTATGGCTGCCACAGGTCCTGAACCTGACTATGTGCAGATAGAACCATTCCTAGCATCCTCAGAATCTCTGCTGCAGTGCACTGGTGTGTCATGCTGAAACCCCTGCCTCTCCTTCAGCCTTTATGCAGATGCATAACAAGTAAGCCCTACACATGTGTGTCACTTTACAGCGTCCCATACACTGAATGCCATATATTGCAGCCTAGACCAAGCTGATAATGTGGACTATTGTAATGCCTTATGCCATAGTGTATCTCTGCAGCAGTTGCCATTGTCCTACAGGTATATACACTGGTGTTGCACAGTATATGGGTGTTGTTCCAAACATGTCCCTACTGTAGGCCATGTCTACCACCAGTATTTGACTCCCTGTGGACACATTCTGCAATTACAGGATGTTATCTATCATGAAGGTGTCTGACATAACCTTCCAATATCCCATCATGATCACCCCTGTGAGACCCTGCATTTCACAGCAACAATGCATGAACATGTGCAGCATGCATTCAGGGTAGGTGTGTTAGATGTGTGCATGGAATATACCATCGCCATTATATGCCCGGGATGTTGGCAAGCATCTACATAAAACATACTCACCAGCTACAGGCTGCTGCCTTGGTGGTATCCTGGAGGGACCTACATAAGAGGGTGAGAGATGCAATGTCAATGGACACACCTGTGGCAGTGCTACAGGGTGGGTGAAGTATTAAAATACATCAATGGTACAGTCCCAAGATAGTGCCACATCTGGACATCTGTTTATCACTACAATGCAGTAACACAATATATCTATGACATGTCAGATATGCATGATCTACCTGTACCAATGCAGATGTATACACAACAGTGGTCTACTGATGTGCCCTGTGTCCTTACCTGCAGGCGGCATCAGCCAGTGTGTTTATGACACCCACTTCCATGAAGGTGTCAAGCGGTTGATGGCTTGCTGGATGGGCAGGTGCCATAAGGCTGGCCAGGAGCTCCTCCACACATGTCAGGGGGGATGGATGGCATGGCCCCCCCATGGTGAGGTGATCCCCTGGACTGCAGCAGCATGCTGACAGGCATTGCGAAGCAGGTCAGTACAATGTTGCAAGACCTGCTCATACCTGCATTTGTGCAGTCCGACATCATTGACCCTGTGGACTAGGTCATTCCACAGGGTGGTCCTCTCCTGCTGCTCATGTGCAGCCCTACCAAACAACGCTGGGTAGTGCTGGATCAAGTGTGATATCACCACATCATTCTCTGCTTGTGAATAGGTGGGCAATCGTGCATGTGACATCTTGGCTGAAAGCTATAAAGATGGAAACAAGTCTGAGCAAGTCATACAGCAAGGTTACCACAGTTCGTAATACACATCTTTGTCACCCCTCCACCATATCAGCTTCAACAAACTGTACACACAACTCATTAGGTATGGCTACAGCTTACCTACCATTGTGTCAGATATTGTATTGTACCACACCTTCTGCTATGTGATTGTAGCCATGTCCTCTGTGTGGACATTATCATTGCTAGCCTGTTACAGACTATTTACCTGCATGCCATTGTCAGGGCCACTATGGTTCCATATATGCCAGTTGTATGGCTGCTTTGGGATTGCTGCACATCTGACATTCTGAGTTATAGGGGATATGTATGCATGCTGTTGGAAATTTATCCAGATTGTGTAGACTATTACTACCAACATATGTTCTATAACAGTGACACAATAACATGTATATGTTCTATTGGCCAGCAGAACCAACTCTCCAAACCCAACTGCCCATGATACCTGGCCACATCACATGTGTGTCCCAACCTAGGGCCTTCTCATGTACTGGTCCAGCAATACCATCAGGTGGAACCAACCCAGGGGATGCCCCCCCCCCCTCCGGGCACACACAGACATGTTCTTGTCCCCTGAAGTCAGGTCTAGGGTATGTTCTATACTGGGCTCCACAGACACATGTGGGATGTGCTACATCAGTCTGAGGCACCCAGTACACATTCACAGGACCAACATGCACCTCCTGCTCAGCCTCCAGACCAGGCACCTTCAGGACATGGACTGCTGTTGTGAGTAGCAGTAGGTGGGAGGGTTGTTCCCATTGTGCCCATATTGGGGTTTATGGGGCATCCACATCACAGACCACACACACCATCCAGGGTGTTTACCCACCACATGTGTCACATCCCCCCCATAGACTGTCCTCTATATCTACCAACCCTGACCACCTCCACAAGTATACCTGTCATACTTCTCCATATTCCTCTTGCATACTTCACAGATGGGGCAATGTGGTCCCAACAAGGGACTAACATGTGACATACCCGTCCATGTTGCACACACTGCCAGCTGTGGATATCTGTGAGTATTGCTATGTGTGATGGTGCCTCGCATATAGCATGCATCACTGTGGTAGTAATGTAGGGGACATGTCTTTACATACATATATGTTTGTGTGTGTGTTTGTATATATGTAGACATGTGCATATAGGTATATATCTATATACGTGATGTATATATGTGCACACATATATATATATATATATATATATATATATATATATATATATATATATATATATATATATATGTCTACACATGGGTAGCTGTATATTTGTGGACATACATACTGATATACATATATATCTTTATATATTATATATGTGACATATGTACACATATGCATACTTATATCTGGGGTACATTCAGACATCAGTTCCATAATCTCACAACACCTTCCTGCACAGCTGCACTTTTCTGCCTTACAACAACACAGACAGGTGCCACACATGGACACAGCCTGACATTAGGGGGGTATATGTAGGACCCAATTGCAGGTAACCCTATTACACACTTATGGAATTCTGGCATGCTACATTACAGATTAACCTGAGTATCCTGCCAGTGGTGGGCCATGGGTCCCACGTGTCCATCATAATGGCATTACTTCCACCACCAGCTATTGGCCAAGTAATATACATACTTCCTATTACACAATACACACTATGATGGCTTACATCTTGTCAGTCAGTGCTGACTTGCACAGTTAACGGCTATGGCCCACTACCCAAAGGGACAGACACTATTGACCATAGCAGTTGTTCAGTTGAACATCATCACAACAACACCTGATGGCACATATAAATTATTCCACATCATCTATCCCATTATTATGGACCAGGTACTACATTCTAGTACATGTATATATACTTCACATACCTGTTGTGGGAATGATGTCTTGATGAATGAATGCTGAATAAATGCCTTTGCTTTTTTTAAGTTTATTTTCTTTCTTTCTCTCTCCCTCTCTGTCCAGTAAATGTAATGAGCTGCTTTGAATAGATTGCAGCATGGCTTTAGTAGGTGATGCACATGATCAGGTGATGGCCACTGCATCAGTCAGTGCCCTCCACTTGCTAACTGCATGCAGCTTGCTGTGTAGTACTTCCATTTACCACTGTCATGGCAACCACCTACTATAAATCCCTACATCATGTGGGAGTGGTCCCATCACCTTTCCTGTGTGACGGATTTTAAAATAAAAATAAATACAGGGTTTATTCATTTTATTTGTAATTACTTGCTGTTATACATGAGGGGGAATGTTGGTGGGGATATGCAGACACCTATGAGTGATCACGCTCATTTCTTACCCCTTTCTGCTGTTCTTCATTGCAGGGGCTTTTATATTCTGAGAGCTATCTGCTCTCAGACACACCCTCTGCACTCTTACACACTCCATGTAAGATTAGGAGCTCAGGCAGCATGCCTTCATTAATATGCATGGTGCTCTGCAATCCTGCTCCTAAATGGCTGCCTCCATTCAGGACTAAGCTAGTCCTGCATGGAGGAATATAAATCCAGGGGCTAGTAATTAATCCAGCCAATAAAGGTAATAAAATTGTGATAATGAATGTGTTACAGTATCACAAAATGTGTATATATCATCTAAGAGCTCAGGAAGTCTATGAAATATGTGAGGGCGAACAATATGAAGAAGCTAAAGTGAAGTTTGAAGAACTAATGGAAAAAAGTGTACGTTTAGGGTATCTATCTAAGGAAGATGTGGAGAAAAAAATTACAAATAAAAGTAATGAGTTAGCTATGTTTTTTTGTTTGCCTAAGATCCATAAGAGTATGGAAGATCCACCTGGCAGGCTAATTATATAAACTTGTAAATATTTTCTACATAATACAGGTATCCTATTACATCAATTGTTGCTTACTTATGTACAAAAGATTCCCTCATCTATACAAGATCGCTTTGACTTCTTAAACAAAGTTGTTTGGAATGAAGAGATGTATTGGCTGGTTTTAGATGTAAAAGGTTTATACACTTCAATAAAGCATAAAGATGACATTTCTTCTTTATTTTTTATGTTAGGTGATAGTCCCTTTTCTAATTTTGTATTAGAATTTGTAGTTTTTTTGTCTAAAGAATATTTTTTTTTCTTATAACAACCAGTATATAGACAAAAACAAGAGATGGCCATGGTGACACCATTTGCCCCCATGTATGCCAATCTTTTTATGGCTTTTTTTGAAGATACATTTTTGTGTAAACAAAAATTCATGAAACAATATGTAAAATTGTACTAGAGATATATAGATGATTTAATTTTCATTTGTGAAGAGGGTAGAAATCAGGTTGCTCAGTTTATTGCTGAATTAGAAGATAATTATGTTGGTCTTTCTTTAGATGGGTTACAATAAGGTAATTAAATAGTTTTACTCGATATTGTGCTGAAAGGTAAAAGAGATGGGTCTGTGTTCACAAAGGTTCACAGAAAATGAATGGAGGGCAGCCAGTTTTTACATGCTTAGAGTTGCCATCCTCCACATTTTGTTCCATCCCTTCCTTATGGGGAATTTTTACGTTTATCCAGACTATGTAATAATGAGAATGTCTTGGATGATGAGATTAAAAAATTGGCTAACATGTTTTTGAGAAGAGGCTATGACCCGGAGGTTGTAAATCAGGCACTAGAGAAAGTTATTGATAGGAGCAAAATAAACAGAGTTAATACAAAAGAAGAAAGAAAAAGGAAAATACAATATCAGGAAATTGAAGTTTTAAACAGAGAAAATATGTACTTGTGTCCATGTACAACATCAAAAGTAATGAAATTACTAATATGGTTAAATATTATTGGGAGTTTTTAAAGAAAGACAAAGTGCTATCAGATATGTTACCAAAATATCTTACGTTATCATATACTAAAGGTAGAAGTCTACGAGACATATTAGTACATGGAAACTCTGTTTTTTCATGTATGAATATGCAGAGCTTGCCAGAGAGACTAGGTACTAGGCTGTGTGGGAAGTACTCAGTTTGTGCATAGATATTAACTTCCCTTGAGTGTATTAATAATGTTATGTATATATGTAAAGGGACAGTCTCTTGTACCAGTAAAGGGGTAGTTTATGTTTTGAAATTCCCTTGTAATTTATTTTATATTGGGTAGACCAAAATAATGTTTAAGACTCGATTTATGGAACATATGAGGGATATTAAGAATCAAAATAAAGAAAAGGCTGTTTCTGCACATTTTGATGTTGCACATGGAAGTAATCATTTATTATTACAAGGTACCATTTTGGAACAAATAAATGTGAAATTTGGGAATGAATTGTTGTTGAAAGAAACTTTTATACAAGGAGTCTATTTATGTTTTAAAATACAATTCATTAGCCCCTATGGGTAAATTGGAATTGTTTGCATTAAGAAAAAGTTTTATTTTGTTTAATTGTTTAATTGAATAATGATGGTAAATTTATTTTAAATTGATGTATATAAGGAACTGGTTGCAAAAGTTTTTATTTTCTTTAAAGGTGGTTACACTGAGGAGTTAGAATAATTTTTTTTTAATTAAAGTCTGAACTGCTATTTGTTAATTTTGTTCCTACTGATTATTTCATCTGGATCCTTTGGTTGTGTTACATTTGGTGATTGGAAAAGTGATTGTGTCATACTCGGCCCAGTACTGACTGCCCCATAATATGCATTAGGTCACGAGGCAGCAAAACCCACTGCAGTATGGAAGGGACAAGACAAACAGTGGGGTCATAGGACAGTTGCACAACTATCAATGCTAGTGTTCCCTACCTCCAAGACATCAGTGTCCCCATACAACTGAAGTAACAGTATGTTTGCATAGATATTTCAGGAGATCACAAAATCCCAGGGCTGACCTAAACAACCTGGCTACATGTTCTATTTTCCACAATATGCAGGAGTCAAAGTGTATGTCTGTCTGCTGTTGAAAGTGTGAGGAATTAAACCTCACTTTCTGATGGCTGGTGTGGCTCTGTGGGATAAGTACATTAGCATGGTTGATGGTGTTCATGATTTGAAGCTGGGTGCACCTACAACTTTTGTATGTGAGGTACTCCTATGGTAGGAGGCCCAAAGACTGTCAATATGCCCCAGTCTGTGACTGCAGGAAAGCTGGACAAAGCCAGAGATAATGGAGTAACAGAGGGCCAAACCTACATATATCATGCATGCTCTGAGTAACCTAGAAGGTGGCTAGTATAACATCAGATTGCAACAGGTCATAGTAGCAGCATGATATAATTCCATCATTTAACTGTGTCAGTACTTACAACAATTCACGGAGGTCCATTTTGTAGTATATTACCAGAAAATACAAGTGTATGAGGAACAGAGCAGGCATATGGGGTGGAATGCTGGACATCCTGCTAAACATATACAATTAGAGGTGTGAACACCACCACCCTGTGTGTGGTGTGACATCATGTACCTCAGTCACATCATACATACAACCACTTAGAGCAGGGAATCTGGTAAAAGCCAAGAACAGTAGTGGAAAAAGAATGAAATATAAGAAGGATTAACTACTGGCCAGACAAATGTAGAAAGTTCAGAGAATAACAGGTCGTGCAGTAGGATGGGTTTCCTGGTGTGTATAGTGTCAGGAACTCAAATGTCTGTCATCATTTCCAAACATCAATCTATAATGATTTGCCACTGATGTAACAGAAAATCATAATGCTATGTAAAATGTACCATACAGATGATGCAAAACTCTGTACAGTCTATTACAATCTATACAGTCAATAGGTATGTTTCATATATTACATTCAGCACACAGCCGTGGAATCCCTTGGACAAAATATCAGAGAGGTGCTGGACTGTTGAATCAGGTGTACCAGCCAACTGGCTGCAGCACACAAGAACCCAGACTGGAGTACTGGTAAATCTGGCCTGGAGTCACCTTGTAAGTACTGACAGTCACACTGTGCATGCTCCTACACTTAGTTAACTCGAGTCCTTGTCTGATGCCTCATCTGCCAATAGAACCAATATGTGAAAATATGTCTGTGCATACAGACAGCTATGTATACGTATCTGTCTCTCTATATCCCCCTCACATGATTACCCTATCTATCAGTATGTGGCACACACACGTATAAATATATATATATATATATATATATATATATATATATATATATATATATAGGTAACATACATATATATGTGTGTGTGTGCGAATATATGAATGTGCACACATACACAGAGAATGCTGGGGTTATCTGCACCTACCCATACAACAGTTTTCTGATAGTACCAGACCAAGGCTGCATAACAACATAATCCACCCAACCAGAGAATCCTGTGCCTGTGGCTGTGGAATATCACCCTGCAGACAGACAATGGAGTGTAGGTGGTGTAATGTGCAATGGCTTCAATGCAGGACTTGGACAGGCCATATTGTCACTGTCTAATTGTCCAGCTAGCAAACTGCAACTGGCAGACATGGTGATACTGGTAACAGTACACACATAGCAGGGGTATTAACTGGTACCTCACTGCTAGGACAATTTATACAGTAACAGCATAAAGTAGGTTCACTCTGCAGGCCACACATGCTGTGTAATATAAGGCTACTTTGCATAGCCCAAAAGTACTGTGGCTGCAGCCAGATGTACACCATATGTAACAGGTGGTGAGTGTAATAATTGCTGCCAGCTATAATGTATAATAGTAGGTAGATAAGGGTTCTAATCTCATGTCAGCCACTGTGTGTGTGTGTGTGTGTGTGTGTGTGTGTGTGTGTGTGTGTGTGTGTGTGTGTGTGTGTGTGTGTGTGTGTGTGTGTGTGCAGATATTTCACCTACAGCAGTACAGACATGCCCATCTGGCCTTTGTCTGTGCAATGGCCAATCATTTTATGGTCCTGTGACTAGCACCCTCCTCAACATTGGCCTCCCTGTCAACACCTGCTGATGTCATTCACCTTAACAGCACTGGCTGACACCTTCGGAGAAGATAAGCTCCATGGTGCATGCAATAAGTAGTTAGTGCTATAGTGTATATTAATAAGTAGCTAGGAGTTCTAATCTTGTAACAGGCAACTGTGTGTGTGTGTATATGTGTGTGTATATATATATATATATATATATATATATATATATATATATATATATATATATATATATCAATTTGCAGTCGTGAACACATGCTTCTCTCACCTATCTGTATGCAATGGTTATACATTTTAAGGCAGTGTGACTATCTGCCAGCCTCCTCATTGGCCTCCTTTACAAGGCCTGCTGATGTCACCCACCATAACAGCACTGGCTGACACTCTCAAATTAGATAAACTTCATGGTGCATGCAATAAGTACTTAATGCTATAGTGTATATTAACAGAGAAATAGGGTTCTAATCTCACAACAGACAACTGTTTGTGAATATATCCCATTGCAGCTGTGTATATATGCCTATCTCTGTATAATGGTTACACATTTTAAGGCTATCTGACTACCTGCAAGCCTCCCCATTGGCCTCCTTTACAAGGCCTGCTGATGTCATCCACCTTAACAGCACTGGCTGACACTATGAAAAACAATACGCTCCATGGCACATGCAATAAGTACTTAGTGCTATATAGTGCATATTAATAGATAGGTTGGGGTTCTAATCTCAATAAAGGCAACTCTGTGGGTATCTGTGCAACTCAATTCCCATACAGGAATACACATATGGCCATATTGGTGTGCAATTGTCATACATTTTACTGCCTGATATTTGCTGCAGGCCCTAAATAACCCACATCTACCTAGGCATAAATGCTATCCCCCACCTACATTTGTATGTACAGAACACCCAAGTGACACGTATCAAGGGTAGCAGGCCTTGTCACAGGGTATGCATGCATGATTATGCTGACTGCTCCCATTGTCTTGACAGTGTTCTACAGATATGCACTTAGGTAACAACACACGTATACAGCCGTACTTTGCTGATGTTATATATCTGCTGTACTGCCATGCTATCCTGTGCTGCTGTATTGCCACCAAGTCTCCATAGCTTAGCCACTCAGACCCCTGTAACAGAAAAATACACACTTCTGTGAGACACCTTTCCTTCTGCAGCACTACTGCCAATCTAACATCATGCAACAAAGGTACACAAAGTTTGATGTGCACTCAAGATACATGCCGACATACAACACCTGTCATGGCATAACACTACTGCACTACAAAAGTACATGTAATGTAATAAAGTCACTCTATGCATCAGACACATATTTGGATGTCCCTGCATCGATGGTATGGATGGCAGGGATGTGGCACAGTTTCATCACATGCACAAGGTGTGGTGTCAGGGTGCCAGAGGCCTTGGCTGTGCCAAACAGTTGACAGCATCTGTGTGAATCAGGAAGGGATGCTGGCAAGCTGGGACATGGAGAGGTGCCGTGTGTGTCTGTTAGTGACCTGCATGTGACATTGATGTTTGAGTGTGCGCGTGTACCCAGTCAAGCCCAGTGCTAGCCCTACACTTGTGTATGCTAGACAACTGCAGACCATACATAGCAGAGTGGACAGTTCACCTTCTCCAGCCACAAACATGGGAACTGGCTCTTCCAGGAGTGGCACTGGTACCACCATGCCCAGGGAAAGATGCAGTGCTAGCAGCCGATGGTGACTAGTGTCTGCTAGCCTCTGTCCCCATAGGACCACCCAGTATCACGTGCCCATGGGCTGCTATGTCATGGTGTGGACAGCACACTCCCTTCTGTAGTGCTGGAGATACTGCCACAACAGGAGCGTGAGTCTGCACAGCCATGTGGACTCTCAGCAGATGATGTTGCTGACCTATGTCTATGTGTCCAATGCCCAACTCTGACCAGATGTTCCAGCAGAGACAATGTGCGGTCGAGGACTGACAATGTCTCACCCCACCATCTGTCCACTAGATCAGTGAAATGATCCATGGTTTCACCAATGTGGTGAAGGGAGTCACAGATGTCAGACTGTGCTGCATCTATAATCCTGAGCATCCATCTGGTGTTGTGGCCGGAATGTGCTTGTGCCTCCATGATGGACCATAACATGTGTCAAGTGTCCCATCATGTGACAGCTCTGACAGGTGGTAGATGGGCAGCAGTTCTTGTTTGAGCACCCCTGTCAGTCTGCCTTTGTGGGACCTCACCAACTCTCTGGCTGTGGCCACTGTATAGACTCACTGATGCCATAGTTGCCACACTCTCCTGTTTGACGTCACCACACCCTGACTGTCCGATATCTGTGGCCTCAGGGGACTGGGTATGTGTGGGCATACTGACTGTCTGCAGCAACAATGGGGGAGGAAGTGGGATGTCAACCCATGGGACAGATTCAGCCCCCAACAACCCTACTTGTGCCTCAGTATGGCCAGCATCATTATCAGAGTCTGATGAAATACTGACATCAGGTTGTGTCAGGGACACACTTGAACCCCGACGTTCACCTATGAGGAGGAAAACAAAATAAGTATATTACTGCCTGCACTATTATGTATGGTAATCCACACACACAATACAGGTAAAGAGCCACAGCTGCATTACACATAACACATCTTATTTCTGATCCCATGCAAAAACACACAAACAGACTACAACATACACAGACAAGACAGGCCCTTTATAACATGCACTGCAGCTATGTCCGGTTAATGTTGCCAGTATCATACAGCTGTAAAATAAGCAACATGTCAGTGTATCTGATAGACCTACACATAAAACACAGTCCACCCATCTTGAGCATACTATTCCAGTTATAGTATCACTGCCTCAGGTATGTACCATCTCCATATTGTGTGCGAACAGGCATTTGTGAGTGATTGCTTCCTGTATAGCAGACTGCATAGACCTTCTCAACGATAAGTGCAGATGTGTTACTGATCCTGCAAATATACAACTGTGATTACCCATTTAATGCACTTCAGTTAACCCCTCCAAAATGGAACATACAAGTATTGTACTGTGGCTAAGCATAACCATTGTGCCTAGAGCAAAATGGCAGTCCTTAACATTCTTAGGGTATATATGATCCATAAGACAACAGTATGACACTTACCAGGTACAGGACCTTAGACTCTGGCCACACCTGACTTACCTATGGAAATGTTAGGGAAAGGCATTGTCAACAATACCAAATGTGGCATTGTTACAGGGGTAATATGCGTGTATATCAATGTGTACAGTAGCTAATGTGGTACTGCCTACATTGCTGACATTTTGAATATGTGTGCACACCTGTACATTAAAACAATTCCCTCCCAATGCAGATAGACCTGACACCTGTGTACTGGTATGCAGAGGCTGCCACAAGGACTGATACAGTATTACAATGATAAACACAGGAACCCTACCTGGGCACTCCTCTCATGTGGATGCTGTGGCACCCACCTCCACGATGTATGGAGTGATGAATGGTTGTGAGCCGGTGGTTGATCCCAAGTTTGTCAGGAAGTCCTCTGTGGCTGAGAGAGGTTGTTCTGCTGTAGGCCCTCCACTGGTAGCAGCATTATCCCTGGCCACAGCGGCAGCCCATTGCTGTGCAGCATTCACCATATCTATTGACCGGTGTCAGACCTGCTCGTAGGTTCTGCCTGTATCCCTATTTGGTTGATTGCTGCGATAAGGTCAGCCCACAGTGTTGCACATTGTTCACAATGCTGGTGACTTCTGGGCAGCAGAACATTATGATGCAGTCTGAAGCCATCCAGGATAACATTGTTTTCAGTGTCTGAAAATGGTGGTTGTTTCCTTTGATACATCCTTCCTGAAAGAGAACAAGAGGGAAACACATCACAGGACCAGATACATGGATATCCACTATGTACAGACCCTGCACAACCAAAATGGCTTGCACGATCCATTGCTACCTCCCACGTCATATACCACAGTCTATCAACACAGTATGTATGTGGCTATCACCAACAAAGTAGCAATACCGGTTATTCCCTGCATGTCATGACAGAGTGTGCTGAATGTCTCCACACCCATCAATGCCATCTACTGCAATGTGTCCCCTATGGGTAACGTCCCACTACTATGTCATACAGCCACTGCCAGACAAATAGGTGTGTGTTAGTATAAGTACTGTATATGGGGACAATGCAGCAACACCAGTGTGCCATAATGACAGACAGTGATGTAAACCTGCTGTAGTATATCTTCCCTGTAGGTGTCATCACTCTCCAGTACACAGATGTTTGCAGAACGTATACGTGTTCCTGATATATATGGTCTTTTTGGCATAAATATGTGGTTATCTGGCAAACGGTTGGCCAATAATTAATGACTGTTGTTGGAATATAGATAATTTGCCTGTCACATGCTAGACCCCTCAGAGCACACGTATGCTACATAATATCTGTTAGGCTATTCATATTCTTACTTTGTATGACCACTATGCACACTCTGTCGCTGAGTTTGGGCCTGTGTCCCCCACTAATAATGGCTATGACCTGAACTCCTGATATAGGGGATTGCCAGGTATGTTAGGCATAGCTCTTAAGTGATGAGCTATGAATGTTGACAAAACAGTGATCTAGCCAGAGTACATCAGGGACAGTTAGGGACACCTTTACAATGTCTTAACTATCCCTGTGAGACATTCAGAGAATGACAGTATAGCATGTGATATTACAGCTGTATCCACCCTTACTGTCCATATGTCTAACTCATAATCCACTAGCTTTCATACAGGAGGGAGGAGAGGGCCACAGCTGTGAATTCAATCATAGCAGGCACAGCTTAGAGGCATGCCTGTAGCTTTTGTACAGCAGAGTATCACCAACATGTCATTCCCACAGATGTCCTACAGGTCTACCGTTTTAATCCCTATTCCCCATACCTCCATCCTTCCATTATATGGGGACTTGTATTACATACCTGTTAAGCGGTGTAATCCTTTTGTGAACAAATCTTCAAGAACAAAGCTTGCAAAATCATAGCCTGCCTTGTTAAAGCATCTTGCAGACCTGTATCCCATAGGCAGTTGATTGCATTTTGTAGGTAATGCTCATTAACAGGTAATTTCCAGTGCATCAATACATAGCTCAGACTTGCTAATTGCAGCCAAAACAGCTGGCTTGCACTTTCATTGGCCAATGACATGGCACCACAGTGTAATATTTAAGGCCTTCATATAGGCCTTGGCCCATTTATTACTCTTTGAGATGGACATTAGTGAAGTGTGGAGAGTACAGCATCACAGCTGAGATTTATGAGGTATGCCCACAGTTTTGCATGCTATGTTTGGCCATTGTCAAATGATGTTGCGATTATCTGACAGTTCAGTGTTAAACATTGTAGGTTGAGATCAGTAAGGGGGAAGAGACATGTGAGTGTCAGACGTCATACCCATCTGAATATGCATGCTGCTGCAGTAGCTGCTATTCTATCAGCTCACTATGTTTGTAGGGGCAAACTGTGAAACATGCCCCTGTTGCTGGACCTTTGCAACTCCCCTCTTTATGCTTGAGTTTTGTCTGGATCCCTTGTTCTACAGGGTTGTGAAGTATGGCAGGTCTGTAGCAGGTAGCTTAACATACAGCTGCATATGTTAAGACATATAGGGGGGAGTGTGAACACTTTGGAGAACATGAAGCTACATGAAGCTGTATGCGTAACTGAGCCAGCAGTGTCAGCTTTGTTGTTACAACAGAGCCAGGGTAAGGGTACCCTTTACAGATCACTGGAGGCATGTGCTTAGGGTACATCTGTTATGTAACAGTGCCAGTCACAGAGTAGTAGGTGACATACAGTTAGGCTATACGAATATGTGCAGTGTATCCCTACCTAGAGGACTTTGACTTTCAAACATGGATCGCAAGTAATTCAGTAGCAGCAACCTGTGTGGGTTAAAATTGGATCACTCAGTCATTATTTGCTGTATTCCCAAGAATATAATTGAAGTGTAACACACTGGATTTGAACCCAGGACTAAGAATGGCAAAATGACTGCATGCCAAGCATTTAACAGACTGAGCTACTGAGTCATTGCTGCAGCACATGCATTTGCTAGATGTATGTGCATGCATACAGTCTGTGACATTTTCTGCATCCATCAGTATGTGCATGACTTTCAAAGGCAGTTGTTGTGCAGCAGGGTCCCAGTTGTAGACATATGTACTTTGCCAGTGGTGTCTTAGCAAGTGTGTTTAAAGAAGTTGCTGATGGAAGGGGATGGTTACATGCTATCATACCTCTCAACCTGTTAAAGCAAGAACTGTGAACAAAGCCACACATACAAATTGGATACAGGCCCAAAACTAGGAACAATCTTGAATTATTCATCTTACAAACATAGAATGTTGATAGAATAACAGGATTTACAGTAGAATGTGTTTTTTGAAGGGTATGATGCATGACACTCAAATGTCTGTCATGATTTTCTAACCTCAATCTTTGATGATTTGCCACTACTTTACCAGACACATATGTTTTTGTGAAAACTGGCCCAAAACTAGGGACACAACTGTGAACATTCTGCAGCAGTCTGTGCAGTTGACAGCTACACCTGCTATCCCAGGCCTCACTCACATCCATTATTATTTATTTGACTGTGTACTGGTGTACTGTCTGCATGACAGTCCCAAGTACACTGCCATATTTCCCATTATATGTACTTGCAGTGTGTCAGTATATGTTGCCAAAACAACTATTTTAATTTAGAGCTGAGAGGCCTAGTGGGCTAATGCACTATGCTGTAGTTGACAGGGGCCTGGGCTCAAGATTTGGCAGGAGAGATTGATTTTGTAGATGTGCCTAACACTCTGAGAAACACATAAGATGATTAAGGCAGTTTTAAGTGAGTTTGCAAAGCATGTCGCTTAGCTCTGCCTAAACCCGTGTTAAAAAGAAAAGAAAAAGGGGGTGACAAGAATGTGATGAAATAGGGGTAGGCAGGGGAAAAGGCAGGTAGAGTTGTGCAGAAAGGGTGTAGGAAAGGACCATAGATTTCCATTTCTTGTACAGCAACAGCTGTGCAGGTTTTACAGAATTTGGAATTTTGAGCCTCTCAACCCAGAGAGAGGGATGAGGGCAACATAAATGTGTTCATTAATGAATGTGATAATTAGTTGTGTCCAGTGGACACGTGCAAAATAGAGAGCTGTGTATGGGGTGATTTTTTTTGTGGGACAGCTGCCCCTTTTTTTAAGGAGAGCGTGAAATGTTGGGGAAGTGATATAGGTACATGTGGGGAGGTAAGTTGGGTAGGAGAGGTTGCATTTGCAAATAGACAAGACAGACAAGACAGCATAATGGGGTGGTGTGTGACACATAAGGGGGCTAAACACCTTGGATGGGGAGGGTGTTTTGGAATCAGAGGTGCATGTGCCTCCAGATAGCAGCAGCATGACTGAGCTCCTCATGCATGAGCAGTCACCACTAATCCTTATCAACCCCGAAGGTGGCTGTGCTAGGGACTGGGCGCTGGGGCCAGCCTATCCCTCCAGGTGTGCCAGTCTGCCCTCGATCTGGCTCAGTCAATTGTCCATATCACACTGAAGAATCCCTTGTGCCATCCCTGGGAGCTGTTGCTGGGTGATCACTCCCTCGCCACACTCATGCCTGGGGGATGAGGTGGTTCCACCCATGGGTGGTGCAGGACAAGCGGAAGACACAGATACAGGTTGGATCCCAGACTTGCTGGGATATGGTGCCATGGCCAGATGAGGTGGGATAGGTGGGTCCACAGGTTCTGGCCTACCCACACTGGCCTGCCCACTCATGCTATGGTGTTGAGGGTTTTTCAAAGTGTATAGGTTAGTCATGCACAGAACATTTAAATGTTAGTTATAACAGCATACATCAGTGTTCCAATTAATCCAGAACAATAAAATTGCATATCATACAGAACACAACAATAAATGGGATAGCAGTCAGTATTGTAACAGCATGCCAGTAACATTTACAGCAAAAGGCCAACAACATTGCTATTTCAACAAGATATGGTAGTATGCAACCATTGTAATATGTAACAATAATAAAACACAAGGCCCAACTTAAGGTTTTGAGAATGACATATGTGAAATGGAAACCATACCTGTAGTATAACAATAATAATATTTGTGATGCAGATAAGGGGTGGGAGAGAGAAACATTCCATTAACAACAGTGTAGGCTTACATTTATTGCAACAGTACTGCTCTAAAATCTACAGGTCTGCCCTCACTTTTATGTCTACAAGTGCCCTATATCTTCTGTAGTATGTACATACCTCTCAAGCTATCCACATGGGACAGTATGGGCCAAGATGTAACACTTACAGGTACAGAACTACATGGGACTATTACATGTCAAGGAAACATATACGACTACCAAGGTGTACTGTGCACTGATGTTGTGTGAGTGTGCTACTGACATACTTTGACTGGATGTTAAATCTGTATCCAAGGGTTTTGACAACAGTGATCACTATCATTGACAGTGTGACACTTGTGATACATGTACTTTGCATAGTACAGAGAGTTTGCACATATCCTACCATCCTTGGCAGGCATGGGGTTACATTATCAGCAGACATTCACAGATGGACCAGGCATATAGCCATAACAACAATAAACAGTTTTACTTGTCTTATTAACTTGGAATAGTAGCGTACTTGTGGACATTTATTTTAATGAAGTTGTATCAGCTTGCTGAGCAGTGCTGCTTACACAATAGTACATCTGGACACACAAATTAATATACCATTGGGACAGCTACTACAGACAATTTATTTACCTGTAATTCTTGTGGGGAGAACATCTGTTAAAAATACATAACTGTTTCTATACATATTCAGTAGTACTTGTCTATTTCTATAAATATATAGTAGCACTTGTCTCTGGATTTGAACCCCGGTCTGTGTATGGAAAAATGAACAGCATACATATCATTTAGCAAACAGAGCTACTGCTGTGTGCTGACTGACTGATATGTGCCTAGAGCTCACCTGGTAACAAATTATGACCTGGAAATGTAGGTAGAGTGTCACACAAGGCAACAGTGACACTTGAACACACATGCATGAGATGCATGCATGACAGAGATAGTAGGTGAATTGTGTACTTGGAGTGCAGGTGTACACATTTAACCCCTAGTGGATGGGAATATGTGTGATGTGTACAAACTATATAGGGGTGC
Organism: Protopterus annectens; assembly: GCF_019279795.1. Lineage (NCBI taxonomy): Eukaryota > Metazoa > Chordata > Ceratodontiformes > Protopteridae > Protopterus > Protopterus annectens. Next base: position 180,689,795 of record NC_056729.1, read on the forward strand.
TGGGTTGGCTACCTGACCCATATACAGTTGCAGATGGTATATTTGCAGGCTACAGCTATTACAGTTTCATACTTGCCTGCATCAGCATAACTACGTTCAGGAATTCATACAGCTGAAATGCAAAGGTTAACGCAAGGCAATCCTGAGGAAAACACACTAATAATACCTTACACATTACTATTCAATGTTCAGATCTTATAATGCAGAACAAATATCATAATGCAGTATATTGTGTAGTACAGCTCCACATATACACTTTAGCAAAACAGTCCTTTATTGGCCAACTTTCAGTCACTTCATGGTATTATATGCATGTTTACTTCACAGCACTTGTAATACTCAGTTTCTTGACCAACAGCCAAACATATACACAACATTTGGTACAACAAACCTTTATTGAGGGTGACATGAAGCAGTTAACAGTATTTTATTGTTGAACACTTTATATAATACAAGCATTAAAAGACAGCTGTTATTCCACAATGTATGCATTACTGACTTTATTTCCTTAACAATTCTGACTGCAGGTGTACTTTACTTCCTGAAAATTATGAATGCAGATGATTTATTCCCTTCACATTATGAATCCAGTTGTACTTTATTACCTGAATATCATTATTACCTGAACATCGTTATTAATACTGTATACACCTGCTATTCCATAATATTATTAATGATCAAAGTTCATGCTTTCATGTATATTGAACTGTATCTGGCATTACTCACTTGTATCAGTCCAGGTCTATGAACACATTCATTGCAGTGCACTCAAAACAGAATATACCTGCTGGCAGTTACTACTGTACTGTTTCCTAATTATATTACTATATATTGCAGGCTATATCTGTATTCACCATACTCTTGTTACAACCTGGCCAGGCACCCTGCATGGGCCTCGAGGTTAGTGAGCTCTCTCCTCGCAGCTGTGGGGAGAGAAACATACCATTATGCATACCTGTCTATCAGATATTCATACTAGACTTTGGTAAATCAATGCTTCCTATACTTACAAACTTGTGGGACGTTGTCATCCCAAATATCATGGATCCACTGGGCCAAGAGTTCCCCCTTCCTATGCTTCAGGTCATCATAGTGGAAACACACCTGCTCACCAGAGTGGGAGATGCTGGTTGAAGTAGTGAGGTCATGTGCCAGCCAGTCCCAGGCCTTAAATTTGTATTTGGACCCCTGGTACTGGTCTGCAGCAGCTGGATGTCATGGTCTTTGGCAAGGAATCCAACCATGACCCTGGACTCCAACATGCCCCACTGTTGTGCCTGGAAGTGTACACTCTCTCCAACTCCTGTCATAGCTCCTGCACGGATCAAACTCCAACAGGTTCTGGATGTATTCCCACCTGTTCAGCTTAAATAAGGCAATTTTTCCACACTTTGCCACCATTGGACCATTTTTAAAAATGCTAAGCAAAGCTTAGCACCACATAAACCCACTTAGCTAAGCAGAACATTGCTTAAACTGGTAAATGCTTATCAATGCCCAAGCCAGCTAAGCGGAGCTGCATGTTGCTAGGTACTGCTAAAATGGGTCCTGTTTAAGCATTGTTTGGCTTGGCTTAGCAATACTTAGCAGAGCTACGGGCAAACCAGATTTAAAAAAATATTGAAATTAATTGTTCATTAATGATACTTTATTATTATGTGTACCTATTTTACTTTTATATCTCCTAACGTTATGCATTTAACTATGTTATCTTGGAGTGTGAATTTAATGTATTGGACACTTGTGTGTAACTGGGGCTTTTATCCTCAGGTCTTCACTGAAAATGGGTTTCTGGTCCAGCTTGTCTAACCCGGTTAACAAATGTCAATGTATACATAATAACAAAAAATATTTTTATAACATTTTCCTGTTACATGTAAAATCTGAATGGTCTGTATTCAAACTGTGCACCTACTGCACATTTGGCCACGACTTTAACCATTCAGCTACGAAGGATATAGTGACCGTAGCTATACATTTCTGTATAGCTATCAGTTATGTTGAAGCACTGCTGAGCAGCACTCTGCACAAACCCACTTAGCTATGCTTAAACTTGACCTTTCCAAAGTAATTAAATGTATCCAGTTTCTATTTTTAGATGTCTGGCATGTGACTATTGCTAAGCACTGTGTTAACACACGCAAAATATTGATATAAATGGGCTTAACTTTATTATTTAAGTACCATTTGGCACTTTAACAGTGCAGGGGAAGTGTTACTCATCTCCAGAGACTGTAAGACACCCCTACACTGATGCTGTAACCTTGTTACACGGCTGTCTCTCAGTAGCGCACCTTCATAAATATGCAAGGAGTGCTGCCAAGGGGGAGCTGCAGACACGGTCACAGTACACTCCATGTAGGACTTACACTGTTCCTACATAGAGTTTATTAAATCTGGGGGTATGTCTTTAATACAATGGCTAGAATATGTGAACTTTTGGAAAGAGGAAATTATGTTATTTAAATAGGGAATTTGAGTAGAGGGTGTAATATCATTTATGCAAAAATCTTTTAATAACCAGATACAACAATTGGGTACCATTTGTTTATGACTGGTTGTGATATATTTATTATTTACTAATAATATTTCTTGATGTATTTGTTTCTGTTCTGAAGCCTAAGATGAATTTAACCACAATGTTATGACCTTTACAGTTGTTGAAGTAGCATACAATTGAAAATCACTGAACCTTAATCCACCATTATCTCAACCTATTTGTGCAATCAAAGGGAACTCTTGATTTATTAGAATGCCAAAAATAAAATAAAATATTATTTATCTTCTTCATCATTTATTGGTGGTGATAGTACTAAAGATTGTAAGACAAACAATATTTTATGAAGAATTACATCTTAATAAACATCAATCATTCTTCCATGGTAAAAAAGAATTTGTTCTAATTTGTGACTAAACTTAAAATTGTATCAATAACCTGTTCAGAGTTTGTTTGTATCATTTCCTTACTGTTAGACATAATGGTTATACGAAGGTGTTTCATTTGATTGCTATTCCAATTGAAGTTAGAATATTTTTGTATGATTTGTTTTAATTTTTTTTTAATTAATAACGTACTTGTTTTATTATAATTAAATCTTAAGTTTGAGAATTCTTCAAACTGACTCATAGAACTAATTTTATATTCTAATGAATTTTCTATATTACCTATTGTTAGTAAAATATCATCAGCAAAGAGTTGAATCTTTACATCAAAATCTTCTTTTATTTTGATACCATTAATGTTCTTATTGGATCTAATGCTATTAGCAAAGGGTTCTATAGCTAATACAAAACATTAAGGTGATCATGGACAGCCTTGTTTTGTGCCTTTCTGTAATTTAAAGGAATTGGAAAGCAAATAACCTATTTTAATATAAGTACACAAGTTATTGCATAACTTAGAAATTAATGCAATTAGCTCAGGTGAGAAATTATACACTTTAAGTGTTTTAAACAAGTATGACCTATTAACTGAGTCAAAAGCCTAATCTTAATCAAGACTAATGATGGAAAGTTCTTTTTTATTTTTATTTGCGTAGTCTATTAATGCGTGTATTCTTATTACATTATCCTGTACCTCTATTTAAAATAAACCCAGTTTGATCTTTGCTAATTAGTTTAGGTATAAGTAGATTAATTATGTTAGCTAAAATGGGCATGAACATCTTATAGTTCTCATTTAAAAGTGAAATGGGTCTGTATGATGAACACTTTGTAGGATCCCTTTAAAATAGGTGACATAAGAGAATATTTCCATGCCGGGAGGATTTCAGCAGTTGTTTTTATAGTTTGCTATCACGTTTGAGAATGGCAGTCGGTCTAGCATAGGATTATCAAAGTGCAGTTTGCAAGTAGGCAGTTTTGCAAACCAAAATACATCGACTACACAACACTGAATGGGTACTGTAGTTCAAATATTTTAGTTTGGGATTTTGAGTGAAGATTGCGGTTCAGTGAGGAACAGGGATTTAACCCATTTCTTCAATGTAGTGTGATCTCAGAGTTGGTATATATAATTTGAAGGGGGTGTGCATGGCACAGGGGGGCTTTCCCCCCTGCAAAATAATAATATTGATGTGCCAGTGACTCTACCGTGTCATGATACATTATGGTGCATAGCTTGGGTGACATAAATCATCTACTACTATGTCAAATACATTGATCTATGGGAGTCCATGTATTCAGTTTCAACTTTGCTGCATGTTTGCTGTTGTGGTTTTCCCTATTTTGGTTCACCGTTGAAGCCGGTCAACGTATGCAGTTTCAAGATTTCAATAGTAAACCATTTTTATTTCTCTAGAAACCTTACCTAATATTTTAACTGCACCATCCCATAGCATTTTATACATATTTGGTGTAAAACCTTCTGAGCCTGGTGCCTTATTATGTTTTAACTTTTTATTTGATTTTTTATTTCTGTTAAAGTTAATGAATGGTCTTTTATGTTTTTGATTTGTTCACTTGTTTATTAGTTATATTTTCCCTTCAAAAAGTTTCAGCTATATCATCATTATCTAGGTTATTTGTATTATCATTTATATTTCATAAAATATTTAAAGCCCTCAAGAATACCTTTAATATCTGTTCTACTTTCTTTTTTATTTATATGTGTTATAATTTCTTTGATATGATTTAGCTTATTCATTTTCTTTCATCTAAGTGCAAGTTTATGCAGTCTTAAAGGGTTTATTGAATATGCCTGAAGTTTAGGTTTTAACAGGTTTATTGAAACTTAATGACTTAGAATTTTGACATATTTTGTATTTAGGTTTTTAAGTTCATACTGACTGATAATGGCATTAGGTTTTAAATTTAACTTTAGAGTGTCTTTTTGGCCTGCAATGTATTCAATTATTTGCCCCACTCTCTTGTTTTACTAATATACTGGCTTGTAACTCTTCCATTTAAGTAAGCCTTTAGTGATTCCCACAGGACAATGTCAGTTACTTTACTATTCCTGTTAATTTCTAGAAAATTTTTGATCTCTTTAACATACCGATCCTTGAATGCTTTTATTTTAATAATGTATACGGGCAATCTCTTGCGATATATTAGATTATACGTTTTTAAAATAATATTAAACATTATAGTATTATGGTCTGATAATGGACATGAAACTATTGAAATTTCTCTCATATGTGATAGATTGTTTGAGACAAAAATGTTATCAATATTTGTTTGTGTTCTATATCTATATGAATAATGGGTAAATTGAAAATAGTTTGTCTTCCTTAGCTCATATATATATCCTTTAAATTCATTATATTTACAAAATTAATTAAGCATTTAGCTGAAGATGTGATTATCAGATTTCTATTTGCAGTGGAATCTATATCTGGTAAAATACAGTTACAATCACCAGCCATTATGACTTCAACTTTTATGTAATAGGCTATGGTGTCTGAGTCATTTCTTGCATCTTTAGCTCCAACCCCTGGAATCCAGTAAGAGTTCACCAATGTATACAGTTTTCTGTTCTGCTCAATTATAACAATGTTAACATACCATAGGTATCTTTTACTTCAAGCATTACTGGTGACTTCCATAAAATATGGGTGCCTCTTTTACTTTGAAACACAGAACCTGCTGAAAGCAAATAATTCTTTATTGAAAGTTCATTTACATCTTAATTAAGCAAACATGTTTCCTGTAGAAATACTATTTGAGCTTTATGCAGTTGCAGTATTTGGACAGACTCCCCCTTTTTACTGGATTATTCAATCCATTAATATTAATAGATATGCATTTAAAATCAGACATTTATATAACAGAGAAAAAACCCACAAGTATAATGAAATTACATTTATGTACAGAACTTATCATATACTTTATATATAACAATATGAAATCTTCAGCCATGGGCAAAACTTTTGAAACAAATAAAAAAAATGTCTAACGATATAACCCTAAGACATTCTACCATGGAATAATGTATTCCTAGTTTGATGAAAAAGATGAACAAACTAGCTCTCAAATTCATAAATTAGTACCAGATGAACTCTCCTGGTTGGTGATTCCAAGCCCAGACAATTACCCCATGTCAGAATCAAACTCTGCACCTTGAGTATATAAGGAGGCCACCTTAATGACTATGCTATCTTCCCACCTCTGTAGACCTTTTTATATTCTTTAGCTCTATACATATTTACTTATTCTGATCTCTTTCTAGTTCTGTTTGCATGCTGTCTTGCACTATTACTATATTCCTAGGTTTTGTATTTTAGCTAAAATCCTAGTGTACAGTGTCATATACTAGAATATTTATATTTACCTTTATATATTTAATAATCTAGTACTACTTTTAGAATCAGTCCTATTTTTCCTTAAATATTATGTCTAAAAGTATCTGAACAAACATCTGAAAAATCTTCCCTTTTAAGATTAAAACTTTCCATAATAAATTGTTCTGAAATATTAAGTTTTATTATCATTAAAACAGAGAATAACAGAGAAACACAATCCTAATTTTTTATCAGAAGTTTCATTCTATAGACTAGTATATAAACTATCCTTTTGGTAAACTGCAAGCATTCAGAACTATTAAATAACTGACAGTGGTTTCAAATGTAATTAACTGTCTCTTGCTTATTGCTTATTATCTAACTTGTATTCTTTGACATCTTAGCATATGATTCAAAATATTATGATTTATATTTTTAGACAGGAAGAAGTAATCTGGACAGTTCTTAGAATTTTAGAACTCCCACAGCATCACATAAGTGCTCATGATTCTAATTAAGCTTCTTCAAGCTGGTCCTTATGACAAGGGTTTGCAAATGAACATTTTATCTGCTACAATTCACACAAAACATTCACAAATGAATGCAAGGCACCTCTGCTTTATACATCAGTCCCTCAAACCCTTCCAAACCATTAATAAAAAAAAAAAAATTTCAAAGTATGTTAACCACTACAAAGCTATTGCATTTAAAGAAATAATATTTAATGATTTGGTTAAGGACCATTTTTATGAGATGTTTAATATAAAGGAGACTATCATTTTTTTTAAAAGGAGACATAGCGTATAAACTTTCATTAAAAGAATGACAGTTATGTATGATTCAGGTTTAACTCGTGAAAGTATGAATGTTACTCTAATTATTTGATAACATTCCAATACTAACTTCTGTGTAATTAAGAAGCTATATTTTTTATACTTTGTTTATAGCATGGTATAAGTTTCCTGGGTGCTATTGCATGTTGAGTATACTATCAGTCACAAACTTTCAGAACTGTGTAATAACTGACAGTGGTTTAGAATGCAATTGCTTATTATCTAACTTATATTCTTTGACAGCTTAGCATATGATTAAAATATTGTGATTATTTACTTTTAGACAGCAAGAAGTAATCTGGACAGTTCTTAGAATTTTAGAACTCTTGCAGCATCACAAAAGTGCTCATGGCTCTAAGTTTTTTCAAGCTTGTTTTCATGATAAGGGCTTAAAAATGAACAGTTCATCAGTTGCAATTCACACAAAATGCTCGCAAGTGAATCCAGGCCACCTCCACATCACAAACCAATCCCTCAAACTCCTCTAAACCACCAAAAAAACAACAAAAAACATTGCAAAGTATTCCAATCTCCAAAAAGTCATTGCACTCAAATAAATGACATTTAATGATTCAGCAAGCACTATTTGTTTGAGATGGTTAATGAAAAGCAGACTGTCCTTTTTAAAAGGAGACATAGCCTATAATCTTGCATTAAAAGAATGACAGTTATGTATGATCCAGGTTTAACTTGTAAAAGTGTGAGTGTTAGTCTAATTATTTGATATCATTCCAATAGTAACTTTTATATAGTTAAAGATCTATATTTTGTATACTTTGTTTATAACATATCATGTCTTTCCTAGTCCTATTGCGTGTCAAGTATACTATCAGCAGCACACTACTGGACCATTTTAAGAACCCAGAATGGAATGCCTCTTTAGTTTCATTGGTTGCAGCTTGTATTATATTTAATAGTACCAAGAAAAAATGTGTGAAGCCCAAAGCCACAGGACCTGGATGAGAAAAGGAAGTCCAAACTAGTGCAAATATTCCGGACACTTTAATATAGTCAAATCACAGTAAAAACAAATAAAACAATAATCTTAAGCGCTTTCGCTCGGTCAGTACCGAGCTTCTTCAGAAGTGAAAATTGCAGTTGTACTTACAATCGTTAAATAATTCTAATTTTATTATATTTAACAGTACATTACACAACTACGCCAAGATATCAGAAAGTGTGCCACTTAACATAAGTTTCGTCATAATAATGATTAACTTTTATTCAGATGAACAGTTTAACCTTTTAAACTCTAATTGAAAATAAGTGGCTTTAATTATATATATATATATATATATATATATATATATATATATATATATATATATATATATATATATATATATATATATCTATATATATATATATATATATATATATATATATATAAAATAATCAAACTCTAACATTTTATTAAAGGAACTAGTAATCATTTGATGTAGGGAAAGAGAGGCATAAATTATTTACCTCGTTAAAAGTAATTTGCAGCACCTATTCATAAGTATTCAAGCACTTATTTAAATTATTAAGAATTCATAACCAAGAAATACATTGATTTTTATTTGTCCTTCAGTTTTTACTGTGTTTGTCTTTTATTAACAAACCATATCTTATTGCATTTCTTATCGAATAAACTGATATATTCCAGTCAATTTCTTCTGTTTTTCTAGGATTTTATTTTTCTGTATGAAGTCCATTGCATCTTCCAAGGTGTTAAAAAACTTCTTTCCTTCTGGAAAGTGAATCCTTATTTTTGCTGGAGACAATATTTCTACTTTAATATTGTTGTTCTTTAAACTTTTAACAAGTGACACAGATGCTTTACTCTTGGACATTACTAATTTAGAATAGTCATTGTCAAATCTCATAATATTTCCTTTTCCTTTAATTTTAACCAGATAATTAGGCAATGCACCTTTTAAGACTAAAGGGGGAATTCAATAAAGCCTATATGGATTAAATTGCCATGTAGGCATAGTGGCATGGAGCTTACATGGAAGTAAGCAGCCATGTGATCCAGTAAACAGAGCCGAGGGGTATGCATGAGCATGCCAATATGGAAGTGGCCATGGCATGCAAATCACCTCATAAACAGGTGAATTGCATGCAAATGAGGGTGTAGAGTGATCTAGCAATTGGACAGGCAGTTGTGCAGATCTTGTGTAGGTGTCAGAAGTATACATGGAAAAATTCCATGTACATGAAATTAAAAAGTGAACAGGGGTTGTAAAAGCCCTGTTAGAAGTTCAGAAATAGCAAAGCAGACACAGATATGTGCAAAAGTATGCACTGTGTATCCAAAATAAATATATATTCTTTAATACCCATATTATGTTTGCTCAGTGCGCAGCAGTGACCAAACATTTTGTTATGCAAAAAAAAAAAATATATATATATTTAAAAGTGTAAAAAGAAAAAAATAAAATATGTGACAATAATGCATTATAGGGTCTTGCATGGAGTATGTACAAAGGTAGATGTCTGTGGGTGCTAAGGAGGCAGGTCCTGGAATAGTATAGCATCCAGGTTGTGTGCATGGATCTGTATGCAAATGATCTGGGTTTACTGAACAGCAAAAATGGGTGTCTGTGCCTGCAGATCAAACCCATGTAGCCCCATAACCATATTGGTGTCCACAGAAGAGGTAGCTGACAACAGAAAGTAGTGTATTTCTATTTCTTTTAGCACATTGGAGCTCAGTGGTGCCTGTTTGTGCACCACACCTCTGAAATGAGTGGGGGGGGGTGTCCAGTGCTGCTATACTTTGTTTAGCCTTGGGTAACATGTTTAAGCTTGTTTGAGCTAAGCTGACTGTGCCCATTCATGGGGGTGTGTCTACTGACTGCCAAGCATTGTTTGCACCTGCAGCATGGGTTTTCATGAGTGTAGAAGTGCTTAGCAAGGAAGGTTGTCAAAAAACGAAAAAAAAAGAAAGAAATTGGCTGAGAAAGCCAATCATCTATAAATTATTGATGACTCCTGTTCCACCTAAACTGAGCCATTCCAACCCCTCAATGATGTAGTTGACAGGTTGAATGCATCATAGTTAGCCACTCACACAGGCTGCATCTGCACCAGAGCACTAAAACGATGCATACACCCTACAATCTGATATTGTCCCCATACTCTGCACCATTGGAGTACAGACTTGAGAATTTTAACTGAGAGAATGCTAGGGGCTGCTGCAGCTCTGCTACATCTATATGTGCTAGATTCTGTGGTCAGTGCTGATGTTGCTGCAGACAATAGGCCTAGACTGAGAAGGAGAAGAGTGTTCAGGCCCAGGGTCACCTTCCAGGAGCTACATGAGCTGGAGATTATACAGCACTACAGGGTGGACAGGGACATACTACAAGAACTCACTGAGCTCTGCCGACCTCAACTCAGACCCAGAGCTAACAGAAGGGAATCCATCTCAGTGAAAACAAAAGTATTTGTAACCTCTAGTATATTAGCTACAGGTACTTTCCAAAGACCAACTGGGTCATGATGGGGGTCTCACAGGGATCAGCATCCAGGGTACTCCACCAGTTCCTGGATGCCATGCAAACACATGCCAGTGAGCACATTTATTTACACTGCACTCCTGAGGAGGGGGCTGGCAGTATGAGTCTCTTCTACCATGTACACACTACCCTGAGGTACTGGCTGCAATAGATTGCCCTCATGTCAACATCAAAGCACTATCTGGTGAGGAGGGTAGGGTCTATGTCAACCGCAAGGGGTATCACTCCATCAACTGCCAAGTTGTGTGCAATGCCCAGGGCATTATCATGAATGTGTGTGCTGGCAGCCCTGGCAGTTATCACAACTCCCATATGTGGTGCACATCACAGCTGTACCAGATGGTTGCCAGGGTGGACGTCCCATATGGTGATCTACTGGGGGATGCTGGCTATGCACTGGCACTGTGGATGATTACACCCATCAGAAATGCATGCACACCTACTGAAGAATGCCATAATGAGGCGCACACACAAACTAGGAACATTATAGAGCATGTGTATTGGCTGCTCAATTCATGGTTCTTGTGCCTCGATATATCTGGTGGAACCCTTCAGTAGTCTCAAGCCGCATGTGCATAGATGTTCACAGTATGTGCCATGCTACACAATATGTTCCTGTGGAAACAACTGCAGCAGGATCATCACAGGGAAGGGACACACAGCCCCCCACCAGTGCCTAGGTCCTTAAAGCCACACCCACAAAGGGATTCAGAGGAGGAACGCCCTGAGGCTGTCCCTGTAGGCAGTTGTAGGCATGCCCAGTATGCCCTGGCCTTGACAAAGAGGCAACGTATAGCACATGCAGTGACAACCTAGGATCCTAGGGATTGACACCTTACTCTGACTTGCATACATAGTAAAAAGGATACCAGCCACACCACATGACCTGTACCTAACCATGTACTGGCTGTGTACTGCATGCATCAGACAGAATCAGCTCTGAAATACAGGTCTCTCAACTGCTGCATTCACAAGGTAAGTCACTCTGCTATATAACAAAAGTACAGGGGTAATAGACTATGCTAGAATATGTATGGACCTGCTGCATGTATGCAAGGGAATAGAGTGGGCTACTGGGCAACTAGTAGAGCTCTAACAGCCACTTGGGGCAACAGGTACTCTGTCCGTATTGAGTGCCCCATAATATTCAGTAGGCCACATGGATGGAAACCCCACTGCATTATATAAGGGAAATGCCAAACAGTGGGGCCATAAGACAGGCAAACAACTGTCAATGCCAGGGTCCCCTACCCCCAACACATTTGTGTTTCCATACAACTGCAGTAACAAAATATGTTTGCAAGGATATATCAGCAGACTACACATTTCCAGGGGCTGTGACATTCAACCTGCCCATATATCTTATGCACAAAACTCAGGGTTCAGTGTATGTCTGTATGCTGTCAGTAGTGTAAGGAATTAAACCTTTCCCTCTCCCTGCTGGCTGGTGTGACTCACTGGGCTAAGGACATTAGCATGGATGAAGGTGTTGATGGTTCAAAGCTGGCAGCATCTACAGCTTTTGCATGTGAATTACTCATATGATAGGAGTCCCAGAGACTGGCACCACAATCTGTGACTGCAAGACAGCTGGACAAAGCCAAAGAAAATGGGTGGACAGAGGGCCAAACATAAAGCCAAAAGTTATACATGGTTGGAGTAACCTAGAAGGTGGCTAGTATAACAGCAGGTTGCACCAGGTCAGATTAGCTGCAGGCTGTAAAGGCCATCACTTAAATGTCTCAATAGTTACAACAATTCAGTGCCTGCATTTTACAGTATAGTACCTGACAACCATAACTGTATGAGGAGCAGAGAAGACATATGGGGCAATAGGCCAGATAGTCTGCAAAAACATGTACAGAGAGAGGTATGCAAACTGTCACTCTGTATGTGGTGTTACAGCATGTACCCCAGCATATCAAACCTCTCACCCTCTTACAACAACAAATCTGGCCAAAGCCATGAATATAAGTGGGACAAAGGCCCACAAATAGAGGCAAGTGTTAAATATTGCACTTACAAACACAAATAATTGCTAGACTAACAGGTCTTGCATTACCATCAATATCCTGAAGTGTCTGTAGTCTGAATCTCAAATGTCTGTCATTATTTCCTAATGTCATTCTTCAATGATTTGCCACTAATGTGCCAGAAAACCACAATGTTATTTAACAAGGACCAAAGATATGAAGCAAATATCTAGACATTCTGTGCAAATCTGTACAGTTGATAGGTATGAGTCACATATTGCATTCAGCAAACAGCAGGGGAATGCCTTGGACAAAATTTCAAGGAGGTGCTGAAGTGTGGAAAAAGGTGCAGCAGCCAATGGTCAGCAGCACATAAAATCCTGGACTAGAGTACAGGTAGGTCTGGCCTAGAGTCATCTTGTAAGTAGTGACAGTCACACTGGACATACTCCTACAATTACTTAACTTGAGCCCATGTCTCTTGCCTCTTCCACCCAAAGAACAGATATGTGGAACTATGTCTGTGCATACAGCAGACAGCTATGTATTTCTCCCCCCACCCCTTTAACACATGATTACCCTACATATCATATATGGCACACACACACACACACACACACACACACACACACACACATATATATATATATATATATATATATATATATATATATATATAAAGTGCGGACTGACATAGACTCTCCACACATATCTACATAACGCATTCATATAATCTACACACACATCAAGAGTTAAGATGATATCCCTGCTTTATATGTATATATATATATATATATATATATATATATATATATATATATATATATATATGGGGGTGATGTAAGAATGTCCCCACTTACATGCAGAATGCTGTGCTGGGATTATCTGTACCTAAACACCACAACAGTTGTCAAATGGTAACAGACCAAGGCCGCAAAAGGACAGAATCCACACACCACAGAAACCTGTACCTGTGGAATGTTACCATGTGGATAGACAAGGGTGAGCAGGTGGTGTAATGTGCACTGGTTTTAAAGCAGGCCTTGGACAGGCCATATTATCCATGGCCAATTGTCCACATACCAAACTGTAACCAAACAGATATTGCCATACTGTGAACAGTGCACAGATAGCAGGAGTATTAACAGGTATCCCACTCCTATGACAATAGAGACAATAACAGCAGCATGCTGGAGCACTCTGCAGCACACACATGCTGTACAATATAAGGCCACTTTGCGCAGGCCACAAGTACTGTGGCTGCCTTTACAAAAGCAGCAGACATAACCTGTGGTGCATGTAATAAGTATTGCAAGCTGTAGTGTGTACACATACATAGGTAAGGGTTCTAATCTCACAACAGATAACTCTCTATGTGTCTGTGTGTATACAGATATATCCCCTGCAGGAGTAAAGGCATGTCCATCTGATCTATGTCTGTGCAATGGTGATTCACTTTATGGCCCTGTGACTAGCTGTTTTCCTCAACAGTGGCCTTCTTTACAAGGCCTGCTGATGTCATCCACCTTAACAGCACTGGCTGACAGTCTACTTTCAAGTAATCCCCATGGTGCATGCAATAAGCACTGCAAGGTGAAGTGTGTAGAGGCGATCTCTGCTTGACTTACAAAGCCATGTCTGACCCAGCTCTTTTAGAAATGCTACATCTAAAGAAATCCCAATCCCTCCGCACCACACACTCCAGAGACCTCAACCTCATTACCACAGCCAACAGAACATGCTGGAGGGACAGGCTCATAACCCAGAGACTGCCCATGCTATGGAAAATACTTCCCATACATGTCAAGCAGAGCACCTCACTGGCCCTCTTCAAGAGAAATCTTGATGAATGGATGGGAAACAGAAAATTCACCTGGAGGATCACTCCAGTGGCTCTAGTCGACAGCGGCACTAGGAACTAAGGTCATGTGGCATGATGCCAGGGTAATCCTATGGGCTAGGCTTGTAAAGGCTCCAAGGCCATTAGCTTAGTACACACCTATGAACCTAGATAGGTAGGGGTTCTAATCTCACAACAGCCAACTCTGTGTGTGTGCACATGTATTCATCTGCAGCACAATGGACAAGCCCATACGGGCAATCTTTGGTTATTCATTTTATGGGCCTAAAATTAGCTGCTGGCATTTAAATACCTTCCTCTACAAGACCTGCTGATGTCATCCACCTTAAGAGTACTAGCTGACATTCCAAACTCAGATAAACTATGTGGTGCATGCAATAACTACTGTGAGATATAGTGTATAATAGTACATAAGTAGAGGTTCTAGTCTCCTACCAGCCAGCTCTGTGTGTCTGTGTGTGTGTGTCTATGTGTGTGGTTACAGATATATCTCCTAGTATCACTATGGGCATGCTCATATGGAGCATTTATGTGCAATGGTTATGCATTTTACAGCCCTGTGACAAGCTCCAGGTCTTAGCATCACTGATGTCTGCCAACATCTAGCTTTGTAAAGTCAGAAAACCCAGGTGACATGTATAAAGGGTAGTAGACCTTCTCACAAAGAATGAATGCATAATTATGCCGGATGCCCCCATTGTCCCACACATGACCTTCTACACATATGCACATAGGGAACAATGCAGAAATACTGCCGTACCTTGCTGACATCATATTTCTGCTGTGCTGCTATGCCATCCTGTGCCACTGTATTGCCATCATGTGCCCATAGAATATCCTTGCATACCCCTGGAGCAGACACATACGCAAGTCCGCGATACACCTGTCCATTCTGTCACACTACCACCAGCCTAACATCATGCACCTAAGATACACAAGGTTTGCTGTGTAGTCATGACACATGCCAGCACTTAGTACATGTCATGGCGTACAACACCTGCAATGGCATAACAGTATTGCACTACACAAGTACATTGAAAGTAATATAGTCACCCTGTGCATCAGACACATATTGGCATGCCGCTGCATCAATGGCATGGATGGCAGGGATGTAGCACAGGTATCATCACATGCACAGGCTGTGGTGTTGTGGTGGTAGAGTCCTAGGCTGTGTCATAGAGTTCGCAGCATGTGCATGAGTCAGGAAGGCGTCTTGGTCATATCTGCTGTGGAGAGGTGCCATGTGTGTCTGTGGGTGACCTGCATGTGACAGTGATGTTTGAGGGTGTGCGTGTACACAGTCAAGCCCTGTGCTAGTCCTACATGTGTGTACGTTGGACAGCTGTGGACCGTACATGGCAGGGTGGATAACTCATCATCTTTGGCCATGATCATGTGAACTTTCTCTGTCAGGAGTGGCACTGACACCACCACACCTAAGGTCAGATGCAGTGCTAGCAATTGAAAGTGACTGCTGTCTGCTGGGCCAATGTCCAGCAAGGGACTGCCCAGGGCCACTTGCCCATGCCTGCCCATGTCATGGTGTGTGTGATGCCCGTGCCCTGGCCCAGCAGTCAAGGAGCCTCAAGCCTCACCACTAACACCATAGAGGGCGTCTCGTATATGAGGAAAGGATAACAAATACACAAAGTAAAGTGCAATTTCCCTTAAGAGCACACAGAGATCACATTCAGTCTGGGTCTGGTTGCTCCCTTGCTCTCCAGGTCCCCAATAAGACTCCCCACGGGCACAGCCATAGGGTACATTTCTCAGCCTAGTGGGCAAGCTAAAACCTCTATCACCCTTTTTGTCTAACCAGTGCTTCATGTCCCTGCCCAACTAGCTGACACACACACACTTTGAGAAGAGTTTATACAACCACACAGACATTCCCGGGGAAGGCTGGCACAGGTTCTCCAGCTGTGCCCTTTTCTCCCAGACTATACGGTAGTACCAGCTGTCACCACCCACTAATATTTATCAGCTACCCAAAGGCCCTTAAAAGGGTGTCCAATTATTACTGTGCAGCATTATTATCCAATTGGTAAGTGTGACTAATCAGTCAAGGCTTATTAGAGTGGCTTTGTACAGTAATCACTATAAATATACAGTGTACTCTAGAGCTTAAATTATCTCTACACAAGCCAGCCACAGTTA
The DNA here is from genome assembly GCF_019279795.1 of Protopterus annectens. Lineage (NCBI taxonomy): Eukaryota > Metazoa > Chordata > Ceratodontiformes > Protopteridae > Protopterus > Protopterus annectens. Next base: position 180,706,346 of record NC_056729.1, read on the forward strand.
AAAGGTTTTAAAATATTTAATAATAAATAATTAAAACCACAAGGCAATACTTTCTACTATGCAATCAGTGCTAGTCAAGAGTTCAGAGATCACATAGAAATGCTTAAAATAAATCAGTAGTACAGTTCTGACATCACAGAAAAAACACTTAGCCTCATCTTTATAGTCTTAGCTATTTCTACAAGAAAACACACTTCTAAAATAACTTACTTATATAGAGCATAAGACAGTGCTGAGTTGGATGTTCAAGACAAAAATGCTTAATGCCTTCTGGTTCTATCTGGTTAAATTGAAACTGCAGTTCTGATAAAACATTACATCATTTCACACTTTCCTGGTGTTCCCATTCTGACAGAAACTGCATTTACATTCTTTTACACTTAGAGCAATAAAGGACATTCCACATGTAAATTATGGTCATTAACTTTAGCCTTAAAACAATAGACAGGAAGCCTTCATCTAGCCTGGCCGGAGCCAACTTTATATCAAATGGTCACAACATGCTTTTACTGGGCCAGTAGAGAGCACCGTTGCCACATTTTTGTAACAGCATTTTTTCATTTAAGACAACAAGCCTGTGATTCACATTCATATTTACAAATAATAGAATTATGTATAAAGTTCTATCTGGCTAGGCTGGCAGCCTTCACCCATCTCTACCAATCTTCACAGTGTGAAGAGCACACTTCCCTCTGTAGTGCTGGAAGTGCTGCCACTATGGGGGTGTGAGTGTGCATGGACACTTGGTCTCCCAGCAAATGGTGTTGCTGACCTATGTCCACATGCTTGATGTCTTTTCTCAACCAGATATTCCAGCATAGACAATGTGTGGGCAAAGAAAGACACTGTCTCAGCCCACAGTCTGTCCGTTGCATCAGTGAAATGATCATTGGATCACCAATGCGGCGGAGGCAGTCATGGATGTCAGACTGTGCTGTATTCATGACCCTGAGCATCCACCTGGTGTTGTGTTGGGTACATGCCTGTGCCTCCATGATGGCCCGAAACATGCAGCGAGTGACCCATGACAGCAAATGGATGAACAGCAGTCCCCCTTCAAGCACCACTGTCAAACTGCCTGTGTGGGACTTCACCAGCTATCTGGCTATGGCCAATGTCTACACTCACTGATGCCATAGTTGTCACACTGTCATGTTCAATGTCGACACCATGTGACTGTCCAATATCTGTGGCCTATGGGGACTGGGTATGTGTGGGCATACTGACTGTGTGTGGGACAATGGAGGTAGAAGAGGGATGTCAACCTCTGGGACAGATTCAGCCCCCAACAACCCCACCTGTGCCTCACTATGGCCATCATCATCATCATCATCATCATCATCATCAGAGCCCAATGGGACACTGACATCAGGTTGTGAGGGGAACAGACTCCAACCCAATTCACTTGTGAGGAGGAAAACCAAATCAGTACATTATTACCTGCACTATTATGTGTGGTAATCTACACAGACTCAGAGAGATGAGGAGCCACAACTGCATTACCAGTCACAAATCTCCTCACTGATCTCATACTCAACACACAAATACACAATAACATACACAGACAAGACAGGCTGTTTCTAACATGCACTTCAGCTATATCCAGCCAATGTTGGCAGTACACTACACCTGTGCGGTATGCAATATGATAGTATATGTGATAGAACTACACATAATACCCAAAACACCTATCCTGAGAATGATATGCCTATTGTAGTATCACTGTTGCAGGTATGTACCATCTTCCTATAGTGAGTGAACAGGCATCCTGGAGTCATTGCCTCCTGTATAGCAGGCTGCATACTTCTTCATGACTATAACTGCAAATGTGTTAGTATTTGTACAAATACACAGCTGTGATTATCAATTGTATGCACTGCAGTCAACTGCTGCGATATGGAACATACAAGTATTCCACTTTGGCTAAGCATAACAGTTGTGCCTTGGACAAAATGGCAGTCCTTAATGTTCATATGGTATATATAAGGCATAAATCAATGATATCACACTTATCAGGTACAGAAAACAGACTCTGGCCACACCCGACGTACCTATGGAAATGTAGTCAGCAATACCAAATGTTGCACTGTCAGATGGTAATATGTACATATATCCACATGTACAGTACCTAATGTGATACTGCCTACATTGCTGATATTCTGAGTATGTGTACACAACTGTGCATTAGAACAATCTCCCCAATGCAAAAAGACCTGACACCCATGTATTGGTATGCAGAACCTGCCACAGTAACTGATACAGTATTGCACTGGTGAACAAAGTAAGCTTACCTGGATGCTTCTCTGATATGGATGCTGTGGCACTCACCTCCAGGATGTTTGGGCTGATGGATGCCTGGGAGCTAGTGGTTGTTTCTAGGTTTGCCAGGACTTTCTCTGTGGCTGTGAGTGGTTGCTCTGTTGCAGGCCCTCTACCAGTGATAGCACGATTCCTGGCCACAGCTGCTACCCTTTGATGTGCAGCATTGAGCATATCTGTGGCCCTGTGTCAGACCTGCTCATAGGTCCTGTCCTGATGTCCACTGTGGTTAACCACCATGACAAGGTTACCCCACAATACTGCACATTGGTCATGCTGTTGTCGACCTCTTGACAGCAGAATGTGATGATGCAGTCTGAGGCCATCCAGGGTAACAGCATTCTTAGCAGCTGCGAATAGGGGAGGCCTCCTGTGATACATTGTTCTTGAAAGAACACAAGAGGGGGACACATACACGGTCAGAAACATGGATATACACTATGTACAGACCCATCACAACTAATATGGCTTGCACTATCCACTGGTACCTCACACATCATACTCCACAGTGTAGCAACACACTACATGTGTGGCTAGTATGAGGACAGTAGCAATACTGGGTATGTACCTGTGTGCCATGACAGATTCCACTGTATGTCTCTGCACCCATCACTGCAGTCTGCCGTGGTGTGTCACCTATGGGCAAGCTCCCAGTAATATGTTGCACAGCCAGTGTTGGGAAAATAGCTGTGTGATATTACAACAACTGTATGGGGGCAGTCCAGCAACAGCAGTGTACCACAATGACAGACAGCAATGCAAACCTGCTGTAGTATATTTTCCCTGTAGGCAACCCACCTCCCTACTACACAGATGCTTGTGGACTGTGAACTTGTCCTCATGAATGTGTTCCTTTTAGCACAAACATGTGGATGACTGAGAAATGGTTGGCTATTCATTGATGATTGTTGATGGACAGGAAGAAATCTGGCTGTCACACACCAGACCACTCAGAAAACACATATGCTACAGTAATATCTGTTATTGTAGTCATAGTTTTATGCTGTATGGCCAAAATGCATTCCTTGTCACTGAGGTTGGACCTGTGTCCCCTCATTACTTATGCCTATGACCGAATCCCTGCTGTAGAGATTTGACAGGTATGTTATCCATAGTTCTCAACCAAAGAGGGAAGAATGTCAACAAAACAGTGACCTAGCTAGGGTATATCAAGGACAGTCAGAGATGTCTGTAGAATACAAGCACTATTTATGTGTGGCATTGGCAGAATGAGAGGTTGTGAATGACAGTACATCATTTGATGCTACAGGAGTGTACACCATTATGTAGTGTCACTATGTCTAACACAGATTGCACTAGCTTTCCTGCAACAGCCGACCATTGTAGGAGGGAGTAATATTGGCATAGCTGAGATTTGACTCAAAACAGGGACAGTTGTGAGGCATACCTATAGCTGTTGGACAGCAGACTATCACCAACATGTCAATACCACAGATGCATGACAGGCCTACTGTTGTAATCCATATTCCTCATACCTCCATCCTACCATCTGCATCACTTTACATGGTGACATCTATTACTTACCTGGAAGAGTGCAGTACTTTTTTGAAGTGTTCCTCAGAAAATAACTTGCAAAACCATTGTCTATGTGAGCAAAACCACACACAGACCTGTTCTCCATAGGCAGCTGATTCCCTTTTGTAGGTAATGCTCATTAACAGGTAATTGCCTGTGCACCAGTCTGTGACTCAGACTTGCTAACTGCATCCAAAACAGCTGGGTTGCACTTTCATTAGCCAATGACATGGTACCACGGTGCAATATTTAAGGTCTTCATGTAGGCCTTGGCCCCTTTTTTAGACTTTGAGATGGGCATTATTGAGGTATGGAGACTACAGCATCACAGAGGGTAGCTACATATATTGTCCACTGTTGAGATTTCTGAGGTATGTCGACAGTTTTGCATGACATGTTTGGCCATTGTCCCATGGCATTGTGATTATCTGGCAGTTCAATGGTAAACATTATAGGTTGAGGTCAGTAAGGAGAGGGAGATATGAATGTGAGACGTCATACCTGTCACACTATGCATGCTGATGCAGTAGCTGTTATTCTATCAGCTCACTAGCTTTGTAGGGGCAAACTATGAAACATGTCCCTGTTGCTGGAACTTTGCACCCCCACACTATATATGTATGGTTGTGTCTGGATCCCTTGTTCTAGGGGGTTGTGAGGTATGGTAGGTCTGTAGAAGTTAGTTTAACATACAGCTATGCATGTTTCAGCTGCAGCCTTGGACACATAGGGGTGAGTGTGACCTCTTTGGAGGACAGCAAACTGTATGTGTAACTGAGGCAGCATGTCAGCTATATCATCACAGCAGAGCAAGGGTAAGGGTACCCTTTAAAGTCCAATCAAGGCATGTGTGTAAGATACCTCTGTTATGTAACAGTGCCAATCACAGAGTAGTAGGCAGCATAAAATTTGGCTATAGAAATATGTGCAGTGTGGCCCTACCTACAGGCCTTTCACTTGCAGGCATGAGTAGTAGTTAATGCAGTAGCAGCAACCTGTGTGGGTTAAAATTGCATGATTCAGTTATTACTTGCTGTGTTGACACGAATGTAATTGATGTGCAACACACTGGATTCAAACCCAGGACTGCAGGTGGCAAAATATACTACATGCAAGGCATTTAACAGAAAGAGCAACTGACTCAGTATGGTAGTTGGTGTATTTGCAAGATATATGTGCATACATACAATCCGTGACACACTTTGTCTGAATTCATTATGTGCATGGCTTTCAAAGGCAGTTGTTGTGCAGCAGGGTCCCAGTTGTACACATGTACTTTGCCATTGCTGCCTGAGCAGGTGGGTTTAAAGATGTTGCTTATAAAAGGGAACAATTACCAGCTATCATACCTCTCAATCTCCTAGAGCAAGAAATTTGGACAAAACCATAAAGAAAAGTGGGACTAAGGCCCAAAAACAGGGACAATCTTTACATATTGCTCTTACAAATGCAGACTATTGATAGAATAACAGGTGTTGCATTAACATGTGTTTTCTGAAGTGTATGAAGTGTGAAACTCAAATGTCTGCTGTGATGTTCTAACCTCAGTCTTGGATGACTTGCCAGTACTTTGCTAGAAAAAATATGATGTTCTGAAACTGGGCTAAAAATAGGGAGCAAAACTCTGGACATTCTGTAACAATCTGTACCATTGACAGTATGTGTGATATCCCCGGTCTGATGTACATTACATCCATTATTATTTATTTGGCTCTGTACTGGTGTAGTGTTTGCATTACAGTCCCAGGTACACATCCATTTTCCCCATTATATTACTTGCAGTCTGTCAGTGGCAATCAGTACATTTTGCTGGAAACAGCTGTTTTAATTCAGAGCTGAGTGGCCTAGTACGCTAATGCACTATGCGAACGTTGATAGGGGCCTGGATTCGAAATGTGGCAGGGATGGTTATTTTTATGATCTGCCTAACACTGTGAGAAACACATAAGACCATTAAGGCACTTTTAACCACTAAGAAAAGAAAAAGGGGGTGATATGACAATGGTGAAATGGGGGCAAGCAGGAGAAAAAAACATGCTGAAAGGCAGGTAGGTTTGTGAGGAAGGGTGTAGGAAAGGACCATAGCTTTCCATTTCTTGTACAGCAACAGCTGTGCAGGTTTTACAGAATTTGTACATTAATTTGGAGCCTCACACCTCAGAGAGAGAGTGAGGGGTGAGGACAACAGAAATGTGTTAATTAATTAATTTCATAATTAGCTGTGTCCAGTGGACACGTGCAAAATGAAGAGTTGTGCGTGGGGTGATTTTTTTTAATGGGACAGGTGCCCACTTTTTTTTTTAAGGATAGAGTGGATTGTTGAGGCAGGGATGCAGATATGTGTGGGAGGTAAGTTGGGTAGGAGAGGTTGCATTTGCAGACAGACAAGACAGACGTGAAAGCTGACAGGGGTGGTGTGTGACACATGAGGGGGGAAATGGGTCTATATTATAACATCAAAGTTTTTAAACATTGAATGTTATAATATTAAACCCCAAACACTGAAATCTGAAAACATTGAACAGTCAGAATACCGAATTTTTTCCCAGGGAAAAAAAACGCTATTCCGAGAAACATACACACAATACAAACACACACAAAAAACAACAATCCACACATATGCACTTAAATTCCTACACCTAAACCTAAACTAAACTTTACATACACTACTAACTATCCACTTACCTTATTCCAACCCTAACCCTAAGGTCTGTCACTATCTCACACTCACCTCACCCGCGCCCTAACCCTAACTCACCTAACCCGCCTCTAACCCTAACCTACACACAACCGCACACTTACCTGACCCGCACCCTAATCTTAACTCACCTAACCTGCCCCCTAACCCTAACCTACACACAATCGCACACTTACCTGAACCCGACCAATAACGTTCCAACATATCGAACGCTGAAAACAGCGAAGCCACAGCAACAGCCCACCGAATTCTTTCTCTGGGAAAAAATTTGGTGTTCTGAACCTTCTCTGTTTTCAGCATTTGACATTACGGGTTCGATATTATAACATTCGATGTTTAAAAACTTCGATGTTATAATATAGACCCTGGAAAACACCTTGGACAGGGAGGGTGTTGTGGAATCTGAGGTGCATGTGCCTCCAGTCAGCAGCAGCATGACTGAGATCCCCACTCATGGGCAGTTGGCACTGCCCTAAAGGTGGCTGTGCTGGAGGCTGGGTGCCAGGTCACCAGGCCCCACTAGGTTGTCCAGTCTGCCCTCAATCTGGAGCAGGCACTATTCATAGCTCCTATGAACAATCCTGTGCACCATGGCCAGTAACTGATCCTGGGTGACAACCCCCCTCCACCCCTGCTCTGGGGCGGAGGGCCTTGTCCCCTGATGCAGTTCCACCTGAAGGTGCTGCAGGTACAGTGGTGGAGTCACCACAGACTTGGGTCCCAGATGTGCTGGGACATGGTGCCATGACCAGCTGAGGTAGACTAGGTGGATCACCAGGAAATAGCCTACCCTGACATGCTGCGGTTACGCAAGTAAACCAATACATATGGGTGGGTTATGAACAAAACCATTGTTAGTAATAACAGCATGCCAGAACATTGGAAATAACCCCATTACAGTTCAATGCATATTATGTGAAACACAACAATAAATAATAGAACAGTAAGTATATTAACAGCATGCCAGTAACAGTTACAGCATAAGGCAAACAGAAAAAGTAATTCAACAAGATATGTTAATATGCAACTAGTGTAATACATAACATTAATAGAACTCATGCCCCAAAATAACGTTTATAGAACAACATATGTTAATAGTAAACCATAATCAATATATAACAATAATACATTTATGAAGATAAGGGGTGGGGAGAGGAAGAGAAATACAGTCCATTAATACCATCATGGGCTATATAGTTGACATCAGTAATGCTATCTACTCTACAGGTCTGTCCTTTCTTTATGAGTAAACGTGCCCTATAGTTGCTGTGGCATGTACATACCTCTGAAGCTATCTGCATGGAACTCTATGGGCCAAGCTGCAGGTACACAACTTCAAAGAACACTTGCACATCAGGTGGCCTTATATAACTACCATGGTGTTCTGTGGGTTGATGTAGTGTTACTTTGCTATTGACATATAACCATGTTGATACATCTGTGACAGAGGGATTACGCAACAGTAATTACATTCCATGACAGCGTGACACCTGAGAGAAATACATGTGTACAGTAAAGAGAGTACACAACTGTCATGCTTTGCTTGTAAGGCATGGAGATAGAAACCAACAGCAGTGACTGCAGGGGACATGTCCATCACATGTATTCACTGATTGCAGCAAACTTTACAAGCCACACCAGACATACAGCCATACCAAGATTACATATTTTCTTTCTTTCTTTTATTTTATTATATTTTATTATTATTATTTCACATATTTCCTTTATTTTATGCATTAATAGCACATTGGTGGCAATGATTTTAACAGTCTGTGACATCTGAACAAACAATTATTTACATAATAATATGAGCTATCTTACCCCTTTACCTGCAGTTCTTGTGGAGAGAATGATATCTGTAATTAATACGTGACTGATACAGAAATATTTCTGGCAGACATGGGATAGAATCCAATAGCAGTGACTGCATGGGACATGTGCATCACATGTATTAATTGACTGCAGCAACCTTTCCAAGACACTTCAGGCATACAGCCATAGTAGGATTACACATTTTATTTCTTTTATGTTAATATATTTTATTATTATTGCACATATTTTCTTTATTTATGCATTAATAGCACATTTGTGGTGATGATTTTAACAGTCTGTGAAATCTGAATAAACAATTATTTACACATAATATAGGCTACTTCAACCACATAGCAGTAGTTTCTGTGGAGGGAATATCTGTCATCATAACATATCTGATTCAGTAATATTTATTAGCACATAGCACTGGATTCAAACCCTGGTTGGTGTGTGGAAAAATGCACTTTATATATAGCATTTAACAAACTGAGCTATTGAGTTTCTGCTGAAATATGACTGACTGATATCTATCTAGAGCTCACCTGGAAACAAAATATAACCTGGTACTAGTACTACAGTGTTATAGTACACTGCAGTAACAGTTGAACACACATGCATATAATGCAATCATGACAGAGATACCAGGCAACCTATACATTTCTAAATAAAATGCAGGTATGCATGATATATTGTTAACGAGTTGAAATTAGCTCTAATTCCACAAGTATTGTACAACAGTTTATTACAGATACCTTCATGCATTTACTGAAATAGTTTTGTCTTGCTTAACAGTTGGCATTATGCAGCTGTAATTCCATAGTTATTACACTACAAATGTTTTGTACATAAATTGTTCATGCTCTACTTTTTTTCTGTCTTATTTGACTATATATAGCATAATACAGCTGTACTCACCACACTCCCTGCGTAACCTGGCCAGGCACCCAGAGTGCACCTCAACGTTGCGAGCTCTCACCTCTGCAGATGTTGGGAGAGAAGCACAACATTATGCTACCAGTTTAGCAGACATTCAAGATTAAATATTGGTGAAACACAGGCAAACATGCTTACATACATGTGGAACATTGCCTGCCCAGAGTTCTTGGACCCAAGCATCCAAGACAGTCCCCTTCCTTCTTTTCAGGTCAAAATGGTGGTGACAGCACTGCTCACCTATGCAGGGGATACCAGTTGCACTGGTGAGATCACTTGCAGCCTGTCCCAGACCTCCACTTTGTACTCCAAGCCCTGGTATCCTCCCTGCATGAGACAGTCTTCATGGTTTTTCACTAAGAGTCTGACCATGAACCTGGACTCCTCAGTGCCCCACCTCTGTAACTGAAAGTGTGAACCATCTCCAACACCTGCCACTGTATCCTTCAGAGACAGAAATCCAATGGATTATGGTGCATTCCCACCTATTATACTTAACACAGCCCTTTTTCCCACCATTACACACCATTGGGCAATATTTAAGAATGTAGCGCATCACATAGCAGTGCGCAAACCAGGTCAGCTCATCTGAACAGTGCTTAAACTGGCAATGCTTAACAATGCTTAGCAATGTGCAAAGCAGCTAAGCACAGCCAAGTGGTGCCAGGCATTGCCAAGTGGTATTTAAAAAGAGATTGTTTAAGCAGTGCTTATCATGACTTAGCAAGGCTTATCAGAGCACAGCAGATCATGATTTAAAAATAATTGGCATAATTTATATTGCAAAAATAATTCCTTAATTTCCCTTCTGCATATTCAAACCCCACACCTACTGAACAGGAGGCCGTAACTCTATCCACTTGGCTGTGTGGATATGTTGAATGCAGCTATATTTTTACATATACCTCTGAGCTATGTTTAAGCACTGCTAAGCACCATGTCATGCCGCATAAACCTACTAAGCAATGCTTAAACTTGACCTTTGAATCACAAGTTAAATTCTTCTGGTTTCTACTTTTAGATGTCTGGTATTTGTCAATTGCTGCTCGTCGCACAAACTTAAAAAAAAATTAACATAAAATTTAAATACATTGCTATCATGCACTTGGACAGTGTAGGGGTTGTGTTACTCATCTGCTGACACAGTCACACACTCCCTACATTGATTCAATAACCCTGTTCCATGGCTTTCCCTCAGCAACATGCCATCATTAATATGCATGGAGCACTACCAAGGTAGAACCGCGTACACAGACATGGTATCTTCTGTGCAGGCTCTACACTATGCATACATGGAATTTATTAAATCTGGGGGTAAATCCTTATCTTGACTTGAGACAAATCTTACAATCACTGACCTTGGAGAAGGTGAGTTTTTTTTTTTAAGATTAGTTGGAAAGTGATCAATGTGCCCTTTCGATGCCAAAGAAAAAAGCTTCAGGCAGGTTCAATGTTTTAGGCAGCCAGGTATTAAGGAATAGATTCATACTGTCTCCCTATTCTTTTTCAGGAATCCCATAAATCCTGATGTTCTTCCTTCTAGATCTGTTCTCTAAGTCTTCTACTTTATCCTGGAATAAGTTGTTTTGTTTCAGAACAAATTCAGTGTTATTCTTATTTTCAAAAAATCTTGAATCAAAATCAGACATTGCCTCTTCTCTGCTCAAGATTTGTGATGATTATTGTTTAAGAGATTCACTCAGCACTTCAATTTATTTTTAACATTCCTCTTTAAATTGCCCATTTTTCTTTCTAATTTTTCTGTCTTTGCAGATAACTTGCTGATGTTACTTAGTATAGTCTGTATGCCTTTTTTCATAGTACTGTCCCGTACACTGGGCTTAGAGTGGCTCATTCTGTGACAATTAGTTCTTTCTAGTTTTCTTGACAGGAAAAAGCAATTAGAGATTCAAACTTGTTATTTTTGTAGCAAATCTTTCAGCAGATGTTCAACTATAAATCCATCAAGTTTTAAAGTGGTCTGTTTGGGTTTTTTAGTACAAATCCTGTCAGAGATGTTAAATTGAAGCAGAGCTAAAATAACAGTGCTATTAACTGCTCACCACCTTGGCCATACCTTCAAGGTCTGTTATTATCCTAACGGTCTAGCTCAATGTAGTAGGGCCCTGCTGTCAGGAACAGCTGAGTGCACCTAGTCCATAACATGATTTTCTATATTATTAACAAAATGTGTGATTATTTAGTGTGTGGAACAGCTTCAGTTCTCTGTTAATTATAATGCCTTCTATTCCTTCTACTCCTCATTATTGAATAATGATGACTGATCTTCATTTGTACCTAGACAATTTGTGCTTAAATGGAACCAACCAACATCTCTGCAGATGAGAAATGCACAATCAGTACTAAAGAGAGATGAGCCAAAGACAAAGTTAGACCACTTCATGTGCCTTACACCCATTACTGATCTCTTTATTTATATGACAAGCAATAAGAAAGCCAAATACATGATGTCATTGACTGAATTATGGTTAGTTATATGGTTACTCTGGACCGTGTGATATACATGGGCATGTTGGTCTTCACAATAGGGGTGCCATTTACATTGTTGTAATAACTTAACATGGTATACTGCCATACATAGAATTCATAGCAGTTTCAAGACAGTTTAATATTGTGACAATCAGAACTTTGCCAATATCCACCTTCAGGGTTTACCTAATTTTTCAAGGAGTGCAAGGGTAGTTAGCCCAGATGTTAAATTTCACAGTACCTATTCAGTCATTAAGGTTTGTTTGAAGGATGATAATGATTAATCCCTGCTTAACCTGCAGGGGGTGTTTATTCCAGATACGTAGAAGGCACATAACATTCTATTTGTCTGCTGGTGAAGAGTTGGATTCCTGGTTCTGGTTATTCTTAAGCTATTAGACTTGCCAAGATGTATGAGATTAAGGACAAAAAAGACTTTAATAACATAGTAGGTAAAGCACACAATGGCCCTCAAGGATCTATACAATACTGAGTACATAAATAGCACTTCTAGCTGTCTTGGTAGCTCATGGTCATTAAGTCTGATATATTCTTAGTTAGGAACACTGGGGCTTCTCTAGTTGTTTGATATGTAGAGTGAGTTACCTCCTGAAGGGCACACTGTAGTCTATAACAGGTCTTATAAGGGCTGACTATTAGGGGAACAATGCCATGTTTATTTCTGGATGATATACCCTTGTTTATTAGTTGTGCCATGTAGAATGGTTTTCTGGCTGCAGTTGCCACGTGATGATCGAAGGAGAAGGAACTGTCAAACCAGGTTTCATGCCCCTGGCTACATTTTTGTTTAGTAGTGGATTATTGTTTATTATACAATGACTCCCTATTACTATTAGAAATCGTGCACGCTGATTGGCCTAGCCCAACCAGCATGCCCGTTGTAAATCCCACAATATACTAACGGAAAAAGGTCCGGTTGTCCTGAATTTTTCTGTTGGTATAAAGTGCCCCAAAACCTTTTTTTTTTCAATTAAAAAAAGGGAGAGAAAACAGAGCAACAGAGACTTTCTTTTCTCTGTTGCTTCCATTTCAAAGCATTGATGTACTGGGTATGCGTGGGAACACAAGTCCCATATGCAAGCGTAGTACATCAAAACAAAGAAGCAGTATACCACAACCATCGGAAGAACAGAAATCCGCCATTATACAAAGACATTATTTAAGAAAAGTAAGGGTTTTTATTTTCTTAAATAATGTCATTGTATAATAGCAATAACTGACTCTGTGGTTGTAGTATATTGAAGATTTACCCACGGTTGCCTTTGTTTAATCACTCGGGCTTTGTCCTCATGATTAAGCCACACCAACCATGGGTAAATCTTCAATATACCACATCACGTTGTCGGTTATTGCTTTATTGTATATTCTGAGCCAGGTGAATGCATTGTTTGCTAAATGAAATGATACTACACTTTCTAGTATTTAACTTGAACTAACTTTAATTATACCAGGTAATAAAGGGTAAGTTCTTTGTGAAGGGTACAAGTATCCATGCCAGTCTTGATAATAGCACCCAGTTAGCAGTCATAGTTAACCAGTGGTCCCAATTCTCAGTATAGAGATCAGAGAAATAAATGTCCAGTGAGAGGGGTTGGCATAATGGTTAAGATCTGTACCTCCCATTTGCAAGGTACATGGTTTAATTCTCATCTCTGGTTATTAGCTAGACTTGTAATAATCTGCAAACTAATAGCCTAGTATTAACCAATAATATGGAGTTAGGGGTTGGTATAATAGTTAAGGTATTTGCCTCTCATATACAAGGTACAGAGTTTGATTATCACCTTTGGGACGGAAATTGGCTAGACTTAAAAATGTCACACAAGGGCAGCTAGCCTAATAATTAGCTACGAACCTATAAATAGAAAAACAAAATAAAATCCACAGAACCACTATATCAGAGTAGAATAAAATACGTAGTTTAATATAAGGTTAGCACTTTCATGCTCTCCTGAGCACTTCTTCAGACCAATACAAACAAAGCTAAAACACACTCCACTTAAATACTGAAAATCATTATCACATAACCACTATTGCATTACTTAAGCAAATTGTTTCAATAAATTAATTATTTAAATAAGGTTCATGCCATTAAAATGGGCTTTAAAGAAACATGCTAATTCAACCCTGGATGTACATCTGCCTGTAGTCTTACTATCCACCTTGTCTCTCTCTCTCTCTGTTCCACTGCATTATTAACATCCCCCAGTCTGATGCTTTGTTCTACCATATCCAATACTCTAAAACTAAAGGCATGAGTAGCACCTTCCTTGTAAATATGCTCAGCTAAAGCATTCCTCAAATCTTGACTCCTGATAGCTTGCAAGTGTTCCCTTGTTCTCTCCCTTAACATCCTCACCATTTTCCATATAGAAACATGAGCATAGCTGACAGCTAGCCAAGTAAATCACATTGGCGCTAGTGCAAGTAGCTCCAACATTCAGCCTATCCTGTTGATTTGTTACAGGATGCAGAAAAACACTATTAGTATCTATAAGCTGACAAGAATTACAATTTCCACAAGGTGTGGCTCCTCTTACAGTCTGTGGCTGTTTTCCTTTTCTTTTTTCATAGCAAAGAAGTCACTTTAATGAATGTTTGTTCCTAAACACAAAGTGTGGTTATGGTCTTACAGCATTACCTATCTTAGCATCTGATAGCAAAACTGGCCAATTCTTTTTTATTATGTCACACTCATGCCTTTAGTTTTAGGGTATTGGATATGGTATTGGACATTACAGAACAAAGCATCAGACTGGGGGATGTTAATAATGCAGTGGAACAGAGAGAGACAAGGTGGATAGCAAGACCCAGTATTACTGCTGCACGGGTTAAAACAGCACTGTCCAAGGCCAGGAATACAGTTTCTATGGGACCTGACAATATCCCTAGCTGTGTTCTACATGAACTACAGACTGAACTGGCACCTCACCTGTGTGCCCTGTTCAATCACAGCCTCACCTCAGGCTTTGTCCCTACTGAATGGTGCACTGCTACAGTCATCCCTCTACACAAAGGAGGAGCGACTACAGACCCTGGGAACTATTGCCCCATTAGCCTAATGAGTCTGATTGCTAGAGATTATGAATATAAGGTTGAATTAATTCTGTTGTAAATATGCTGAAAGATAAAGCATAGAATAAAAAGTTTGCTTGAATATATGTATAGAGTTTAGCAATGTAAAATGTGGATTCATGCTATATGTATAACAGGCTTCTCTTCACAGCATCAAGAAAAGCCTAACAAAGCAATATTGGAAAGCAAGTATCTCATGCTTTCCTCATGTTTGCAGAACAAATATCTAAACTCAGCAATTTAAATAGGAACAGCTTGTACAGATGTTTCCTTTCAGATTTCTGTTAATGGCATCCTCACATCAGCAAAAGTGCTTACAAGTAAATCACAAAAGGACAATAGAAAAGTCTAAAAATAGATATTATGTGACTTCCCACAGAAGGTCAAAAAAGATACCAAGAAGAAATAACAAAATCTATGTGTGTAACTAGCACTCTATATAACAACTGTAAGTAATTCACTTATGAGAGAGAGGGACAGAGAGAGGTATCTTGTAGAAGTCATCGTTCATATCTGTAATGAAGGAAAACTTTGTAAATATATGTTACAATCTGACAGAAAGAGTATGTATAGTTTATTATAAAATAAGTTATTTGTAGCTGTGCTTATAGCTGCAAAATATATTTCTTTATCAGTGTGCAATTTGAAAGGCTTGGTGCTTTAAACAGACTACAGGTGGAGTCATGCACAGCTCTGTGACTTTGATTTCAACAGTAAACAGTCAGCAGGATTTTGTGTCTTAAGAAGACTTTGGATCCAGCACAACATAGAAGCAGAGCGCACAAATTAAAATAAATTTTTCACTGATATGCAAAGCTATGGAACACATCATCATGGACATAATAAACAAGGATATATGGAATCTCCAAACTCTGGATCGCACACAGTTTGGTTTTGTAAAGGGTAGATCATGGTTGCTCAACTCGGTGAACTTATTTGAGTCAGTCACTGGAGCTGTGGATGAAGGCAAGGTGGTTCACACAACCCACCTTGATCTGGCCAAGGCCTTTGATACCATTCCCCACTCAGGAATCATAGAAAAACTCAATAAGCTAGGCATTAATCCCTATATCACTAGGTGGGTTGCAAACTGGCTCACAAATAGAACTCAGTGTGAAAGTAGCTGACTCCAAGTCAAACTTCCAACAAGTCACAAGTGGAGTCCCACAGGGTTGAGTCCTGGGTCCTCTCCTGTTTGGTATCTACTTCTTTGAAGTCCAGGCCAGCACAAAGGGACTCTTGCTGACAAAGTTTGCAGACAATTGCAAGTTGGGAGCTATTATTAACTCCCCAAGTGATGTTGACAACCTACAGAAAGGCCTCTCTGAGACCAGTGACTGGTGTCAGAACCATAGCCTTAAGCGCAATGCCAGAAAATGTGTCGTCATTCCCTTTGGGAAAAACCTGGTTCCCATGAATTACTACCTCAGTGGTAGTCTACTGAACGCAGAAGGCATTATAAGAGAACTGGGCAACACAGGTTGACAGCAACCTCTCTTTCGGCCACCACATTGCCACTGTGGTCAGAACATCCTTTTATGTAGCACATTTCATTAATAAAGGTATCCAAGAAGAAATAGGTCATTGTCTCCCTCTACTCTTCCCTCATTAGGCCAATCATTGAGTACAATGCCCCATTTGTCATGTACCTCACTAGACACCTGCAACAACAGGAGAGGCCACAAAAGTATCTCACACAGAGGGTTCTAGGCCTTAAACACTTGTCCTGTATGGACAGACTCAAAAAACTCCAACTATTCTCTGTCTCATATCACCTACTTAGAGGCAATCTCTGCTTGACTTACAAAGCCATGTCTGATCCAGCTCTGTTAGAAATGCTACATCTAAAGAAATCCCAATCCCTCCGCACCACATGCTCCAGAGACCTCAACCTCATTACCACAATCAACAGAATGTGCTGGAGGGACAGGTTCATAACCCAGGGACTGCCCATGCTATGGAATAGTCTTCCCATGCATGTCAAACAGGCTCACCCAGACTCTGCTACACTTTGCTGTGAGGGAAAGGTTAATTTGCTTTTTATTTGTTGCATTTTGTATTAGTTTATTGCCTTTTTATATTCTGAGTGCTGTGATTTGTTTTCTTTACCTTGTGTTTTGCTTGTGTTCTGCTTTTAACTGCATATTAAAACTTCAAAAGACCCCACAGCTCTGTCTCTTGTGAGTGAGGCAGAAATTAGAACTGATCAATTAAGGACTCATACATAAGACAGGAGAGGTCACTTAAGGTTAACATTTGTGAACTGAGGGGGTGGAGCTAGGAAATAAACCTTCTATTTAAGGGATAAAATAAAACATTTCAGAGCTTTATTGGAAAGGCTCACCCAGACTCTGCTACACTTTGCTGTGAGGGAAAGGTTGGTTTGCTTTTTATTTGTTGTATTTTGTATTAGTTTATTGCCTTTTTATATTTTGAGTGCTGTGATTTGTTTTCTTTACCTTGTGTTTTGCTTGTGTCCTGCTTTTAACTGCATATTAAAATCTCAAAATACCCCACAGCTCTGTCTCTTGTGATCAGGCAGAAATTTTTCCCCACCTCCCCACCCTGTCACTGTCATGTTCTTAAATTCCAGTCTTTCTAGTTGCCTGCCTCTTATGTTAATTTGACCATATATCTCATTTCCACTCTGCTTTAACTGGCTTGTGTGAGTAAGTACAAAATTATAATTTTGTGAAATCACTCCCCTTCAACTATTTAAATTTATTGGCCATTCTACTCTATTCCATAGTACCGGAATACAAAAGTGATCACCCCCTTTCAATCTATCTTGCTGTTTTAAAAATAGTGACTCTCCACTAAAACTTAACTTTTTATACAGGTAAAACTTAAGTTACCTACTTTCACATCTAACTTCTCTAGTGCACACTGCAGTGTTTAGGATAAATCATTTTTTTATCCTATCTTTAAGCATTCCTGTGACTAGCACTTGCTCTAATACCTGCTGGAAAGCACTAGGAAGCCTTAAACTGATACAAGCACTCAACTCTCCTTATTAATAAGGAGAAATTAATCACAGGCACTAAACAGCCTATAATTGCAAAGTACCTTGCTAAGGTAAGGGGAGACAGCTCCTGTACTTTTCAAAAAAAGCACCAAACCAGGCATGTCCAAGGGTCAGCTTCCGTTGATTTCACCTGTCCACCTGGTGATCTGGGCATACTGGGGTAATGCAGCAATTGCCTCATGTACACAGACAACCCTCTCCTCCTACCACCCAACACTACAACCTGGGAAAGATGCACTTACATAGCCAAACTGAAAGCAAAGCTCTCTCCACCCAAGATTGTGCTAGACAGTCAAGAGGAGAAGGTTAACACCCGCACTACACCTCAAGCAACACATAGCCCTTCTAAACTCACACCACCAACACCCACACATAGCAACACTAAATCCACATATGCGGAGGCCCTTAACTATAACCTGCCCAAGCAACAAGGACCTCCGAAGTTGAAATGCAAACAAACACCAATCACAACCAAAGTGTCACATAGCTCACAACACCAGTGTGCCACCCAGCAACAGCCCCTAAGGCAAGACAATGTACCTAACACTTTAGTCATAGGTGACTCTATAGTCAGGCACACTGATGTCCCACTCACCAGGCTTAACAAGGAGAAAATTACAGTGAGCTGCCTGTTGGGTGCCAGGATCTGCCACATAACTCATGCACTCAAGTCACTCCAATAGTACAAATATGACTCTGTCATTGTTCATGTTGGAGTGAATGACTTGAGACATCCCTCCCTGGACTACATGAAAAGAGACATGGAAGAGCTCTCGGATCAAGTGGTCCAGGCAAGTATGATCCTAGCCCTGAGTAGCATCCTGACTTCGCCCAGAATGATACCACAATATAAGGACAAAATGATTGACTTCAACAATTGGCTAAGCTTCTGGTGTCATTCAAAGGGGATCCAGTATCTGTCTGCCTGGGACGACATGATCGACAGAGCACAATGCTTTGCCAGAGATGGTCTGCACCTGTTGCCCCTGGGATTCAGGTTACTGGCAAAGGCTCTTGCCACCCCTATAGTGCCTTTTTTAGGCAAAGTTCAAAGGACAAAACCACCAACATAACAGGTACAAGCATGCAAAATCTGAAGATAATGTTACTCAATGCTAGAAGTCTAAACCATCGAAATGCACTCTCTCGAGGCACTCCTAAAAATGGAGAACATTGATATCTGTGCAGTAACTGAGACCTGGTTCAAGGCTCCAGAGATCACCCCTGCAATACCAGGCTACAACCCTTACCACACTTTTCAGCCACCAAACCAGGATTGAAACACTAAAGGTGGAGGAGTGTCCATAATCACCAAGGATATTCACACCACAAGGCTAGTTGCACAACACAATGTGTCTGAAATTCTCCAGGCGCAACTAACACTAGGTAAGACTGCGATCCAAATTGTAGCTTGCTACAGATTCCCCACCATACCCCAAGATTCTCACTACACCTTTCTAAACATACTGGAAAATATTAATATACAACCAAACACCCTAATACTGGGTGATTTCAACTACCCTGCCATTAACTGGGAAAACTACTCGTGTACCAACACCTTTGCCCAACGGTTCTTGGAATTCATAAATTCCAATGCCCTGGATCAACTAATCCATAGTCCCAACAGGGGCTCCAATATCCTAGACCTGGTCATTACCAACATGGGAAATCGATGCTCCACACCTATGGACACTCCTTCATTGGTCAGATCAGACCATAAGCTAATCACCCTTAACAGCCACATCCCACCCCCACCCCCCAGTAAGGAAACCTCCATAAAAAACTTCTACAAAGCCAACATCATGCTACTCAAGTCAGAAGCTACAAACTTCATGACACCCATGCAGATGGGAACTGAATGTTCGACTGCTGAGTCTTACACTAAGGCACTGTACAAGCACATCCACTCATGCATGAATCGTGCCATCCCAAATAGAACCAAGATGCTCTCCTCCAAAAAACATAAGCCAATCTGGTGGTCCCCTGCTATAAACAAACTTTACAACAAAAGGAAGAATCTGTTGCAGAAAAGAGGAAAATCCCAGGATGCAAAAACGCCCTTACCAGCCTCAGTAAGAAGCTGAGATCCCTGATAAAATCCTCCAAATTAATTACGAAAATAAAATTGCCAAAGATTCCAAAGACAACCACAAGGCATTCTATAACTATGTCAAGAATCTAAATGGCAATGCTTAGATCTGCTCTGAGCTACAACAGAATGGCATTAAATATACTGATCCCAAGGATATTGCCAGTATCCTGGCAGATCTATTCAGTGCCAACTCTACCCCCTCTCACACCCTACATGGCCCATCTCAATACCGGAAGATTGCCAAATTCTGGTAATAACGGTCATACAGGTAAAAAATGCACTCTCCAAAGCTAAGAATACAGCATCCATGGGACCAGATGACATCTTGGGCTGTGTGCTACATGAACTGCAAAATGAACTGGCACCTCACCTAAGTGTCATGTTTAAGCATACCCTCACCTCAGGCTTCATGCCCACTGAGTGGCGCACAGCTACAGTTATCCCACTCCACAAGGGGTGATCCATCTTGGATCCCGGGAACTACTGCCCCATCAGTCTGATGAGCCTGATCTGCAAGGCCATGGAACGTATTATCATGGAACTTATAAACAAAGACATTGGCAACCTTAAAACTCTGGACCTCACACAGTTTTGGTTCGTGAAGGGCTGATCTTGTCTCCTGAACCTGATTGACTTCTTTGAATCGGTCTCCAGAGCCGTGAACGAGGGTAACACAGTCCGCACAGCCTATCTGGACCTCGCCAAGGCCTTTGATACCATCCCCCACTCTGGAATCATAGATAAACTTACTAAGCTGCGCATTAAACCCTACGTCACTCGATGGGTTGCCAACTGGCATACTGATAGAACCCACACTGTAAAAGTAGCTGACTCCAAATCCAGCTCCAGACAAGTGTCAAGTGGAGTACCTCAGGGTTCAGTCCTGGGACCTCTCTTGTTTGTCATCTACTTCTCTTAAGTACAGGCCAACACTAAGGGACTCTGGCTAACAAAGTTTGCAGATCACTGCAAACTGGGAGCCATTATTGAATCCCCAAATGATGTCAATACTCTACAAAAGGGCCTTACAGAAACAGACACTTGGTACCAGAGCCATGGGCTCAAGCTTAATGCCAAGAAATGTATATTATCCCCTTTGGGAAAAAACATGTACCCATGAATTACCACATAGGTGGCAGTACACTAAACACCGAAAGTGTGATAAGAGACTTAGGGACACAGGTGGGCAGTGGTCTTACCTTCAATAACCACATTGCCACATCAGTCAGGAAATCCTTCTATGTGGCACACATCATCACTAAGGCCTTTTCATCCAGAAAAAAGGAGGTCATTGTCCCACTGTGCTCATCCCTCATTAGACCCATTATAGAATACAATGCCCCATTTAGTATGTACCTCTCAAGACATCTGCAACAACTGGAAAGGCTGCAGAAATACCTCACTAAAAGAATCACAGGCCTAAAGCAGATGCCCTATGCTGACTGCCTTAAAAAACTCCAGCTATACTCTGTCGCATATCATCTACTCAGAGGTGATCTCTGCTTAATATACAAGGCCATGTCAAACCCAGAGCTGTTGGACATGCTACACTTAAAGAAATCCCAATCCCTCAGAGCCACACGCTCCAGGGATCTAAACCTTGTCATCACAATAAACAAAACAAGCTGGAGGGATAGGTACCTGACCCAGAGACTCCCCAGACTCTGGAAAAACTTGATATCAGTTATGACAGACACCATAGCTTTGCAGATTAAGCTAATAAGGCTCATAGCTCTATAATTGCTGAAGTCAATGTTGAGGCAACCTTTGTGGAAGAGCCTCACCACTGTGATGTGCCGTAATGTTAGAACAAAGTCTGTGGCTAGGCTTAGGTTAAACATTTTGATGAGAAGGGTGACCCTTGCTAAGGGGCATCACCACTGTGGTACACTGTATTTCAGGAATAAAGACTGTGGCTAAGATTAGAGTAAACTATCTTAGGGGAAGTTAGGTGAGGGAATGTTTATCACTATTTATTAAAATCTTGTCATAGATGTGATTGTCAGTCCCTGGATCAGAATGCGTTTTCATGAGGTGGTAAGTTTATTCTGTTTTTTTTAAGTTGGGGAATACTATAAAAATGTCTGGATAAAGTTAACTTTGCCACAGATCAGTAGAGTTTAATAATAAACTTCTTCTAATCAGTAGTCACTATAATCCAATAATTTCACAAGATGTATGAGAAATCTGAACCATTATTGTTCTGTAGTGTTTTAGCTTAAGTTAGCATGGGTTGGTCATAATTAGTACCTATATCTTAGCAATGACAGTATAAGTTTTTGAACCTGTGCTGTGGTG
Organism: Protopterus annectens; assembly: GCF_019279795.1. Classification (NCBI taxonomy): domain Eukaryota; kingdom Metazoa; phylum Chordata; order Ceratodontiformes; family Protopteridae; genus Protopterus; species Protopterus annectens. The sequence continues at coordinate 180,728,645 of NC_056729.1, forward strand.
AGCATAACAGAAAAATGTTGGCAGCTTTTTGGCTTCAAATAAAGATGGCCTGTATGTCATGTTTGCTGAGCTTCTAATGACACTGCTGTTGTTTAAAAGGTAATTAATAAAGTCATTAGCATGAAATGTAGTTTAAAATGTCTGATGAAAAGCATAGGTCAGCCAAATCTAAAGGAGTTTTCATTTAATAATTTCTTACTTGTGTGCAATGCTTTGATTCAAGCATGCTAACAATATGATATTCAGTTTGCATGCATTAATTTTAACATTCTGCTCCTTATATCAAGTTGGACCAGTTCCTTTGTGAACAAATAATAAAATAATTAATTGAGACACCCAAAGTGATGTTTTTTTCTTTCTTTTTTGTTGTCTTTATTTATATTGAAAAAAATCTTAATTGCCATGTAAATGAGTGCTAATTTTTACTGCTGTTTTATGACAACTTATCAAAACAGTGGCTTTGGTATTGCTACCTGCATGTTGCTATTATGAACTGATTTGCCCTCTATGAGTTATTATTTCTGTACTGGGTATTAAGTCCAAGGAATCTATCCTGAGGATTAACAATAGACACTGCTGGCTGACAAATGATGACATCAGAAGGTAAAGCAGCCCAAAGTGTGTTACTAGATTCAAAAAGCTTTGAATGCTGGTAGAACATTTTGTACTCTAATGGTAGTACATGAGCCAGATAAAGCTTCATGCCCTACAGACAATTATGATTGTGTCTCATCAGCCATAACCCTTTCTATGTGCTCTTGACATGAATGTTGAAACTCAACTCTCAAACTTCGCTCTCAAGGTGAATTTCTTGACATCGATATCTTGAACACATAATAAGATGGTTATGATCAGAGACTGATCATAATCCTCTATATCTTTTGTTAATGGAATGTTTATTTTCAAAAATAATTCTAAAACATTGTTGAAATACTTGTTAAGGTTTTTGAAGATTACAGTACTATTTCAAATTGTAACCTAGATTTAGATAACTCTAGATTATTTCCTCTTGGTCAGCTTTGAATGTTCCTCCTTTAAGTGACACATTTCAGATTCAAGTATCTGCAAATGAGATCTAATATTCAGAAAACTTTTTTTTAATAATCTAGCCCTAATATATTTCCACATTTCCATAGTATTTAACAAAATTCAATATAAATCAAACCTTGACTTTTTATTAGCCTAGATGAATTTCATTTTAGTCATTTATCCAAGTAGTGAGCAGAAACAGTGGAGACAGAAAGTATAAAATTGCACTGTCAAATGTTATGACAAAATGTATATAAACATCTGTTCTTTGCTAAATTTTCACACCAGTACTTTATGTTATTACATAATCGATACTGTGCTGCTTACAAACCGAGAGCCATAAGGATTCCTATACTAACTTCATTCAACATTTGCCTGCATAAGATAGCAGACATAGTAGACATATCTATGATACTCTGCATACCATGTGATCTGTCTAGAACTATAAGATGTTCGACATTCCAAGTGACCAGTCTAGAAGTATATGCTGCTCTACATTCCAGGTGATGTGCCTAATGGAATATGATGCTCCATATTCCATATGATCTGTCTAGAAGTATATATGCCTGCTGTGTAATCCTGTGTGTATATGATGATATGCATGGTAATAAGGCATGAAGCTGTACCACTATTGAGATCAATGTACAGCAGTAATCATTAGCACTGCACTGCTCATGTGTTGTACTATAGCAATAACCCACGCCTGAATGTGGGTAATGCTGGATTTATCCACGGTTGGTGTGGTTTGGTCACGAGGGTGAAGCCCGAGTGGCCAAACAAAGACAACCGTGGGTAAATCCAGCATTACCCACACCCAGAAGTGGGTCATTGCTATTATACAATGACATTATTTAAGAAAAAAAATTACTTTTCTTAAATAATGGCATTGTATAATGCCTCCTTGCTGCTCTTCCGCAGCTGTTGTGTATTCTGTGGCAGTTCTGATGTACTGTGCATGCGTATACTTACGCAGTACATCAGAGATGTGGGCAAAAGCAATGGAGAAAGCAAGATCTCCATTGCTTTTTACAACCTGTCTCGCTATGTTAAATGTGTTTAACATAGAGAGACAGCTTTAAAAAAAGCAACAGAGAATCTCCGTTGCTTTTTCTAAAGCTGTCTTGCTATGTTAAACCCATTTAACATAGCGAGACAGTTTTGAAAAAAGCAAAGGAGAAAGCGAGATTTCCGTTGCTTTTTAAAGTGTCTCGCTATGCTAAACTCATTTAACATAGCGAGACAGGTTGTAAGAAGCAACGGAGATCTTGCATTCTCCGTTGCTGTAAAAAAAAAAGAGTTATACTAATGAAAAAAGTCCGGGCGACCAGACCTTTTTCCATTACTATAACTCTGATTTACAATGTGCAAGCTGACCAATCAGCGTGCATGTTTTGGGATATTAATGGGGGGTCGCTGTATAATAGTGCTTTAATTATGGCTTTTAGTCACTGTCATTAAATTGTTTTCAGTCACTGTCATTTTTGATAAAGTATACTTAAGTAGTCACTGACTTCAATACGTTTGGTCACCAACCCTTGAAATTAGTGCATTGGCAGGTATAGCCTATCATCTGACTGACTGTCATCTGCAGTTATTATACTGTACACTTTATGTTACAACAGTAATTTTTATTACTTTATTAGTTCTCTGCACCTCTGTTAACTTTTGGCTGCAGAACATTCCAAGAAGGATCTCTGCCTGTAGTTTTCATTGTCTATCCTTTTCAGAAATAGTTTGCAGAATAAATGAATAGACTACAGCATGAATTCTTACATCTGCGTATTTGCAGTTGTATGCCATTCCATTCTTTCATTTTGAAAATTAGCATTTATATATATGTATGTAATACTTCCACCTGTTGTGCTGGGATGAGCTCTATAAAGCTTTTCTTTCTGAGATGCCTTTCTGTCATTGATCCTTTTTAAGACATTCTAATACCACAGATTTCTAACAAAGCTCATTAGAATGCCAATGCTTCCACTGCTCTGCCTTTATAGCAAACCATATGCAATACATCTACAGGTCAAACTCAGCTTTTGACATACATGCTCTATTACACTTTGTTACAGATCATGCTGTGCTTTTCCAGTGATTTTGACCTAGGAAGTTTTTGTTGCACTTGAAGCAGCTCAAGTTTTGCTTTCTAGCTGGCCGATTATATCAAGAACTTGATTTGAAATTCCTCCTTTTACCCTTCTGTCTTAGGGAAGGAAATTATATTGGTACTATACTCTATGAAATACTGTATCATTATATACAGCCTGAAAAACAAGTCAAATAGGCACTGATGAATTAATCACCGGTGTACTGACTAAATTAGTATAGCTTCATGGAATCTGAAAAGTAGCCTCATAGTTTGAGTCGACCTAAGCTGACAAAATGCATTGCTTTAGTATTAGTTAGCAATTGATGAGATTAAAAGAGGACAAGCTGCCTGATAGTTGGTGACATACTAGTTGATTTATCACTGTTACTTTTACCTTTTAATAATAATAAAAAAATGGATAACTTGCATTTGAGTCAAGGCAAAATGAGTCAGGAGCCAACTAAGACTTAATGAAATGCAGACAGTACCAAGAAATTACAGGGTACACAAAACAAGTCTTGCATGGAAAGACTGAAAGCCCTGTCACTGCATTTTATCTCCTACAAGTCGGGAAGGGGTGACCTGTGATGGCTTACAGGACAGTCTCTGACCCAACCCTGATGGAAATACTACACATTTGTAAATCAGACTGGAGGAGGGTCACTTGTTCCAGGGATCCTAACCTAGCCTTTGACATGAACAGGTCATGCTGGACAGAAAGATACATCTCCCAGAGACTGACACTTCTCTGGAACAAGCTTGTAGTTCATATGAAGCAGAGCCTCTCCCTGACCCTCTTCAAATGCAACCTAGATCAATGGATGGGTGACTGCAAATTCACTTATGGGATGGCACCCATGTCTTTCCTGGATAGAGAAAATCTGTATTATCTACGAAAGACCTTACCTCTGAAAACTTCATTTAATTAACAACCAACAATTGGGGCAACTTGGAATAAATATGGCTAGGCATGTAAAGGCTCTAGGGACATTAGCCTATTAATCTCCTATGCACCTATGAACGTTTGACATATGTAAGTACCACATGTCCTTGAATGCAAAGACAATGGTAGAAATTAATAATTATTATCACTGATTACTGTCATGTAAAGTATCAATACATTTACAATACAAATGTATACATAGGCACAGAAGCACACACACATACATACACACATACTTGTGGATGCACACACACACACACACACACACACACACACACACACACACACACACACACACACAAGCATTCACCTATGTTTAGGCATTTGTCAGTGTGTCTATGTACATATGCTTGCATGTGTAAAATTAATAGTATATTCAAGTTCATACAACTCATACTGATGCATTCAAACCAGAAAGTCACTAATTCCTAAATCCGATTAAAAACTAAAATGTCACACAAAATTAAATTCAACAAAAGTAAAATTGAGAAACATAGGAAATAAGTGCAAATGACCTAGTTCACTAGATAGTAAGAAACATGGCTATGTATAGGAAGCTGTCATATTTATTCAATTTATATACAGTTGTGTCTGCAACTGCAGAATTCATTTTTTAAGAAAATGTTTCTAGCCATCATTTCAACATTAGTGATAGTAAGTACATCGTTATATCTTTAATGTATTCCATTTTTTTTAATCAGAGGCACTTGGCTTTGTCAAGGATAATTATTGTCTTCCTACTGTGTCCACATGGATTAAATCCCCATTCTCTATGCTACTGCAGAATGGATGATGAAATCTTAGGCTGTGCCTTCACTTTGCTGTTTCATTTTCAGCTACCTGGAGTTGAGTTAACAAAGCAATTATCAGACATTTTCAATCTTTAATGTAACACTTGGATTCTTGCAAAAGAAAAAGTAATGCAAGTTATCTTTTCTTGGCAGCTTGTCACTTCTTTAAGTGGCATGGGATCACTCATTCCATTTGTCACAGCACTGTAGTGTCATTCTGTATCTGCTTTTGCAGTAACTGAGACCACGCATTTCCAAAGAAAGAGCAAACAGAAACAAAACTTTTAATAAGAATCAGTGCACTGACATATGACAACACTTTCTTCAAAATTAGCATGAACTCACAAAACCAGCACAGCAGCATATTTCCTACTTTATGCTTAAACCCCTCCCAATGGATCCACTATGATTAAACAAATCTTATTTCACTGTCATTGTAAAAAAAAATTGAACTCAAACAAGATCACATTCCAATGCATCAATACTGAAATCTCAACCTATTTTATTTTTCAGTGGGACAAGCCTGTCTCCAACCCTCATATAAGACAAGACCCACCCCCCCAAATATCTATACTGTAGACTCCTTCTTATCCAGACTCTCTTTAGCCAGCCATCAAATTTCTACATTAGCCCTAGCAAAAGACGAGAGAAAAACAACACTCCTGCCTCCTCTGGGCTAAATAATGAAAGTAATTTGAGTTTTAGAATTCATATTCATTAGAAAAATGCATACTAACACAAATCATGTTATTCTGGCTGATTTATAACCTATAAATGCTATTTTGTATACTTTTTTGATTAACCAGCCATTCGTGTATCCAGCCTAAGGTCTGGTCCCATTGAGACTGGATAAGAGGGAATCTTCTGTATAGACCAACTCTGAGATCACATAATTTCAGATAAAAGGGGAAAACAAAAATAAACCTTACCTTCTCCTTGGTCCCTGAGTCCCACAAAGCCAAACCTGAAAGCACACCATCTATGACACAGTCAGTTCTGATGTACTGGAATTCAAGAGTCCTTGATCTTTCTTCTGTAATGTTTTGAGACTTGCTTAATGAAGTGTCACCTAATTACCATTAAGACATCCACCGAGAAGACATTTGTTAGCATTAACACACTTTCATTCATACATACAGACGCACTGACATAGATACAGACATACACCATGCACAGACACACACACACACACACACACACACACACACACACACACACACACACACACACACACACACACACACACACACTTGTTTCTATATGTTGTTCACAAAAGCCCAGCAAACAGAACAATACACAGAGTATTACAGTAATGTCTGATAGTTTAAAATTATACTGCACAGCCAGAATTAATGGAGTCAGTACATAATACAGCACCTTATGTCAAATGAAAGATATTTAAGAAAATAAAGCTGAGCATGATGAAAAGAACATGATTGTTTACTAAAAGAAAAGGAAATTAAATGTATGACTGCCTGACTGAAGGGGTAGACCAAATGTGATTAAAATGGGCACCGCTAAAGCATGTTAATAAATGTCTCAGTAGTTAAAAAATAGGACAACTTGACAGATGTGAGGTGTTCTCTTGAAAAAATGCATTTGCTTTCTTAAATTTGTGAAATACCTTGTGTAAAACATTTCTTAATAGAATTTAGGTACATAGTTGATCATTCTTGAACCTCAGGCACCAGGTAAGATTTATCTTGTATAATTTTAATAGCAGCTTCACCAGTAAGAGACATCAACAAAAAGAGAAAAACTGTAATAAAACAGTTATTATAGACAGAACACTGTAATCAATGTAATGAAACAGATGAATAGAACCCAATACAATCAAGCTTGATAGACTAGGAAGATAATTTTTTAATGAGAAAAAAAGTTGGAAATAAGCTTTTAAACCCAAATCAGCATTTTGCCAGCATAAGACAACAATACCAGGGAATAGTGATTGCTAAGGGGGAAGCCTCAGTGTGAGTGTGGTAACTATGAATTAGCATTCTGGTTTATGCAAATGAGGATACTGATAATTAATCACAGATTTCCTCTGAGTGTTAGCTTGCACCCAACCGTGTAGGTGCAGCAACACCATGATATAAGAGGTAGATGACCTCATAAGGGGAAGTGTCATGCATGCTGTAAGCTTACCGGAGCTCTGGAGTCTGTGTTTGCCTTTAGCTAAGCACAGCTAAGGAAGGGAGGTGTGTCTGACACACATATGCGCAAAAAAAAAAACAAACAAAAAAAAAGGAAATAGCAGCTCTGTTCACTTCTGAGCACTGGGTATGGGCGGTACGTCTCTGGGCTTAAACGGGAAGGTAATGGGAAGGGAAAACAGCAGTAGGAAGGCAATCAAGGAGAACTACATAGCTGGCTGGTGAAATGTATTAGAATCAGCCAATTACACAGGCAGCAGCCCAGCCCAGCACACTACTAAAACCTATCCAAATGCCTTTCACTCTGTTTTTTCCCACAAACTCTATACCACCGGTGTACACAGATGGGGAAATTTTACCTGACAAAACTAATAAAATGTTAATGGCTTCTGTTGCTCTTATACATCAATATGTGGAAAAAACTGAGGGTGGTGAGGATGTGAATGCTGATGACCAACCCACAGTGAGGAGGAGGAGAAGAGTGCACAGACCCAGGGTAATCTACCAAGGACTACATGAGCTGCAGATAGTGGAGTGCTATAGGGTGGACAGGGACATTCTACATCAAACTGTTGAGCTGTGCCGGCCACGCCTCACACACAGAACCAACAGAGGGGAACCCATGCCAGTAGATACCAAAGTATGTGTAGGGTTAAGAATACTAGCCACAGGTACCTTCCAAAGGCCAAATGGGAGAAATCATGGGGATCTCACATGCATAAGCATCCAGGATACTCCATTAGTTCCTGGATGCCATGTCAGCACATGACAGTGAGCACATATACTTCTTCAACACCCATGAGGGATTGACCAGCAGTATGCATCTCTTCCACCAAATAGTAGAATACCCTGAGGTAGTGGGTGCTATAGACTCCATGCACATACACATCAAAGCACCAACTGGCGACCGGGGTAGGGTCTACATAAACCAAAAGGGCTTCACCTCCATCAACTGCCAGGTCATGTGCGATGCCCAGGGCATTATCTTGAATGTATGTGCTGGCAGCCCTGGAAGCTATCACTACTCCCACATCTGGCATATGACACAGCTGTGCCAGAAATTTGCCAGTGGGGACATCCCATATGGCCACCTAGTGGGGGATGCTGGTTAGGCACTGGAGCCATGGCTGATGACACCCATCAGAAATGCACACACACCCAAACAAGTTCTCCATAATAAGGCACACACACAAACCTGAATCATAATAGAGTGTGTGTTTGGGATGCTCAAGTCATGATTCCAGTGCCTGGACATATCTGGTGGAGCCTTGCAGTACTCTCCAGCTACATGTACACAAATTTTCATTGTATGTGCCATGCTACACAATATGATCCTGCGGAAACAGCTGCAGCAGGAGCAGCATGGGGCAGGGTCACACAGTCCCCCACCATTGCCAAGGCCATCACATGCACAGAGGAAATCGGAGGAGGAACGACCTAAGCATGCCCATGTAGGCAGTAGGAGGCATGCCCAGTATGCCCAGGCTTTGGCAAAGAGGCAATGCATAGCACATACACTGACACGGTAGGGACTTAGGGAATGACACCTCTCTCTGACTCGCATATATCATAAAAGGGATGCCAAACATGACACTACCTGTGCTTTACTATGTATAGGGAGTGTACTATGTGCATCCGACATAGTCAGTCCTTCAGCACCATCCTCAATACTGGCACAGCTACAAGGTAAGTCACTCTTCCTATGAATTCCTGAATGGATTAGTATGTTTTCCTAGTTGTAGCTATGGCATGGATGTGAGCATGCAAGGGAATTGGGTGGCTGAATGGGATGGCAGCAGATAGTGGACACCTATATGGGCAGCATGAAATCCATAACAAATAATGGTATCAACAAAGTAGGCAGTACTAGACAAGGTGACAAATCCCACTTCAGTACATGTGGTGGCCCAAATGTGTGTCCATAGGACACACACATGCATGTCAGTGAGGCTCACATATCCAACACCAGCCTTAGCCAGCAGTACAGGTGTAGATGACCATAAAGAAAGGCTGTGCTAAGGCCTCCCAATTGATGGCAATGGTGAGCAGCCCCCCTTCAGACTTACACAGACACACTACAACAGGTCTGCCAGTTGTAGGTTAGTTCTGAAGGGTAAGAAGTCTGAAACTGAAATGTAGGTCAATAAAACCTAAGATCTGTACTCTACTAATATGCCTCTAGTCTGGATGATAGGTCAGAATACAAAACAAAATAGAAGCCAACAGAGTACCTAAAATGCTAGTACAGTAATAGCAAATGTTTACAGTTGTCAGGTGTGCCCCCCAAAAAAATCCTATGTAGAAATGCAGTAACATGTACATGTGGGTTTGATAACAGTGGAGCACAGATTAGCTAAGCTGGCCCAATTTACAGGATAGATTGTTGCATGTGTTCATTATGCAGGGGTCTGTGTGTTAGGTTGTTGTGTGTTCTATATTGTGCAGAATTGGTCAGCATGTAGGCATGTAGGGTTGTGTCTTGGTGGCATATGGTCAGTACTGTTGATGACAGGGCCATGTTCTGACAACTGCAGTGCCAACCACAATGCATCCCAGCAATACCCAATTCAGCAATCATCCATGCTTACTGTCCAGATGTCAATATCTGTCACCATCTGAAAGATGGACATACCATGAATGTGGGGACAGACACACACACAGTATACAGGTGGAGGTACCCTAGACAGAGTACATAAAATGTAACTGTCAACTGCACACACCTTTGGAATTGTGCATACAGGTTAGCAGCACATTAGTTGTCTGTGTAGTATGGAATACTGATGTAGTCTGGCCAATCACCGGCAGACCACAAAAGGCAGAGTTATGAAATAATGAGAGACTGCCTATATCCCCACACAAGGCAGTGCAAGGGGAATGTCCCAGGTATATCTGTGAGTCAGCTGCAAGTAGCTTCCATATCACACATGCATTCAGCTCACCCCACCATCAGGCACAGGTTTATCACAGGTCATATCCCTGCTGTTGGGAATGAGTACAGTATGACCCCCACTTCTGTATGGGAATACCCACAGAATGCAGCATGCTAAAGAGCTGTCCCATGCAGGTGTGTTCCTAGCTGTAAGCAGCACCCTTCTAGCATCCAGAACAATGGATTAATATGGACAGGGAACTACTGCCATTAACACCTCACACACTTACTCTGTCACCCCAGGGAAATCCAGTGGCTCGCAGCCTGGGAATGTAGGAGTGACAGAATGCACTGGCCTGCTACAGATGACCTGCATCACTATGAAATGTCCTACAGTCCTCTGTCAAAGACCTGTGCCTCACCCATACTGCCAATGTATGTTATCTCATGGGGTCCCAACTAACAACATTACATGGTCCACAGAACACAAATGCAAGGCCATTTTGACAAATCCTAGTAGCATGTCCACCATGTCCTACTGCATGAACTGTGGACCAACCCCTAAATACTTCTAGGATGAAGAAACAATTATAGGGATACTTCTCAGATATCGCTTGCATAATGTTAGGAAGAGGAGAGAATAACAGAGTGGGGGGTGTAGAAGCATGGATGTCATGGAGTGTGTGAAGTCTGAAACTCTGATGTGTGCCCATACTACACTTGCCTGCAACCCCAGGAATGGGTGGCTACAAACCTGCTCATAAAAAAACAATGTGAAGGGGAACTGAGCAGATATATGAGCCCTGCCTCTAGCTAACCTGGGTGAATCTGTACAGCTGAGAGGTATGGCCACAGCAGGATATGGCATTTATGTTATGTCAATATATGTACAAGCAGGGTATCCTCAGCCACCACAGTACCAAGGTGCTGGACCATTTACACAGACCCATCAGCAAGTGTCTGCAGCTACCCTACAGAATGGCATGAATGTGCAAGAATATGTAGGCTGCAGACCACAGTACTGTACACAGCTTCATTCATCTTGTATTTCCCAGGAAATAACTGTGAGCAAATAGGTATATCTGTCAGTTGTTGATGACAAGATACAACACAGTGTAAAACAGTACATATTTCTGAATAATTGAAAAAATAATAAATAATAAACACCACCTCCAACAAATGAATAATCCTGACGAAAACATGAAGAAAAAATGTCATATAAATGTGTATACCAGTTCCGTTCAGGATGAAACCAAGCGAACAGTCTCTCTTATTCAAAGCAGATGCAAAATAAGTTGTCTATTTAGACAAAAGGAAAAAATACTTTGCAACAAATACTGAACACAAGGCCGGTATGCAGAAATGTCTGTTCAGACCAATAGGTGAATTCCAAGACCAAACTAGTATCGAAAAAAATATATTGTATTTATTGAACAAGGTTAGCGCTTTTGCTGAGTAGCTTTTTCAAACCATCAAGAATAAAGGTTCAGAACATGTGGTTATATAGTAGAAGAACTGAATAGAATAATTAATAATCAATCAATTAAAAATCCTTTCTAAAAACATTTAAAGATATACGAACTCATATACAAATCATTTCATGCATTTCACGTTTATATATAATTAATACATAACAAGTACTACTAAAAAGAATTTATTACTAAGAAGAATATATGAATTCTGAATTCTAAAAACTATAAACTGCATGACTGCTTAAAATCACTTACATTTATTTTATTTAATTTATTTTATTTTAGAATTTCTACCTATTAATGTGGGCTTTAAGGGAATCTTCTCATTAAAACCAGGGAATATGTGAGCCTGTTACTTAATAATCCAACTGGTTTCTTTACATTCTGTAACATTTCTAACATTCCCTCCCCTTTCATTGGGTATATTAATATCTATGGCCATAAACTTAAAAGTATGTTCTATTCCTTTCTGTAAGGCATGCTTAGATAATGCATTTACCTCTGATTTGATTCTAATTTGATAAATGAGTTCTCTAATTCTGTTTTTAAATTTCCTGTCTGTCTTTCCAACGTAAAATGCATTACATTTAACACAGGTAGCAAGATATACTAAATGTTCTAAGTTACATATGGCTTTTACCTTAAAATTGAAAATCTGTGCATTGTTAGGATGTATAAACATACTTGAACTAATAATATAAGAACAAAAGTTACACTTGTTACAAGTTTTCGTAACATAATTTTTACCCAGTACATCTTCTTGTAAGGAACGAGGGAAACACAACATTCTATTTAAATTCTTTTTGTTTCTAAAAATGTACCTAGGTTGTTCTCCTATTATACTGTCAATTTCAGGGTTAACAGTTAAAATATCCCAGTGTTTATAAATAACATTCTTGATTAGATGTACATCTTGAGTGTAATATAAACTAACTTTTAGTTGGTCTTTAAAAATCTTATCAATATCATTGTTGGTCTCCTTATAAAAAATTATACCTTTATCAGAAAAAATAGGACAGGCTTTTTCCGTTCTTGCTTCTTGTGTGAGGGAAAAGCCTTCCTTGATTTCATTGATTCTATAATTCCTGCATTTTAATCTTTCTTCCAAATTTACTAGTTCTGCCTCAAAATCATCTTGTAATGGATTTAACCTCGAAGGTCTAACGGCTTGTCATTTACAATATTGGTAAATATGTGTTCTGGATGCATGCTACTTCTGTGCAATTAATTATTTTTGTAGCAAGACTTTCTAAAGACCCCTGTATTAAACTTTCCATTTGCCAAACGTTGAATGGACACGTCTAAAAAAGCTATGTTATCTGTAGATTCACACATAGTAAATTTTTAAAAAGGTGTGAGCATGTTAACCTCTCTTTTGAAGAAATATAGGTCTTCTAAAGTACCAGTCCAAAGAAAAAACAAATCATCCACAAACCGTCTATAAATGTGGATGAAGTTTTTATATAAATCCAATGTAAATAACTTCTCCTCTTCCCAATAAGCCATTACTAGGTTGGCGTACCTATTGGCACAAGATGTGACCATAGCTATGCCTTCCTTTTGTAGATAGGTTTGTCCATTAAACATAAAAATGTTATTTTCCAGTATCATTTTCAAAAAGAGACATAAAAGTTCTATCTTATTCATCAAAATATCAGAATGTCTAACTAGATACTTGAAAATACTCTCTGTCCCTATGTCATTCGGGATGTTGGTGAATAATGACTGGACATCAATAGTAACCATTATATATGGGAGAGTGTCAGGTAATAACTTAGTCCCATCGTATAAATCAATTAAAAATTGGTTCGAATCTCTCAAAATATAATCATTGGAATTTACTATCGGTCTCAGAGTATTCTCAACAAATATGGACAAAGGTTCAGTAACCGACCCACGGCCGGAGACTATCGGTCTCATGGGTGGGTTAAAAGGATCCTTATGGACCTTGGGTAAACCTTGAATGACTGGCACTACAGGATTCTCAACTAATAAAAAATTATACATGTCATAATCTATAGAATTAACATTGTATAGGTCATATAATGTGTTTTGGACTTTAAGTATATGTTTATGACTAATGGATGTAGGTAGCAATTCATAAAAATTCACGTCACCTAACATTTCAGTCATAATGCCATCATATGATGTTCTGTCTAGGATTACTATAGGTCCTCCCTTATCAGCAGGTCTGATACAAATATTTTTGTCAGAAGTTAAATCTTGTAGAGCCCTTGATTGTTTAAATGTAATATTATTTATTTTATTTCTTTCTCTAGTAATACTTGTGTTTAAATTGTAAATATCCTTTTCCACTATTTTACTGAAAGCCTCTAAAAGGGGGTGCAAAGTCGGAACAAATGTGCTAGGTTTTCTAAAATGTCTGCTAACATCTGGCTTTTGATTCTCATTATATAACATTTTCAATTGTAAATTCCTGAGAAATATCTTAATATCCAGTATAGTATCTGTTATGTTACTATTTCTAGATGGAATAAACGATAGACCCTTATTCAAAATTTCTAACTCATATTTGCTCAAGGGTCTATGAGATAAATTCCAGACTAAGTCATTCTCTCCCACATCTTTTTTAAAGTCGGTTCCTTCATTTCTACATCTGATGCTTTCCTCTTCTGTCACCCCCTGCTCATCGAGCGATTTCTCCCTCGGCCCTTGGCCTCGGCTATGGGGAAAGGGTTAGACATCCCAGAAGTACTGGGATTTTTATACACAAATGATGTTTTATTATGTACTACCTGTTCTTTCTGTTACTACTTATGTCATTTGTAGTACTGGGAGTTGTAATCAAATCATCTTTCATATTTTCTGGTCTCCCTGTTACTGTGTTAGATAGACTAGAAATACAAATTATTTCTGGCTGCGCTGGCATTTCATTTAAATGTGACTCGTTAATAGTCAATTCTAAATTAGATACACAACAGTTATCATCAAGATGCACAGGATGTACATTAGTGTCCTTAGACTTCATAGAATGAATCACATTGTTACCTACATTCACATGGTTACTTGCATGAGCACTATTGACATTTTTATTATTATTTCCATTTAAAAAATGTCCATTCAAGTTATTTCTATTATTTCTAGGCCAAGTAAAGACTTGGCCGTGCTGGAAATCATAAATATCCCTACATAGTTTATGCTTTTTTTGTTCAAGTAACCTTTTTTCATACAAACAAATACTGTCTGTTAAACGGTCCAAAAGTGGTTCAATGATATTGTCATTATATTTATTATAAAGTTCAATTTGTCTCTGTTTTATTGTTTCTTGTAAACAAAGTTCATCAGGTAAGAAGAACTCGTTGAGCAATTTCATGTAACTAAAGCTCACCTCTAAATTTATCTGCTGCCATCGACATAAGAGCTCAGGGTATGCGTTCCCTGTAGTTGGCATTTTGAGCACTCGCAAACCCCTCGGTATCACTTTTCTCTCTATACACATTTCAAAGTGATAGCGTTGCATTTGTAGATGCTTAAGTTTTAATAAATCCGTTTCCAATGAAGACATGATAGAATTCAAGTTCTCTAGTTCCACACCATTCAAATTTTCACCTTCTCCAACTGCTGCTGGTTGGAACTGAAGCAACGGATTGACGTCAGGCACAACGCAGCTCTGTAAACGGGAATATACCATTTTCTTAGCAGGAACACTGGTAGAGGTAGGATTGTAAAGCAATTCTACATTATTAATGTCCAACTCCGCCATGGTTTTGATGTGGTGGAATAAAAAACCAAGAATAAACGAAAAAATAATAAATAATAAACACCACCTACAACAAACGAATAATCCTGACAAAAACGTGAAGAAAAAATGTCATATAAATGTGTATACCAGTTCCGTTCAGGATTAAACCAAGCGGACAGTCTCTCTTATTCAAAGCAGACGTGAAATAAGTTGTCTATTCAGACAAAAGCAAAAAATACTTTGCAACAAATACTGAACACAAGGCTGGTATGCAGAAATGTCTGTTCAGACCAATAGGTAAATTCTAAGACCAAACTAGTATCGAAAAAAAAATATATTGTATTTATTGAACAAGGTTAGCGTTTTCGCTGAGTAGCTTTTTCAAACCATCAAGAATAAAGGTTCAGAACATGTAGTTATATAGTACAAGAACTGAATAGAATAATTAATAATCAATCAATTAAAAATCCTTTCTAAAAACATTTAAAGATATACGAACTCATATACAAATCATTTCACGCATTTCACGTTTATATATAATTAATACATAACAAGTACTACTAAAAATAATTTATTACTAAGAAGAATATATGAATTCTGAATTCTAAAAACTATAAACTGCATGATTGCTTAAAATCACTTAAATTTATTTTATTTAATTTATTTTATTTTAGAATTTCTACCTATTAATGTGGGCTTTAAGGGAATCTTCTCATTCAAATCAGGGAATATGTGAGCCTGTAACTTAATAATCCAACTGGTTTCTTTACATTCTGTAACATTTCTAACATTCCCTCCCCTTTCATTGGGTATATTAATATCTATGACCATAAGCTTAAAAGTATGTTCTTTTCCTTTCTGTAAGGCATGCTTAGATAATGCATTCACCTCTGATTTGATTCTAATTTGATAAATGTGTTCTCTAATTCTGTTTTTAAATTTCCTGTCTGTCTATCCAACATAAAATGCATTACATTTAACACAGGTAGCAAGATATACTAAATGTTCTGTGTTATATGTGGCTTTTACCTTAAAATTGAAAATCTGTGCATTGTTAGGATGTATAAACATACTTGAACTAATAATATAACAAGAAAAGTTACACTTATAACAAGGTTTCGTAACATAATTTTTACCCAGTACATCTTCTTGTAAGGAACGAGGCAAACACAACATTCCATTTAAATTCTTTTTGTTTCTAAAAATTTACCTAGGTTGTTCTCCTATTATACTCTCGATTTCAGGGTTAACAGTTAAAATATCCCAGTGTTTATAAATAACATTCTTGATTAGATGTACATCTTAAGTGTAATATAAACTAACTTTTAGTTGGTCTTTAAAAATCTTATCAATATCCTTGTTGGTCTCCTTATAAAAAATTATACCTTTATCAGAAAAAATAGGACAGGCTTTTTCTATTCTGGCTTCTTGTGTGAGGGAAAAACCTTCCTTGATTTCATTGAGTCTATAATTCCTGCATTTTAATCTTTCTTCCAAATTTACTAGTTCTGCCTCAAAATCATCTTGTAATGGATTTAACTTTGAAGCTCTAATGGCTTGTCCTTTTACAATATTGGTAAATATGTGTTCTGGATGCATGCTACTTCTGTGCAATAAATTATTTTTGTAGCAAGACTTTCTAAAGACCCCTGTATTTAACTTTCCATTTGCCAAACGTTGAATGAACACGTCTAAAAAAGCTATATTATCTGTAGATTCACACATAGTAAATTTTTAAAAAGGTGTGAGCATGTTAACCTCTCTTTTAAAGAAATATAGGTCTTCTAAAGTGCCAGTCCAAAGAAAAAACAAATCATCCACGAACCGTCTATAAAAGTGGACGAAGTTTTTATATAAATCCAATGTAAATAACTTCTCCTCTTCCCAAGAAGCCATTACTAGGTTGGCGTAGCTATTGGCACAAGATGTGCCCATAGCTACGCCTTACTTTTGTAGATAGGTTTGTCCATTAAACATAAAAATGTTATTTTCCAGTATCATTTTCAAAAAGAGACATAAAAGTTCTATCTTATTCATCAAAATATCAGAATGTCTAACTAGATACTTGAAAATACTCTCTGTCCCTATGTCATTCGGGATGTTGGTGAATAATGAGTGGACATCCATAGTAACCATTATATATGGGAGAGTGTTAGGTAATAACTTAGTCCCTTTGTATAAATCAATTAAAAATTGTTTCGAATCTCTCAAAATATAATAATTGGAATTTACTATCAGTCTCAGAGTTTTCTCAACAAATATGGACAAAGGTTCAGTAACCCACCCACGGCCGGAGACTATCGGTCTCATGGGTGGGTTAAAAGGATCCTTATGGACCTTGGGTAAACCTTGAATGACTGGCACTACAGGATTCTCAACTAATAAAAAATTATACATGTCATAATCTATAGAATTAACATTGTATAGGTCATATAATGTGTTTTGGACTTTAAGTATATGTTTATGACTAATGGATGTAGGTAGCAATTCATAAAAATTCACGTCACCTAACATTTCAGTCATAATGCCATCATATGATGTTCTGTCTAGGATTACTATAGGTCCTCCCTTATCAGCAGATCTGATACAAATATTTTTGTCAGAAGTTAAATCTTGTAGAGCCCTTGATTGTTTAAATGTAATATTATTTCTTTTATTTCTTTCTCTAGATGATGATTACAACTCCCAGTACTACAAATGACATAAGTAGTAACCAGAAAGAACAGGTAGTACGTAATAAAACATCATTTGTGTATAAAAATCCCAGTACTTCTGGGATGTCTAACCCTTTCCCCATAGCCGAGGCCAAGGGCCGAGGGAGAAATTGCCCAATGAGCAGGGGGCGACAGAAGAGGAAAGCATCAGATGTAGAAATGAAGGAACCGACTTTAAAAAAGATGTGGGAGAGAATGACTTAGTCTGGAATTTATCTCATAGACCCTTGAGCAAATATGAGTTAGAAATTTTGAATAAGGGTCTATCGTTTATTCCATCTAGAAATAGTAACATAACAGATACTATATTGGATATTAAGTTATTTCTCAAGAATTTGCAATTGAAAATATTATATAATGAGAATCAAAAGCCTGATGTTAGCAGACATTTTAGAAAACCTAGCACATTTGATCTGACTTTGCACCCCCTTTTAGAGGCTTTCAGTAAAATAGTGGAAACGGATATTAACAATTTAAACACAAGTATTACTAGAGAAAGAAATAAAAGAAATACTATTACATTTAAACAATCAAGGGCTCTACAAGATTGAACTTCTGACAAAAATATTTGTATCAGTCGTGCTGATAAGGGAGGACCTATAGTAATCCTAGACAGAACATCATATGATGGCATTATGACTGAAATGTTAGGTGACGTGAATTTTTATGAATTGCTACCTACATCCATTAGTCATAAACATATACTTAAAGTCCAAAACACATTATATGACCTATACAATGTTAATTCTATAGATTATGACATGTATAATTTTTTATTAGTTGAGAATCCTGTAGTGCCAGTCATTCAAGGTTTACCCAAGGTCCATAAGGGTCCTTTTAACCCACCCATGAGACAGATAGTCTCCGGCTGTGGGTGGGTTACTGAACCTTTGTCCATATTTGTTGAGAAAACTCTGAAACCGATAGTAAATTCCAATGATTATATTTTGAGAGATTCGAAACAATTTTGAATTGATTTATACGAAGGGACTAAGTTATTACCTGACACTCTCCCATATATAATGGTTACTATGGATGTCCAGTCATTATTCACCAACATCCCGAATGACATAGGGACAGAGAGTATTTTCAAGTATCTAGTTAGACATTCTGATATTTTGATGAATAAGATAGAACTCTTTTTGAAAATGATACTGGAAAATAACATTTTTTGTTTAAAGGACAAACCTATCTACAAAAGGAAGACATAGCTATGGGCACATCTTGTGCCAATAGCTACGCCAACCTAGTAATGGCTTCTTGGGAAGAGGAGAAGTTATTTACATTGGATTTATATAAAAACTTCGTCCACTTTTATAGACGGTTCGTGGATGATTTGTTTTTCTTTGGACTGGCACTTTAGAAGACCTATATTTCTTTAAAAGAGAGGTTAACATGTTCACACCTTTTTTAAAATTTACTATGTGTGAATCTACAGATAACATAGCTTTTTTAGATGTGTCCATTCAACGTTTGGCAAATGGAAAGTTAAATATAGGGGTCTTTAGAAAGTCTTGCTACAAAAATAATTTATTGCACAGAAGTAGCATGCATCCAGAACACATATTTACCAATATTGAAAAAGGACAAGCCATTAGAGCTTCGAGGTTAAATCCATTACAAGATGATTTTGAGGCAGAACTAGTAAATTTGGAAGAAAGATTAAAATGCAGGAATTATAGAATCAATGAAATCAAGGAAGGCTTTTCCCTCACACAAGAAGCCAGAATGGAAAAAGCCTGTCCTATTTTTTCTGATAAAGGTATAATTTTTTATAAGGAGACCAACAAGGATATTGATAAGATTTTTAAAGACCAACTAAAAGTTAGTTTATATTACACTCAAGATGTACATCTAATCAAGAATGTTATTTATAAACACTGGGATATTTTAACTGTTAACCCTGAAATCGAGAGTATAATAGGAGAACAACCTAGGTACATTTTTAGAAACAAAAAGAATTTAAATAGAATGTTGTGTTTCCCTTGTTCCTTACAAGAAGATGTACTGGGTAAAAATTATGTTACGAAACCTTGTAAAAAGTGTAACTTTTGTTCTTATATTATTAGTTCAAGTATGTTTATACATCCTAACAATGCACAGATTTTCAATTTTAAGGTAAAAGCCACATGTAACACAGAACATTTAGTATATCTTGCTACCTGTGTTAAATGTAACGCATTTTACATAGGAAAGACAGACAGGAAATTTAAAAACAGAATTAGAGAACACATTTATCAAATTAGAATCAAATCAGAGGTGAATGCATTATCCAAGCATGCCTTACAGAAAGGAATAGAACAGACTTTTAAGTTTATGGCCATAGATATTAATATACCCAATGAAAGGGGAGGGAATGTTAGAAATGTTACAGAATGTAAAGAAACCAGTTGGATTATTAAGTTACAGGCTCACATATTCCCTGGTTTGAATGAGAAGATTCCCTTAAAGCCCACATTAATAGGTAGAAATTCTAAAATAAAATAAATTAAATAAAATAAATGTAAGTGATTTTAAGCAGTCATGCAGTTTATAGTTTTTAGAATTCAGAATTCATATATTCTTCTTAGTAATAAATTCTTTTTAGTAGTACTTGTTATGTATTAATTATATATAAATGTGAAATGCGTGAAATGATTTGTATATGAGTTCGTATATCTTTAAATGTTTTTAGAAAGGATTTTTAATTGATTGATTATTAATTATTCTATTCAGTTCTTGTACTATATAACCATAT
The DNA here is from genome assembly GCF_019279795.1 of Protopterus annectens. NCBI lineage: Eukaryota > Metazoa > Chordata > Ceratodontiformes > Protopteridae > Protopterus > Protopterus annectens. The sequence continues at coordinate 180,749,142 of NC_056729.1, forward strand.
GTTCTGAACCTTTATTCTTGATGGTTTAAAAAAGCTACTCAGCAAAAGCGCTAACCTTGTTCAATAAATACAATATATATTTTTTCGATACTAGTTTGGTCTTGGAATTCACCTATTGGTCTGAACAGACATTTCTGCATACCAGCCTTGTGTTCAGTATTTGTTGCAAAGTATTTTTTGCTTTTGTCTGAATAGACAACTTATTTCGCGTCTGCTTTGAATAAGAGAGACTGTCCACTTGGTTTAATCCTGAACGGAACTGGTATACACATTTATATGACATTTTTTCTTCACGTTTTTGTCAGGATTATTCGTTTGTTGGAGGTGGTGTTTATTATTTATTATTTTTTTGTTTATTTTTGTTTTTTTATTCCACCACATCAAAGCCATGGTGTAGTTGGACATTAATAATGTAGAATTGCCTTACAATCCTACCTCTACCAGTGTTCCTGCTAAGAAAATGGTATATTCCCATTTACAGAGCTGCGTTGTGCCTGACGTCAATCCATTGCTTCAGTTCAAACCAGCAGCAGTTGGAGAAGGTGAAAATTTGAATGGTGTGGAACTAGAGAACTTGAATTCTATCATGTCTTCATTGGAAATGGATTTATTAAAACTTAAGCGTCTACAAATGCAACGCTATCAGTTTGAAATGTGTATAGAGAGAAAAGTGATACCGAGGGGTTTGTGAGTGCTCAAAATGCCAACTACAGGGAACGCATACCCTGAGCTCTTATGTCGATGGCAGCAGATAAATTTAGAGGTGAGCTTTAGTTACATGAAATTGCTCAACGAGTTCTTCTTACCTGATGAACTTTGTTTACAAGAAACAATACAACAGAGACAAATTGAACGTTATAATAAATATAATGACAATATTATTGATTGAACCACTTTTGGACCGTTTAACAGACAGTATTTGTTTGTATGAAAAAAGGTTACTTGAACAAATAAAAGCATAAACTATGTATGGATATTTATGATTTCCAGCATGGCCAAGTCTTTACTTGGCCTAGAAATAATAGGAATAACTTGAATGGACATTTTTTAAATGGAAATAATAATAGAAATGTCAATAGTGCTCATGCAAGTAACCATGTGAATGTAGGTAACAATGTGATTCATTCTATGAAGTCTAAGGACGCTAATGTACATCCTGTGCGTCTTGATGATAACTGTTGTGTATCTAATTTAGAATTGACTGTTAATGAGTCACATTTAAATGAAATGCCAGCACAGCCAAAAATAATTTGAGTTTCTAGTCTATTTAACACAGTAACAGGGAGACCAGAAAAGATGAAAGATGATTTGATTACAACTCCCAGTACTACAAATGACATAAGCAGTAACCAGAAAGAACAGGTAGTACGTAATAAAACATCATTTGTGTATAAAAATCCCAGTACTTCTGGGATGTCTAACCCTTTCCCCATAGCTGAGGCCAAGGGCCGAGGGAGAAATCGCTTGATGAGCAGGGGGCAACAGAAGAGGAAAGCATCAGATGTAGAAATGAAGGAACAGAATTTAAAAAAGATGTGGGAGAGAATGACTTAGTCTGGAATTTATCTCATAGACCCTTGAGCAAATATGAGTTAGAAATTTTGAATAAGGGTCTATCGTTTATTCCATCTAGAAATAGTAACATAACAGATACTATACTGGATATTAAGTTATTTCTCAGGAATTTACAATTGAAAATGTTATATAATGAGAATCAAAAGCCAGATGTTAGCAGACATTTTAGAAAACCTAGCACATTTGTTCCGACTTTGCACCCCCTTTTAGAGGCTTTCAGTAAAATAGTGGAAAAGGATATTTACAATTTAAACACAAGTATTACTAGAGAAAGAAATAAAAGAAATAATATTACATTTAAACAATCAAGGGCTCTACAAGATTTAACTTCTGACAAAAATATTTGTATCAGACCTGCTGATAAGGGAGGACCTATAGTAATCCTAGACAGAACATCATATGATGGCATTATGACTGAAATGTTAGGTGATGTGAATTTTTTTGAATTGCTACCTACATCCATTAGTCATAAACATATACTTAACGTCCAAAACACATTATATGACCTATACAATGTTAATTCTATAGATTATGACATGTCTAATTTTTTATTAGTTGAGAATCCTGTAGTGCCAGTCATTCAAGGTTTACCCAAGGTCCATAAGGATCCTTTTAACCCACCCATGAGACCGATAGTCTCTGGCCGTGGGAGGGTTACTGAACCTTTGTCCATATTTGTTGAGAAAACTCTGAGACTGATAGTAAATTCCAATGATTATATTTTGAGAGATTCAAAACAATTTTTAATTGATTTATACAAAGGGACTAAGTTATTACCTGACACTCTCCCATATATAATGGTTACTATGGATGTCCAGTCATTATTCACCAACATCCCGAATGACATAGGGACAGAGAGTATTTTCAAGTATCTAGTTAGACATTCTGATATTTTGATGAATAAGATAGAACTTTTATGTCTCTTTTTGAAAATGATACTGGAAAATAACATTTTTATGTTTAATGGACAAACCTATCTACAAAAGGAAGGCGTAGCTAAGGGCACATCTTGTGCCAATAGCTACGCCGACCTAGTAATGGCTTCTTGGGAAGAGGAGAAGTTATTTACATTGGATTTATATAAAAACCTCATCCACTTTTATAGACGGTTCGTGGATGATTTGTTTTTTCTTTGGACTGGCACTTTAGAAGACCTATATTTCTTTAAAAGAGAGGTTAACATGCTCACACCTTTTTTAAAATTTACTATGTGTGAATCTACAGATAACATAGCTTTTTTAGACTTGTCCATTCAACGTTTGGCAAATGGAAAGTTATATATAGGGGTCTTTAGAAAGTCTTGCTACAAAAATAATTTATTGCACAGAAGTAGCATGCATCCAGAACACATATTTACCAATATTGTAAAAGGACAAGCCATTAGAGCTTCGAGGTTAAATCCAGTACAAGATGATTTTGAGGCAGAACTAGTAAATTAGGAAGAAAGATTAAAATGCAGGAATTATAGAATCAATGAAATCAATGAAGGTTTTTCCCTCACACAAGAAGCCAGAACGGAAAAAGCCTGTCCTATTTTTTCTGATAAAGGTATAATTTTTTATAAGGAGACCAACAAGGATATTGATAAGATTTTTAAAGACCAACTAAAAGTTAGTTTATATTACACTCAAGATTTACATCTAATCAAGAATGTTATTTATAAACACTGGGATATTTTAACTGTTAACCCTGAAATCGAGAGTATAATAGGAGAACAACCTAGGTACATTTTTAGAAACAAAAAGAATTTAAATAGAATGTTGTGTTTCCCTCGTTCCTTACAAGAAGATGTACTGGGTAAAAATTATGTTACGAAACCTTGTAACAAGTGTAACTTTTGTTCTTATATTATTAGTTCAAGTATGTTTATACATCCTAACAATGCACAGATTTTCAATTTTAAGGTAAAAGCCACATGAAACAAAGAACATTTATTATATCTTGCTACCTGTGTTAAATGTAACGCATTTTACGTTGGAAAGACAGACAGGAAATTTAAAAACAGAATTAGAGAACGCATTTATCAAATTAGAATCAAATCAGAGGTGAATGCATTATCTAAGCATGCCTTACAGAAAGGAATAGAACATACTCTTAAGTGTATGGCCATAGCTATTAATATAAACAATGAAAGGGGAGGGAATGTTAGAAATGTTACAGAATGTAAAGAAACCAGTTGGATTATTAAGTTACAGGCTCACATATTCCATGGTTTGAATGAGAAGATTCCCTTAAAGCCCACATTAATAGGTAGAAATTCTAAAATAAAATACATTAAATAACGTAAATGTAAGTGATTTTAAGCAGTCATGCAGTTTATAGTTTTTAGAATTCAGAATTCATATATTCTTGTTAGTAATAAATTATTTTTAGTTGTACTTGTTATGTATTAATTATATATAAACGTGAAATGCGTGAAATGATTTGTATATGAGTTCATATATCTTTAAATGTTTTTAGAAAGGATTTTTAATTGATTGATTATTAAGTATTCTATTCAGTTCTTGTACTATATAACCACATGTTCTGAACCTTTATTCTTGATGGTTTGAAAAAGCTACTCAGCGAAAGCGCTAACCTTGTTCAATAAATACAATATATTTTTTTTCGATACTAGTTTGGTCTTGGAATTCACCTATTGGTCTGAACAGACATTTCTGCATACCAGCCTTGTGTTCAGTATTTGTTGCAAAATATTTTTTGCTTTTGTCTGACTAGACAACTTATTTCGCTTCTGCTTTGAATAAGAGAGACTGTCCGCTTGGTTTAATCTTGAACGGAACTGGTATACACATTTACATATTTCTGAATATCTCTGCTAACACCAACCATGTAACACAAGCAGCACAGACACAATAGTTACAGTATCCCACTATCTTTTGCCCATTGTGACTCCATATTGTCAACCTATCTACAGATATCCTGCATAAACAGGTCGCTACCTGTAGATGTAGAACACCAAATCCTGGACTGGAGTACAACCTACCTGGAATGGATTGACACACTCAACAGCCAAGGTCATACTGGGCATGCTCCTACACTTAAAGAAATGAAGCCCATGTCTGACAACAACAGTGGACTATACATATCTGCCAGTCACAGAGGTCTGTGCACACACACCACATTGCATACCATTCATACTTTGCACACAACTTGGATAGGAATTCTCACACATATCCAAGGCCAACACACTATAATATGTCAAACATACCCACACAGAGATGTGGGGAAGAGAGAGACAGAGAGAGACAGTGACAGAGAGATTTCCATCATGAGGCCAGTCCTACCCATCACACATCCAACTGGCCAATATCACATGATGTGCCAATGTCAATCAATGTAGACATTGCTTTTGGTAGCCCTCAGCCCTATAGTGTCTGTGGTGCTTGTGATAACTGTGTAATATGATAGTACTAATCAGTATTCATCTAGCATTTGTATAGCGAGTCCTGTCAAATGTAAAGTTGTGTGTGACTGAGTGTTGTGTTTATGTTTCCAGAGGAATAGTTTATGGCCCAGTCACACACACACCACTTCCCATTGCCCATGTTAGCACTCATGCTGATGTCAGTCACCTTGAAATAACCCTCTGGCCAAGTCACAGCCCCATAAGCTCCATGGTGTTTGCGATAACTGTGTAATGCTATTGTGTAACATACTAGTTAGGTAGGAGTTCTAATCCCAGATATAGCAACTGTGTGTGTGTGTGTGTGTGTGTGTGTGTGTGTGTGTGTGTGTGTGTGTGTGTGTGTGTGTGTGTGTGTGTGTGTGTGCGTGGGTGTGCGTGTGTGTGTGTGTGTTTAGAGATTAATTATTCTGAGGCCATTCAAAGTCACAACACCTCCTATTGCCCTACTTTAACATGCCTGCTGATATGACTCACCTTCAAATACCCCTTTGGATAAGGGCCAGCCCTACAAGCTCCATGGTGCTTGCAATAACTGTGTAATTCCATAGTGTAACATACTAGTTAGGTAGGAGTTTTAATTCCAGACATGGCAAGTCTGAAACTCTGTGTGTGCAGATTAATGATTTTGAGGCCATTCACATTCACTACACCTCCCATTGCCCTACTTTAGCAACCCTGCTGATGTCAGTCAACCTGAAATACCCTTTTGGAGAAGGACCATCCCTCAAGCTCTGTGGCACTTGCAAATAACTGCGTAATTCCATAGTGTAACATACTAAATAGGTGGGAGTTCTAATCCCAGACATGGCAACTCTGTGTGTGTGTGTGTGTGTGTGTGTGTGTGTGTGTGTGTGTGTGTGTGTGTGTGTGTGTGTGTGTGTGTGTGTGTGTGTGTGTGTGTGTGTGTGTGAGTAGATTAATGATTTTGAGGCCATTAACAGTCACTACACCTCCCACTCCCCTACTTTAGCAAGCCTGCTAATGTCAGTCACCTTGAAATATTCCTTTGGACAAGGGGCAACCCCATAAGCTCCACGGCACTTGCGATAACTCCGTAATGTTATAGTATAACATGTCTAGTTAAGTAGGAGCTCTAATCCCAGAGATGGAAACTGTGTGTGTGTGTGTGTGTGTGTGTGTGTGTGTGTGTGTGTGTGTGTGTGTGTGTGTGTGTGTGTGTGTGTGTGTGTAGATTAATGATTTTGCAGCCATTCACAGTCACTACACCTCCCATTGCCCTATTTTAGCATGCATGTTGATGTCAGTCACCTTGAAATAACCCTTTGGAGAAGGGCCAGCCCCATAAGCTCCATGGTGCTTGGGATAACTGTGTAATGCTGTAGTGTAGCAGACTAGTTAGGTAGGAGTTCTAATCCCAGACATAGCAACTGTAAAACTGTGTGTGTTTGTGTGAGAGAGTGTGTGTGACTTTGATAATACCTGATATCATGGACATTTGCACTTACTACTCTCCCTTTACCCCTCCTTTAGCACTGCTGCTGATGTTAGTTACCTTCAAAGATACCTGTGGAGAGCTCTCCAACCTGCAAGCTCCAGGGTGTGTGCCATAAATGTGGAACAATGTAATAGCAGTAACTACACAGTATGGGTTTGAATCTCATCTGTGGCAAGTGTTTGTGCGTGTACCTCAGAGGGTTTTGCCCCATTTCATAGGTTCATAGGTTCATAGGTAGATACTAGGCTATCTGCCCTAGGGCATTTATAAGCCTAGCCAGAGTGCATTTGGCTTCCGCCTCCCTATTAGATTAGCCTACTGTGCCTCTGTAAAGTAGGTCACAGAAGGTACCCTTTTAAGATTAGTTTACTGTGCCTCTGTCTAGCAGGGACACAGAAGATATCCCAGTGGTGAATTTGCGATTTCCCATCCACGCATCCAGATTTCGCTTGAAGAGGGTCAGCGAGGGGCTATGTCTAACATGAATTGGGATTTTATTCCAGAGTGAGGGGAGCCTCTGGGAAATGAATCTGTCCCTCCAGCATATCCTATTTATTTTTGTGCTGAAGTTTAGGTCCCTAGAGCGTGTAGCTCTAAGGGACTTGGATTTTTTGAGGTGGAGCTTGTCCATTAATTCTGGATTTGACATGGCTTTGTATGTCAGGCATAGATCGCTTCTGAGTAGGCGGTAAGCAACTGAGTAGAGCTGGAGTTTCTTTAGTCGAGCTGCATAGGACATCTGTTTGTAGCCCATGATCCTCTTGGTGAGGTACTTTTGGGGTCTCTCCAGTTGCTGCAGGTGTCGGGTAAGGTACATCCCAAAAGGGGCATTGTATTCAATTATGGGTCTGATGAGTGACGAGTAGAGGGGCACAATAACCTCTCTTGATCTAGATGCAAACCCTGTCATGATAAGGTGGGCTATATAGAAGGTCTTTCTAACCACTTTGGCAATGTGATTATCAAAGGAGAGATTACTATCTATGATGGTCCCCAAATCTCTAATTACTTCTTCCGTACTTAATGGATTACCACCTATGTGGTAATTTGTGGCACCTTGTTTTTCCCAAAGGGGATGACTGCACACTTTTTAGCATTTAGCTTGAGGCCGTGGCTCTGGCACCAAGCATCCATCTCTGTGAGACCCTTTTGGAGGATGCTTGTGTCAGCTGGAGATTCGATTATGGCCCCCAGTATGCAGTCATCTGCGAACTTTGTCAGCCATAATCCCCCCGTGTTGGCCTGAACCTCAGAGAAGTATATACCGAACAAGACAGGTCCCAGAACTGAGCCCTGTGGGACGCCACTTGAAACTGGTTTGGATTCAGACATGGCACCTGCAATTCTGACCATGTGGGTTCTATCTCTGAGCCAGTTTGCAACCCATCTTGTGATATAGGGGTTGATATTTAAGATGGTAAGCTTATTTATGATACCTGAGTGGGGTATTTTGTCGAAGGCTTTTGCGAGGTCCAGGTAGGCTGTGTGGACGACCTTGCCATCATCTATGGCTTTGATAACTGTTTCAAAGAAATCAACTAGGTTTAAGAGGCAAGATCTGCCCTTAACAAAGCCAAATTGGGTAGGGTCCAGTGTCTAGAGGCTCCCAATGTCTTTGTTTATGAGTTCCATGATAATACGCTCCATAACTTAACAGACCAGACTAGTCAGGCTTATGGGGCGATAGTTTCCAGGGTCTGTTGTGGCACCACCTTTGTGGAGTGGGACCACTGTAGCTGTACACCATTCTTTGGGTACATATCCTGTAGTAAGGCTAAGTTTGAACAGTGACTTAATGTGAGGGTTCAGTTCTTCTTGGAGCTCATGTAAGACACAGCCTGGGACACCGTCTGGTCCCACAGATGCTGTGTTTTTTGCTTTGGAGAGGGCAGCTTTCACCTGTGCATCTGTGATGTCAGGGAGGTTACATTCAGTTGGGATAGGCATTTTCTCCTTTGGGGGGGAAGGGGGGGAGAAGTTTGCGCTGAATCTGTCTGCCATGATGTTGGCTATGTCTGTAGGTTCGGTATATTTTGTACCATTATGCAACAATTCAGAGCATATCTGGGAGTTTCTGCCCATTTTCCTGACATAACTAAAGAAGGCCATTTGATTATCTTTAGTGTCTAGGGCAATTTTTCTTTCGAAACTGGCCTTTGATGATTTTATGAGGGATCAAAGTTTCTTGCTAATACTGATCAGAGATGCCTTCCCTTTTTGGGATTTTGCTCTGTCATGTAGTAGCTTCCTCCTTCTGTTGTATAGCTTATTTATGGCCGGGGTCGACCAGACCGGTCTCCTGTTTTTGGAGGAGTGAGTTTTGGTTTTATTTGGGATAGCACGATCCATGCATTCCTGCAGGTGCTCATGGAATGCATTTGTAAAGGATTCTGTGGATTGGGCTGTATTATCCTCTGGCCCAGGGGCTTTGAAGGATTCCACCTCAGTCTTGAGAAGTGCAAAGTTGGCTTTTGAGAAATTCTTTACAGTGATTTCCTTGGCTGGGGTGGGGACGGGATATGGATGTCCAGGGAAATTTGTTTATGGTCTGATCTTACCAATGAGGGTTTTACCTCTGGTGTGGAACATAGAGTCCCCATGTTGGGGATGACCAGGTCCAATATGTTGTTCCCCCTTGTGGGAGTGGTGACCAGTTGTCCCATTGCGTTAGAGTTTATAAATTCAAGGAACCATTGGGCGAGGGTGTTTGGGCTTGAGTAGTTTTCCCAGTCAATGTTTGGGTAGTTGAAGTCACCCAATAACATAGTGTTTGGAGAGACCTTCATATTCTCCAGTGTTCTCAGGAATGCCAAGTGGGGTTCCTGTAATAGGGAGGGTGTTCTGTAGCTGGCTATAAACTAAAAGGAAGTTTTGCCCACTGTTAGTTACACATGGATGGTTTCCGATGCTTCATGCAGTGCCACTAACCTGGAGGTGTAGGTATCTTTGATGAATATAGATACTCCCCCTCCTTTTGTGCTTCGGTCCGAGTTTTGGGGCTGAAACGCATGGTATGAGTTATAACTTAGTAGTGCTGGGGTGCTCTCAGGAGCCTTGAACCAGGTTTCTGTTACTGCACAGACATCAATTTTCTCCATATTGAGGAGAGCCTCGAGTGCATGCATCTTGAGGTTTAGACTTCTGGCATTGAGTAGCATTACCTTTAGTTTTTTTATCCTTGGGTTGTCTATGGAGGTGGGTTTGTCCTTTGAGCCTTGCCTGAAAAAGGCACTATGGGGGTGGCAAGAGCCTTGGCCAGTATACAAAAGCCTAAGGGTGACAGGTGCAAGCCATCCCTAGCGAAGCAACGTGGCTTGTCGAGCATGTCATCCCAGGCTGACAGACACTGGATCCCCTTTGAATGACACCAATACTTTAGACAATTGTTGAAACTGATCATTTTGTCTTTGTACTGTGGCATCAATCTTGGTGAGGGCAAGATGCTATTCAAGGTCAGAGTCATACCAGCCTGGGCTACATGGTCAGATAGCTCCTCTATGTCTCTTTTCATGTAGTCCAGGGAGGTACGACTCAGGTCATTCACACCAGAATGGACAATGATGGAGTCATACTTGTACATGCTTTGGATTGACCTGAGTGCTTGCGTTATGTGGCGGATCCTGGCACCTGACAGGTAGCTTACAGTGACCTTCTTCTTGTTCAGACTGGTGAGCGGGACTTCAGTGTGCAGGACAATAGAGTCCCCTATAACAAGTGTATTTGGTGTGTTGTTTGGCCTTAGGGGCTGTGGCTGTGAGGCACACTAATTTTGTTAGATATATGATTCGTGGGTATTGTTGAGGGGTGGCTGTTGCTTGGATATCTGCTTAGGAGGTCTTTGCTGTTTAGGCAGATTTTTATTTAGAGCCTCCGAGTATGTTTTTGTGTGTTTATGTGTTGGGTATGCAGATGCAATAGGTCTGTCTGAGACTGGATTTGTGGTGTGGGTGATTACCTTTTCCTCCTGACGGACTTTGCCAGTCTTGGGTTGAGAGAGCTCTGCCTCCAGTTTGGCTGCATAACTTCATCTCTCACATGTATTAGAGTTTGTTGGAAGGAGGAGAGGGTTGTCTGTGTGCATAAGGCAATTGTAACATTGCCTCAAAATTCCCAGATTCACCAGCTGGACTGGAGAGTAACCTTGAAACTGACCCTTGGACATACCAGATTAGTATAGAGAACTGTTTTTTTACTGATCAGATTAGGGAAGGGAACTGATTTTTCACTTGATCAGGAAGGAACAATCGGGAGCCTAATACTTATGAGAAGTCAAGGAGGGTGTAGTGCTTTAGTTATTTAGTGTTTCCTTATAAGAGCTGAACAAGTGCAGGGCTTTAGAAAGAGAATAGAGTGATTACTTTGAGAGTTTGAACAGTTCTAAGGGAAAAAGTGAAGAGCAGACTTTGTGGAGCCTGGAATAGTTTAAACCTTTTTAGGCGGTGCTGCCCGACGCTGCTCAGTGCGCAAAACCGCGCAAAAAGAGTTGTAGGGTTTTAAGAGAGAGAGATCAAGGAGTTTAGAATTGACCCAAAATGGCCAATAAAACTACAGCTTCTAGGTAGTAACCACTCCTCCAGGGACAGGCAGGCTGTTCAGTGTTAACCACTCCCACTGGTGAACACAGAGACTTCCCTTTAGCCCAAGCAAGCACTGGCCTTCTAGAAACTTCCAAACAGTTCAGCACAGCAAATCTGTAACTGAACTTTCTTAACTTTCAGAAAGTGGGAAGAAAGCAAGATTTTTTTTTCTTTTTGTTGTAGTTTAAAGGTAGCAGAGATACACAAGCAGCAAAATAATCACAACAGTGCTATAAATGACCCCACACTTGAGTGCTAGGCCAAAATCAGGTAAAATTAAGTTTTTAGAGAAAAAAAAAACGATTTTAAATTAAGTGCAACACAGGAAATGCAGTAGCATTTACACGCAGTACACATCTCAGAGCCTGACGTTAGCAGTCCTGCAGATATTATCCACCTTAGAAGTACCTGTTGCCAACCCGAAACCATGTCAGGTCAGTGGTGCATGTGGTAAATGCATAACATAATGGTCCATAAAGATTGTTAGATAGAGGTTTGAACCTTAACCCTGGCAAATGTAAATGTGTGTTTAGGGTAAAATAATTTTTGGGATCTCTCACCCACTACATCACCCAATGCCAGTATTTACAAGGGCTTGTGATGTTCCTCACCTTAGAAGTACCTTGGGACAGAGTTCGTCCTGTAAGCTCTGTGGCACATGCAATAAATGAGGTGCACTGTAGTGACAATACATAGCAAGGTAGGGGGTTGAATCTCAGCACTGGTAAGGTGTGTGTGTGTGTGTGTGTGTGTGTGTGTGTGTGTGTGTGTGTGTGTGTGTGTGTGTGTGTGTGTGATCAGTATCCCGTGTGGACGTTACTGGGGTTTTGTAATAACAGGATCCATTGCGGGGTGGGTTTTGCTAAATTATTATATTGAGGACCTAGTATATGTCAAAATGTCCACCTTAAAAGGACAACAGATGTCAAATATGAGAGGGGCTGGTGTAGACAATCCATAGACCTATATGTGACATTATGTATTGGTGAACAATATAAGCAACCCTTCTATTACTTAGAGAACACGCTCCACCTATGTCTCATGCACAAGCACACTTGGCAAGGCAAGAACCACTATATTGGTAGTTCCCTGCATATTGCCTCACAGCTGGTAACCACGGTGTGATTGGAGTGAACTACATGCCTGTTGACCACATCAGTGCCACTGACATCAGAAAGTACTGTGATGTGTTACAGCTCCTGACTGAGTGTGTGTTATCCAGCAAGTAAAAGGACATGGCTCCCTGTTCCATCCCCGCAGTAGGCAAATAAATGCTTACAGTGGCCCTTTTGCTATGTTCCCCACTGGATGCCTGCAACAACTGTAGAGTCTGCAAATGTAACCCACAAAGGGAATACCATGCCTTATACACATGCCCTGTATGGATAGACACCACTAACTCCACTGAATACCTGTATCATGCTATCAATGTAGGTGCAAGCACAACTTCAGTTCCATAGCCAGGTCTCACCAAATGAGGTCAGGAATGCTACATCAGAAGATAACAATGTGTCCAAAAAAACATGCCCCAGAGACCTCAAGTACACTTCTACACATGAAATAACATTTGTGTGGGACATGTGCACGACCCAGACACTCTCCATGTTATGGAATATAGATCACATACATGGGAAGCAGTTCACATCACTGGCAACCCACAATAGAAACACAGATGAGTGGATGGTGAATACAATACCCACCCCTAGGGACTATTCCAGGGACTACACTCCTGGGCCACACAGGAGAATATTGTCATGTGGCCTGACGCTAAGGTATTCCCTTAGCCTAGCCTTATACTGCCTTCAGGCCCATTCAGCTACTACACACCTGTGAAGCAATGAACCTAGGCATCTTAGTACTGGGAAGTGTGTGTGTGTGTGTGTGTGTGTGTGTGTGTGTGTGTGTGTGTGTGTGTGTGTGTGTGTGTGTGTGTGTGTGTGGAGATTAATGATTTTGAAGCCATTCACACTCACTACACCTCCCATTGCCCTACTTTAGCATGCCGACTGATGTCATTTACCTTGAAATAACCCTTTGGCCATGTTTCAGCCCTATACGCTCTGTGGTGCTTGCTATAACTGTGCAATACTGTAGTGTAGTAAACTAGTTAGGTAGGAGTTCTAATCCTGATCCTGCCAACTGTGATTGTGTGTGTGTGTGTGTGTGTGTGTGTGTGTGTGTGTGTGTGTGTGTGTGTTTGTGTGTGAGTGTGTGTGTGTGTCTCTTTGTTGACACCTGATTTTGTGGACATTCACACTTACTACACTGCCCTTACCCCTCCTTTAGCACTGTTGTTGATGTTACTCATCTTCAAAGATACCTTTGGACAGCCCTCCAACATGTAAGCTCCATGGCACGTGCAATAACTGTGTAACACTGTAATATTAGTGCACAGTAAGGTAGGGGTTTGAAACTCAATACTCGTAAGTGTGTGTTTGTGTGTGTGTCATCAGTATCCTGTTGGGGTGATTGTGTAATGATAGGATCCACTGTAGTGTGGGTTTTGTTACATCATTATATTGAGCACCTATATGTCTCAATGTCCCCATTACAAGGCCAAAAGTTTTCAAACACTGTAGAGGTTGCTGTAGACAATCCTCAGCCATAAATGTGTACAGTCATATGCAATTATTATGTGACAGTATGGATTAGTAAACAGTATAGGCAACCGTTATAATACCCAGATATCACTCTCCACCCATGGCTCATACACAGACACGCTTGGCTCTTACTCTCTTACTCCTTTCCTTTCTTACTTTGTCTGTCTCTCTCTCTCTCTCTCTCTCACTCCCCCTCTCTGGTGGATGTGGAAAAGTACATCAGTTTTGGATAGGCAGTAGCTTTAGTTTTATAAGTAATGCTCATGATCTGATGGCATGTGCACAAATTGCAGTCCCTGACTTGTTAATTTCATGTGGAACAGCTGTGGTATCATTCATATAGCCAATTGCATGGAAACCCACTCATATAACTAAACATTTCTTGTGGGTGTTGGACCTTTTCTTTCACTGTGAGCAGGACTTCATTTGGGTGTCTGACAAACAGCATCACAGAGGGTAGTTGGGAATTCCTCTTACAACATACACTGTGAAGACAGGCCAACAAACAGGAGGGAGATGTTCCAGACATGGGGACAGAATGTAAGTACTGCTGTTCTACATTTGAAGTAATGTTGGTTTAACAGGGTTTGTGTGGATATGGCTGTTCTACATGATTTAAAGTCTGGCATGACAGTGTTATGTGGTTGAAGAAACTCTCACCTGTAGGGTTATCTGCAGACTGGCTAGAGTTTGGAGTCTTACATGTAGTGTGTTACTCACACATTTCCTATCTTTAAAAATGCAGTAGCATACTCTGATGATTGCAGTCAGTACATGGAGATGTCCATGTGAGTTACTGACGTCATATCCCTCAGAAGAGATATGTCACAACAAACCAAGTTACACCAGGAATGTTCTCAGTTTATCACAGCAATATGTCAATATTGGCCCTGTGCTTGTGACACCGTCTCCCAAGTCTGTCACCCTTTGTCCATATGTCATGCAGTAAGAGGTGCATATGTACAGTATATCATTATTTACTGACATCATACCTGATAACAAGCCAGTGAGATATCAGACTGCTAGACATATTATGTATAGTAGGCTTTATATTTGAGGATAAAACCTGGACATTCTGTTGTAATATGTACAGTAGTGAGGTCTGCGTGCTTATGGTGATTGTTGACAGAGTGTGTATTATGAATATGTTACAAGGCCTGTGTACAGACTGGTAGATGTCATTGTTCTTGGTCCTGTTCTGTCTGACGTTGCAAGCTGCTCCAGTTTACGGTACTCTGTCAGTGTATATGTTTGTAGGGCCAGACTGAGACATGCCCCATACCACAGTCAGGCATCAGACTACATGGTGTATTGGGTGAGTATATGTAGGATTAGTGTGTGAGTGGCACATATGAGGATGTTTTATTCACACAATTCATATACTGTATTATTAATTAGGCATACCATAATATGATTGCAACTGTGGTCAGATTGGTTGTGGGTATGCACTTTCACACTGGTGTCTGTTACTCTGTGCTGTTACATGCCTATAATGCCTGTGATATTTGCAAGTACATGTGTATTCCCCAATAGGAAACTTGGGTCAGTGCTGTGGCAGTCTGCCTGTAGTTTACACAGTGCTTTGTGACATGCCTAGCAGCTCAGTGTATTTACCGAGTGTGATGTTATGTCCAGTTATTTGTCAGATGCACTGCTGCCTTGCCACCATAGGTGTTGTGTATATCTGAAAAAGCAGTGGGATGCTGTGAAGATGTATGTCACTAACTAGTGGGAAATATATGGGCTTGTGACCTCTGCTCTTCCAGTTAATATGTGTTAGGACAGACAGGAGTGTGTGAATGCATCAACTGTGTGAGCTTATCTATTCCAGTATTTTTGTGATATCCCCATTTACATGGCTGTAAACATC
The DNA here is from genome assembly GCF_019279795.1 of Protopterus annectens. Taxonomy (NCBI): domain Eukaryota; kingdom Metazoa; phylum Chordata; order Ceratodontiformes; family Protopteridae; genus Protopterus; species Protopterus annectens. The sequence goes on from NC_056729.1 coordinate 180,764,629, forward strand.
CACTTTGTCAGGCTTGGCCCACACATCTTGCACTAAGGAGTTCTGTGTATACCTGTGGACTAACCAGATTGTGTCAGACTGTCCATGTTTATTGGTCATATCTCTGCTGTATTCCACAGGATCATTACTGTGATTTGTGTGGTACTTCACTAAGATGATCTTATGCCTGTCAGTAACTGATGGTGTACATGTCAGTATCAGAAGTGACTTCCCACACATGTCTCTTGACACACCCCTTTTACTGTAGCAACATTCTACATTTATACTTGCAATACTTACATTACATCCCCTTGCACTAAGAGGTTGTGACTACTGGTGCTGAGATATGACTCCACTACATATTATGGGCATATGTTTTTATATATATATATATATATATATATATATATATATATATATATATATATATATATATATATACACACATATAGATACATATATATATATATATATATATATATATATATATATATATATATATATATATATATATATATATATATATATATATATATATATATATATATATATATATATATATGTGTGTGTGTGTGTGTGTGTGTGTGTGTGTGGACAAGTATACATATATGTATATATGTATATCTATATATCCATATCCTTATGTGTAAACATGAGCATTGTATATACCTTCTCAGATGTATCCCACCATATTTATCTGATATGTGTATATTTAGATATAACAACATACTGATTCAACACTTTTTTCACTTACAAGTACTAAACAATTGTAGTAGTCAAAGCAGTTGTTCACTACTATTCAGTATGTGTACTGAAAGATACAAGCAAGCAAAATCTGAGGGTAATGCAACTCAATGCTAGAAGTCTAAATCTCAAAATGCATTCACTCGAGGCACTCCATAAAATGGAAAACATCGACATCTGTGTAGTGACAGAGACCTGGTTCAAGGCTCAAGAGAGCACCCCTGCATTACTAGGCTATAATTCATACCACACCTTTTTGCCACCTAACCTTGACTGAAACACTAAAGGTGGAGGCATGTCCATATTCATTAAGGATATCCACACATCCAAGCTAGATGCTCAGCATAATGCACCTGAGATTATCCAAGTGCAACTAACTCTGGACAAGACTGCAATCCAAATTGTAACTTGCTACAGATTCCCCACCATGCCCCAGGATTCCCACTCCTCATTTCTTCATAGGTTCATAGGTTCATACTAGGCTATCTGCCCTAGGGCATTTATAAGCCTAGCCAGAGTGTGTTTGGCTTTCGCCACCCATTTTAAATTAATTTTGCTATGCCTTTTCTTGATACACTGGAAAATATTAGGGTACCACCCAACACCCTAATAATGATCGATTTCAATTACCCCACCATTAACGGGGAAAACTACTCATGTACCAACTCTTTTGCTTAATGTTTTCTGGAATTCATAAATTCCAATGCCTTGGATCAACTTATCCACACCCCCTCCAGGGGCAGAATATCCTAGACCTGGTCATTACCAACATGGGTGACCGGTGTTCCACAACAGAGGTCAATTCCTTATTGGTCAGATCCGACCACAAGCTAATCACCCTAGACATCCACATCCTGACCCCACCCCCCCATTAGGGAAACCACCATAAAACATTTTTCCAAAGCCAACTTCACACTTCTTAAGACAGAAGTGGCAAACTTCACGAAACACATGCGGATGGACAATAGCGGAATGACTGCTGAATCCTACACAAATGCATTTTATAAGCACTTACACGAGTGCATGGATCATGCTTTCCCTAAAAGAACCAAGATGCTATCCTCCAAAATAAGGAAGCCAATCTGGTGGCCCCCTGCCATAAACAAACTCTACAACAGAAGAAAGAAACTGTTGCAAAAAAGAGTAAAATTCCATTATTGGAGGAACTCCCTGGTCAGCCATAGTAAGGAGCTATGATCCCTCATAAAATCTTCCAAAGCTAGTTACGAAAACAAAATTGCCACTGATTCTAAAGACAACCACAATGCATTCTATAGCTATATCAATAATCTCAATGGCAACACTCACATCTGCTCTGAGTTACAGCACAATGACACTAAATATATAGAACCAACTGATATTGCCAACATCCTGGAAGATAGGTTTGGTGCTAACTTTACCCCATCTCACCCCCTAAAGGGCCCATCTCTATACTGGAAGAATGCAAAATTCCTGTAATCACAGCTGCTCAGGTAAAAAACACACTCTCCAAAGCCTAGAACACAGCATCCATGGGACCTGACAACAGCCCAGGCTGCATTCTACATGAACTGCAGAATGAACTGGCACCCCACCTAAGCACCATGTTCAATCATAGCTTCACCTCAGGCTTTGTGCCCACTGAATGGTGCACAGAGATGGTTATCCCAGTCCACAAAGGGGGAGCTACCATGGACCCCGGGAGCTACCACCCCATTAGCCTAACAAGCCTGGTCTGCAAGGCCATGGAATGTATCATCATGGATCTTATACACAAAGACATTGGTAATCTCCAAGCTCATGACCCCACCAAGTTTGGGTTTGTAAAAGGTAGATCATGTCTGCTAAACCTGATAGACTTCTTTGAAGCAGTCACCAAAGCTGTAGACTAGGGTAAGGTGGTTCACACAGCCTATCTAGATCTCGCCAAGACTTTTGACACCATCCCCCACTTTGGAATTATAGATAAACTCAAAGTAGGTATCAATCCCTATGTCACAAGTTGGGTTGCCAAATGGCTCACTGACAGAGCCCACACTGTGAAAGTAGCAGACTCCAAATCCGACTTCAGATCAGTGACAAGTGGAGTACCACAGGGTTCAGTCCTGGGTCCTCTCCTGTTTGGTATTTACTTTTCTGAAGTACAGGTTAACACAGAAGGTCTTTGGCTAATGAAGTTTGCAGATGACTGCAAACTGGGAGCCATAATCGAAACTCCTAACGATGTGGACATCTGACAAAAGGGCCTCACGGAGACAGATGCCTGGTGTCAAAGCCATGGCCTCAAGCTCAATGCCAAAAAATGCATTGTCCTCCCCTTTGGTAAAAACTTTGTACCCATGAGCTACCACATAGGTGGTAGTCTACTTAACACTGAAAGTGTGATAACAGACCTTGAAACACAGGTGGACAGTAGTCTCTCCTTTGATAATCACTTTGCCACAGTCATCAGGAAATCCTTCTACATGGCACACCTCATCACAAAAGGTTTCTCATCCAGGAAAAAAGAGGTCATTGTTCCCTTCTACTCATCACTCATTAGACTCATTATAGAATACAACGCCCCTTTTGGTATGTACCTCACAAGACATCTACAACAACTGTAAAGGCTGCAGAAATACCTCACAAAGAGGACTATCAGCCTCAAACAGATGCCCTACTCAGACCGTCTCAAAAAACTCCAGCTTTACTCCATCGCATATCACCTACTCAGAGGCAATCTCTGCCTAACATACAAAGCTATGTCAAACCCAGAGCTGTTGGACATGCTCCACTTAATGAAATCCCAATCCCTCCATGCTACACACTCTAGGAACCCAAACCTTGTCACTACAATAAACAGAACATGTTGGAGGGATAGATTCCTATCCAAGAGACTTCCCATACTCTGGAACAAACTACCTATCTATATCAAACAAAGCTCCTCATTAGCACTCTTCAAGAAAAATCTTGATGACTGGATGGGAAATAGGAAATTCATTCCAGGGATCACCTCTGTGACTCTGCTTGACAGGGGCACAGGAAAATAATTTTCTTGGGTGGCGAAAGCCAGGGTACTTTTTTGGGTAGGCTTATATAGGCCCTAGGGCCAATAGCCTAGTACCTACCTATGAACCTATGAACAACATGCATCTTCATTGCTCTGATGCCTTAGTGGTTAACTGCTGTGACTGTAGTGTACAGTGTCCTGGTTTCAAGACCTGCAACGTCTGATTATTTTGTCGCTAGGCAGAACAAGGACTGTTGGATACAGAGTGGTTAAGGCAGTTTTGAGCAGCTTTAAGCGGGTTTACATGATGGTAAGCGGTGTTAACATAAGGTTAACCAAAAAGGCACTTACACCATATAGGCTTCACTTACTAGTGCACAGATGTGCTTAGCATTTATATTTAAGCAATGCTTACACCTGCTAAGCATAGCTCAGCCCTGGTAACCAGTGATCACATTCCAGTCTGATGAAATAGCAGGGTAATGACATCTTTAATAAGTGTATTTAATTCCATGTAATTAACATGCTTCTGTGTGCTGTCATTACGGTAGCAAGGGGTGTGAGTATACTGTATAGGACACCTGAGTATATATGGCTAGTACAACAGTCTTTTATCTTGGTATGTGTTTCATACATGGGTAGTATCCCAGGTTATATGCAGTCACACTTGCATGTATTATATCATTACATTACTACTGTTAATAGTGCTTTAACAAGTAAGAGTAGATTGCAGATTGTAGTACTGGAACCATACACCCTTGCATGCAAAGCTGGACTCTGAGTACTGACTATTGTGTTCTTCGTGTGTGAGCTGTGTTTATTAAGTATTTGCTACTGGATATTGATCTGATATGTGGAAATTAACTGTAGACTACTATGTGTATATGACATGTCATTGAGGGCTGCTGTCATGTAGTAATGGCATACCTATAAGTGTCAGACATCTATCTGTCAAAACATTCATCCTAATGCATAACCTGCTGGCTAGTGGATTTCTGTCTGTCCTCTGTACAGATGTGCAGATGTCAGGTATCCATATTGGCTGCTTACAGGCAATCTATGCTTGACTGACACAGACATGTCTGCCCAGCTGTGTTATGAATGCCACAGCTATGAAATCCCACCTGTATGCACCACATGTCATGGATACCTCAACTAGACTACCACTGTCAACAGAACATGCTTGGGTACAGGTCTCCAACCCAGACACTGGCCATGTTATGTAATATATGTTGCAGACATGTAAATTGGAGCACCTCACCGGCCCTCTGCAAGAGAAAACCAGATGATTGGATGTTACATTTAACTGTCACCCGGGGGATCACTCAAGTGGCACCACTTGATAGATGCCATGCTGACAAATGCCAGGTGGCATGATACCAGTGTACCCACATCCCATACTCTTCTCGTCTCTCTATGGACAGTACACACCTAGGAATACCTGCACCTATGGACCCCAGTACTGACAAATGTGTCATTGTGCATTACTGAGAATAACAGTATCTGTGTGTTTGTAAACTTGTAGTTGATAATACCCTGAGGGCCTTCTAAACCACTACACCCCCATTGCATAGTTAGAAATGGCTTCTGCTGTAATTGACATTAAATGTACCTTGTTACACTCTTCACCCTATGGGCTACCTGGAGCTTGCAGTACTAGCATAACACTGTTGTACATATGGGTAGATAAGCGTGGGTTACCCTCTGAGTCCTGGCAAGTGTGTGCATGTGTGTGAGTGTGTATATTTGTAGGATACAGTATTCTGAGGCTACATTCTCCAAATACAATATACCTTGCCATACATTATAAGGGATACTGATGTTGCTGACATTAGGAGAGGCATGACAAACCCTCACACTACTATCCCTGTGGCATGTGCAATAAATGCATATGCCTGTAGTAGCACTGATTAGATAGACAAGGGGTTGTATTGCTGTCCTGGTCAATGTGTGATTGTAGGTATGTCAGAGCGTTATCATGGGTTTCAGTGAGTAAAATATCCAATGTGTGGTGTGGGTGCTGGGTATACTGTCTTTACACCATGGCACCCCCAGTACGTGTCCCAAGGTCCACTGTATGAGGACTACTGTCACCATCAACCATACAGGTACCTGATTACACTATCCAGCCCAATGATGCATGTGTTGCGTGCAAATTCTCTGTAACAGAATGGACTCACTGACAGGTAGTTAGCACTGATTAACCCAGGTCTCCCAGTTGTGTCTATGACTGTTATGTATTTGTCAATGTGTATATGACAGTATGTCATACTATGTATTGTTCATTAACACCAAGTACATCCCCATTACCAGACTGTACAAGGCCTGGTGATGTTCTTCACCTAATAAGAAACTTGTGCACACCTCATCCTAAAGACTGTGTGGTGTGTGCAATTAAGGCCAAACACATTAGTAGCAATAAGTACCTAGGTAGGCGTTCGACTCTCAGTGTTGCCAAGTAAGTGTGTGTATATGTGAAGGGATCTACTTCAGTTTGCAGAAAATACATGTCCCAAGAGGTCATTTGTCTGAGAACTGACTGACAAATGCTAACATTTCAAAGCAATCATCTTGTGGAAATTCATTCCATCAGAACTAGTAGTAGATGTGTAAATACCCTCTTCCCCACTGTACAGCTGTACAGTGATAATAGAGCTGATATATATAGTTGGGTGTTGATGTTGTGGACACAGCCACCCTCACTGGGGATATTGTTGTGTGTATCCCCCTGCTTAGTCTTCTGTAATACTGTACAGTTTATGTTAACAGGTTAAGTAGTTGTTAATCACACTGTGTGTGGTTTTACACCACTGCACACTCTCCAAAGTAGAGGGTTGTGCCACCCACACCAGCACACCTATGTTTATCAACTCCAAGATTGCACTAATTTGGGGAAGAGGACATATACCCTGCCAGTACCATTGTCAATGGCATTAAACTGGCAGACTGATTATTTACTGATGTGATGTTTTGCCTATTTTGTCTTGGTGGAATTACATAGGCCAAGATGAGTTCACTGCAAAATTAAGTACATCCATGTGTACAGTATTCTCTGTGTATTGCATCAAAACCAAAGCCTCTGTGTGTCTGTGTTATTCACAAACATTTGGCGTGTGCCACCCAGTACACTTACCATTGTCCACTGTAGAAGAGCTGCTGACATCATCCACCATGCACTCACCTGTATACATCCCTTCAGACCTATCAACCATGTGGCACATGCAGTAACTGGTATACAGACCTGTTACTTGTGTTCAGCTGTACCCAGGACATGACACAGTCAATTTGTCACCACAGTGCCATACCCCTTTTTAGGAAACAACAGCAAACACACATCCTGCTGACACATAGACACCTACAACACAAACTGAATATATTATGAAGACCAAAATCAGTCAGTGTTAATAACAGCTATAATGCATCATAGCTGGACAGCTACACATCCTGACATGTAAGCATTAAACTTTCCAGCTGAAAACATGTTACATAGCATTACATTGCTAAACCTTAGTACAGTCACCCTGTGCATCAGAACCATATTAGCGTGTCCCTGCATCAATGGTATGGATGACAGGGATGTGGCACAGGGATCATCATATGACAGGGTGTGTTGTGGGTTTGCCAGAGACTTAGGCTCAGCAGTTTGGTCAACATCATGTGTGTGTTGGGGGTTCTTTATCAGTTGAGCTGTGCAGATGTGGTGTGTGTAGGTATGGAGGTGCACTGGCTGTGTTGGTGATGTGTGTGTATGTATGCACACAGTTCTGCCATGTGGCTGTCTTATACAGGGGTTTGTTGGACAGCTGCAGACCGTACATGGTAGGGTGTATAGTTCACAGTGTCTGGGCACAGACACGAGAACTGTGTCTGTCAGGGGTTCCACGGGCACTAACAATTACAACCCCAGATATGGTACTATCCCCTGATGATGACAAATGTTCACTGGATCTGCGTCCCTGCTGGGACCGGTCAGGACCATGTGCATGTGGGCTGCTGTGTTGTGGTGTGAACAGCACCCCCTGCAGTGCTGGTGCTGTTACTGCCATTATGGGAGCAGCTGTGACATGTTGCATGTCCACATAGACCTCCACCTGTTGGTGTTGCTGACCTATGTCCACATGGCTGTCCCCCTACTCCCATCATATGCTCTAACAAAGACACTGCATCGTCAAGGATTCCCACCATCTCACCCAACCATCTATCCAGGACTTCTGCAAAATAATGGTGGACAACTGCAAGATCATGGATTTTGTCAAGTACAGCAGAATGAGTAGCCCTCTGGAGCCTCAGGCTCTGTCTGGTGTAATGTTATATACATGCCTGTGCCTCCATGACAGACCGAAACAAGCATCTGGTGACACCTGCTGTGGCACTTCTGCCAGGGGCATGATGGCCAGCAGCCCTCTTATGAGCACCCCTGTACATCTGCCTGTGTAATACCTCACCATTCATCCTGCTATGGCTGCTGTGTACAGACACACTTGCCATAGTCACCACACTGTCCTGTCCCATGCCACCACCCGCCAACTGTCCCTCATCTATGGCTACTGGTGATGGGGTATGTATAGGCATTGTGACTGTGTGTGGGGATGGGATGGGATGTCAACCGATGGCACAGCTTCAGCCCCTGACATCCCCACCTGTGCTTCACAATACCTATCATCATTGTTAGAGTTTGTATGGACACTAACATCAGTTTGTCTGCAGGAGGGACCTTGACCCACCTCACCACCTGTGAGGGGAAAACAAAAAAACATAATTTAAGACCTGTACATCATTGCTTACCTCTACATACACTAACACACTCACACACACACACACACACACACACACACACACACACACACACACACACACACACACACACACACACACACACACACACACACACACACACACGCACACACTTAAAGGTGAGGTGGCACAAAGATATTACACAGACCTCCCATTTCCCAACAGTCAACATGCATGACATATGGCACTCAATAGCATGCACTGCAGCTATACTCAATCCTTGTTACCACCATTTATATATCTCTGTGATGCATGCATTGGGTCAGTAGGTGATGCCCCTTCCCCTGGAACACACACTGCACCCATGTACACAATACTGCTGTGCACCTGTTCAACACCCTGGCATGTACTGTGCACCATACCTCACGAGTGTACACACCATTGTTGAATGTGTATATGTGTGGCAGTTATGTTTGCTCTGTTGCTCACAGCCCCTATGTGTTTGTCTGAAATGTACCTTTGATGATATGAGGACAGATGTTAATAGTGAATGCCTGACCTCTGATTTGCAGATCTCATCAGCACTGCATGTATGAGCAATAAAATCTGATTATACTGATGACCGTTCAAGCTTACTGTGGCTATGAGGAGTGCACACACTCTTGTTGATATCTGTTAAATAAAATTAAGAATTCAATACACAGGAGGTTCAGATTCAAAAGTTTACTAGTGTACACCAGGAGGCAAAAAACGTACAAGTACAGAATTTTGTCTGACATGAAACAGGAAGCACACAATTTTATATAGGTTTAACATTTAGCTATGCCCACCTTTCTGACGTGATATGTCACAGGGCATCTACATCACTTTAGCTTACAATTCTACATTCATTAACTCTGCTGATGCTGTACATTTAAAAAAAAACTTTTCCTTTAGATACAATATGGCCTTGCTATCCAGCTGGTCAGTCATAATGTCTTTCTGTAAAGTTACTTATTCAAGGTTTCATATCAGTTCGAATACAATAGCAGCTTCAGTCTTTTAATACACGTCTTTATTCTCTATTACACTTTCTCACACAGCTGCATGATATCTAAGTAACACATATACAAGGCCATCTCATTCCGACAGGAAAGAGCAGAAGATTTCATTATTTCACACATTTAATTTCCTGACCCAGCAGATAATCACTTGTGAAAAGCATAAACATTAAAACTTGCTAAGCTAGCATTCTGTCAGGGTCAGGGATCAGCTTTTGCTTTAAGCCACACTGCAGTTTCAAAACTACTTCACATTTAGACATGAATTAATTTTACTACTATATGATTAATAGAATAAAATGCATTATATACTACTTTGCTTTTAAACTAGCATTTCTCATGTATTCAAATACACATTTTTCTAAAATTTTCCCCCTATTAATACTTTTTATTCTATTTTGAAGTATGCATAGTGTCATTTCATCTCCTAGACTTTTCCGCTCAGGATTTTCAGCTAGGTGAGTCATTTAATCTATACTTCAGAAAAAGCGTCATCTGAAATCAATCTTTCAATTTCAATATCTTGGTAGAAAGTTTCAGTAACAGATACATCAACAAAATCTTTGATTAATCTTTTCATGCAGGGAATTCCACAGCAAACACATGCTCCTATTAGGAGTATACCCACACAAATGGCAATTAGAATATTCATTAGGATGGAACCCCACCCCCCAAATAGATTCTGGAAAAAGTCCGTCAATGGGTTTGGGCCTGGTTCAGTCATGGCTGATACTTGCTGAATTACCTCTAGGTGGTTATTTATCTTGTGACGATTGTCAGGAATAAAAGCACAGCATTCTTCTTTGATAAGCGCACACGTACCACCTCTCGCCGCTAGGGTGAAGTCAAGAGCCATCCGATTTTGTAGCACGACAGTTCTCATTGCATTCAGTTCATCAGTCACCAATTCTAGGGTGGAAAATTTGCATTACTCATTACTTCGAGAAGTTTTGACAACTTCCTCAGCTCCCAGATCGATTTGACTGCTCCATAGGCTGGGAGTATTCCTGCCCAGGATATAACACTGTCACTCAAGTCCATATGAGTCAATTCGCTTTTGTCTTTTACTGAATTATGGTCTTTCCAACCAGCTTCAATCTTCCCAACTGGATTCACAGGTTTCTTAACTGGACCTTCGGATTTTCGAGCTGTTTCCCTTACGTTTCGTATCTTACCCAAAGGTAATTCTGCAGTATGTCTTATTGCCGGAACCAAGTAACCCAAAAAACAACTGCCAGACCAATTCTCAGTTAACCATTTATATGCCTTTTTCCCACAAATAAAATAAGTTTTCTACTTTAGTACTAATACGCATCAGCCCTGCATGAAACATTTTCTGATCTATAACTGACAATTGTTTAAACAAAACTGGATTTTTTTGAATGTCACTCATAGTTGTTTTCAATGAGTTTAAATATGAGTCATAATTAGTATTGCAAAAAGTATTGCCATTACTATTCTTAATATAACATTGGTAAGATATGGTTATATTGCAATTGCTCCAGCCCACCTGGAGAGTGTCATTTTTATAGAAACATACAACTCCTTTTTGTGTGACAGGTAAAAATAAAGCTATTTTGCCCTGTGATCTCACAGTTCCTGTGTCGAAAAGTAAATTCTCCCAAGTCTTATTTATCCTCAAAGGGACAGCGGACATTACCAGTCCTCCATATGCTGTTGGTATAGCTGTACAAACCCAGCAATTTGAAATGTTCATAGTCTCTGCATACACACGTTTCATGGCCAGGTATGTGTTAAAATTTGGATGCCAGTCTATAGATGTTTCATCACGCCTTCCCACTTTCACTTGTGTGGTTGTGTGTAAGATAAACCACAGCAAGAGGAAAATTGTCACAATTACAGTTAATAAATGTACACACAACAAAATGATTATGCAACATCTCTGGGGTTGATCTAAACTTCTATTCGCTTTGTTTTTGGCCATCTCGGTCTGGTTGTGTATCAGTCTCAAAGTTTTTATCAAGTTGAAAGTTCTTTACCGGTTTACAATGCATTAAATGAACCCACTCTAACTGCAGTAAGCATTGCCAACAGAACCTGGTACGGTCCTTCCCACTTTGGACTCGCCCAATTCTTCCTTTTTGTCATTTTCAGCCAGACGTATGTCCCAGGAGCCAAGACTGCTTCTACCGGTCTGGTCTGTTCCTTATCTGAAAAGGAGTTAAACTGCAAAACAGATTTATTTGTTAACAGTTTTTTCATATAACTAGCTAATGAACTGTCAGCCTCCTGCTCTGCAGGCATGACAGCTTTCCACTGAGGCACATAATATGCTCTCCCAAAAATCATTTCAAAGGGAGTCAAACCCTTTGCATTTGGAACCGTTCTCATACTCAGCAGTGCTAAAGGCAGACAGTATACCCAATTCTTTTGGGTCTCTTCTACTAGCTTCCTTAGCTTATTCTTTAGGGTACCATTGTACCTTTCCACCAGTCCTGCTGACTGTGGGTGGTAAGCACAATGGTTCTTCAAGGAGATACCAAAAAATCTCCCAAGCTGGTGAATCGTCTGATTCACAAAATGTGTGCCATTGTCACTATAAATCCTCTCCAGAATGCCAAATCTAGGGATTACTTCTTTTATCAGGGCTTTCGCCACTGTTGCTGCATCCGTGTTTTTGGTTGGAAAAGCTTCTACCCATTTAGAAAACATGTCTACAATAACTAAACAAAACTTCTTCCCTTCACATTTATTCAATTCTATGAAATCCATACAAATAGTATGGAACGGGTATGGTGGTATAGGAAAACTTCCTTGCTTGGTTTTAAATGCTCCTTGTGCATGATGCTTGTTACAAGTATGACAAGCTGCACAAAACTTTTTTGTGTAATTTGTGTATCCGTATGTTTGGAATATTTGATTTACTAACTGTACCATCCCCCCTGTTGAGACATGGCACTGCCCATGGCTCAACAAAGCTGCATATCTAAATAAATTAGACAGCAATATCGGTTTTCTTTCTTTGGAAATGTACAGTCCATTCTCAAGAATTGCACCTCGTTTTACCCATTTTTGTTTTTCTGCTTTTGTAGTAAGTGTCTGCATTGTTTTTAACATGTCTAAATCTAAAATCTCAGAGGGTTGTAATTCCTCATTTAAAAGTAAAGTTTCTGAGTCTGAGGCTGCTTGCTTTGCAGCTGCATCAGCTTGTGCATTGCCTTTCGAAATCTTATCCTGCTGTTTTGTATGAGCTACACATTTACAAATAGCTACTTTGGTAGGTAACTGAATAGATTCTAATAACTCCAAAATAAATTGCGCATGATTAATAGGTTTTCCACTGGATGTTATCGTTCCTCTATTTTTCCATTGTTGTGCAAATACATGCACTGTAGAAAAAGCATACTGACTGTCAGTATATATGTTTACACACTTGTTTTTTGCTAAAGTACATGCTCTCGTCAAAGCTATCAATTCAGCTGCTTGTGCAGATAAGTTGTGTGGTAAGGATTGAGCTTCTAAAATTTCAGTGTCTGTAACTACTGCATACCCTACCAGATTCTTCCCTGTAGGACCCCTTCTGCATGAGCCGTCCATGTAATATGTCACCTTGGCATTATCCAAGGGCATATCTGTAAGATCTTGTCTAGGTAAAGCTAACTGTTCAATTTCCTGCAGGCAGCTGTGTGGTGTGCCCTCTGCAGGAGTTGGAAGTAATGTTGATGGATTCAATGTCGTACATCGTTCAATTGTCATATGAGGTTGGCTCAGCAGTATAGTCATACATGAAAGATGTCTAGCAGGAGAAAGGTATGCCACTTTCTCTTGCAGTAAAATTATTGCAACTGCATGAGGCACTCTCAATGTGAGAGGGTGGAATAACACCACTGAGGCCAAAGCCTATACTGCCATTGTGGCTGCAACTACTGCTTGTACACAGTGAGGCAAAGATCGCACCACTGGGTCTAACTGTGATGAATAGTAGGATATGGGGCATTGCTTGTCCCCATGTTGTTGCGTCAATACTGACGTCATATATCCTTGCTTACAATCTACGGTCTGAAAGAACTGTTTGTGATAATTTGGAAGTCCTAAAACTAATGAAGAAGCTATCAACTGCTTCATCCTGCAGAAAGCCGTTTCTGCTTCAGTTGTCCATTGTAAAATATATTGTGCTGCCATTGGTGTCTTATATATCAAATCAGTCAGTGGAGCAGATTCCAAAGCATAATTTGGTATCCAGCTCCGACAAAAATTAGTCGTACCTAAGAAAGACATCATTTCTTTCTTTGTTGTTGGTTTGGGTGCTTGCAAAATCGCTGTTTTTCTTTCCTCATCTAGTATTCTACCTTCATTGGATATTACATATCCTAGGTATCTAACTTGTTTTCTCCAAAGTTGTAACTTACTTTTGTTTACTTTGTGTCCTTGTGTTGCTAAAAATTTCAATAATGCTACAGTATCCTCCCTGCACTGTTGCTGGGTGGGGGCTGCTAGCAAGATGTCATCTACATAAAGTAGAATTTGACTACCTCCCGGTGGGGTAAATCCTGCCAGGTTGCTAGCCATTTCTTGTGCAAATATTGTTGGGCTCTCACAATATCCCTGTGGTAGTTGAGTATATGTATACCTTTTACCCTGAAATGTAAATGCAAACCAATATTGACTATCAGGATGTATAGGTATTGAAAAGAAAGCATTGCTAATATCTACCACAGAGAAATACTTCTGTTGCGGTTCTAAATCATTTAACAAAGTATGTGGGTCTGGCACCGTGGATGCTCTAGGTATTACTGCATTATTTACAGCTTGTAAATCTTGTACCATCCGTCATTCCCCGTTTGCTTTTTTAACAGGAAACAGGGGCGTATTACATGGTGAATCAGGAGATTCTACCAGTACTCCTTCTTTGAGTAATGCTGCTATTATAGGCTTAATTCCTATTTCTGCATCCTTTCTCAAAGGGTATTGTCTTTTCTGTGGTCTGAAAGCTGACTTTGGGGTTATTGTAACTGGTCCTGCTGTTCGAATAAGTCCTACATCTGACTTGCCTGTTGACAAGAGAGTTGTTGGAATTTCACATAAGGCCTTTTCTTCTTCTTCTAATAAAAATGATAATCAGCTGTCCTCGCTAGATTGCAAGTGTATAGCTGGATGTGTCTGTGTCAACCAATTCAGTTTTTGTTTTTGTATCCCTTGTTCTGATAGTTCTAAATCAGTCTGTTTCTCCCATCTTGTTACTTTTTCTCCTAAATCTGCCCATTTGACACTTTTGTTCTTTGTCAAGCTGACATGTGGCAACCGATTCGATTTATACAATGCAAGGAATTCTTGAGGTAATGAACAGCTAACTACACTGTTCCCCTCAGTATCCCAGTACAAAGTACGCAAAACCAATCTAGTTGCACAATTTCTAAACAATTCTTGCTCATATTCTCTATCAGGTCCTGGTGTAGTACAGTAGTATAGAGTACAGTGTAACAAATGCTGTCGATCAGTGTCAAGGGAGGGGGCTTTACTGATAGCTACGTTCATCAGTTCCTCGGTTACTGCCCCTGGACCAGTCGTGACTAAGTCCTGGCTGTACCAGTAAAAAGTTTCACTCTCCGTTCGCACTACAAAGGTATCCATTTGTCTCTGCGCCTCCATACATTGTACAGTTGGAACTACTGCTATGCCAACTATCTGCATAAGGTCCCTGCCCAATAGGTTTACTGGACACTTTGCAGAAACAACTATTTTACTTCTCTGGGTCATACCTGAAACAGGGTCAGTTATTGCTATATCATGGGAAAGTGGTTCCCTGTATAGCTGTCCATTTGCGGCTTTTACTAGTATATAGTCAGGTGATTCAGAATGTTCTGGTAACTTGGAGGGGTGTATCAAAGTCTGTGACGCTCCTGAGTCACACAGGAATTTGACTTCCCTTCCCTCCACCAGAAGTGTAACTTCCGGTTTCGTATCCACTAAGTAGAGCTCTAAGCTCAATAATGCTAAGTCCAAAATTTCACTTTCTTCATCCTCCATATCTACTTGCACTTCCTCTACTTCTTCTATCACATTTACATTTGCTTTTTGTTTCTTACCTTTTCCTGATGATTTCTGACTTTCACTTGACGTATCCTCACTATCATATAGTCAGTCCTCATCTCCCTTATCTTCTGTAATTACCTTTTTGTTTTGCCTACAATCCCTTGCTAGATGTCCTTTTTTCCCGCATTTGAAGCATTCACCTCTCTTTTTCCTCTCTTCAAAATCTTCTGATCGTTTATCAGACTGTTTGTTTCCCTGGGCATTCTTCTTGCCCTTTTTACCTGACTGTAATACAAATACTTCAGCTCCGTCTTCAGCAGTGAAGACTTGTGCCTTCTTTTTCTTTTTACTATTAAAATGTCTCTCAGCATGTCTAGCGTATTCGAGTAAGGCTTGTAGCCTCCCTGTTCAATGATCTATCATATGCTTCGTAATGAAGCTACTAATAGGTGCAATGCAACCCTTCAAAAATGCATTTTTTATTTGTTGTTCATACGGGGAATCATTTGTTTGGTTCTCAGGAACCGACATACCGCTATGATTATTAAAACATTCTAATAATCTAGCATAATATCCATCTATTGTCTCATTTTCCTGTTGTATGCATTGATTAATGCAAGTCCAGTCTGCTCTAGGCTTCCATTTCTCAGAGATTTGGTCTGTTAGACCTTTCACTCTGTTGTCTAACTCTGCGTCACTATGTGGGTGTGGTCTAAGTTCTGCATTACGAGGATTCCAGGTGCCACAAATCATGTGCCAATCTGGACCTATAATTTGTCTTACTACTTTTTCTACTTCTTCCCCATTCAAGTGGTAACTTAACCTCATGCCTTGTAAATCTTCTAAAAATTTCGTAAAATTAACTTTCGGATGGGGGATTCCCTCAGTAGCCTTCCGGATGTCTTCCGGTGTCCATGGTCTATATACTAAGAGTGTTGGATCCTGCCCTTCCTGTCCTGCCTGAGGATTTGGAACTTCTATAAGTGGGCATAGTTCTTCCTCACTCTCATCCTGTAGATTTCTCTCTATTTGGTATGATTCTGTGTCCCTATGTGTTTTACGTGTTCGGGATCTAGTCTCAATAGGATCTCTAACAAATGGTTGTGGTCTTACTGAAACTTCAGAATAACGTGGAGGAGGACCAGCCTGTCCACTCGCTTCATATCCTGAAAAGGGTAAGGGAGGGGGCAAGGGAGGAGGACGAGGAGCTGTCGCTATTACCAAGTTATTATCCTCTTTGTCTAAAAATAATGTTTTTGAATTTTTAAGCTTCTGTTCTCTACGATTTGCTTCCTCAATCCACCTGTGTGCTTGAGGAATGCCTAGTTGGCATTGCTTTTTTGCCTGACCTCCTGCATCAGATTTAAGCTGTTTAAGAAGTTTAACTAGTAAAGGTTTATCTAGTTTACCATCAAATTCATATTTATTAACCCATTTCGTATAATACCTAACGTTATCAGAACGTTGTAATTGCATGTATTTTGCGTCTTTGGTTAGGGGCGGATCTCGCGAGGTTTTAGTGCACTGATTACCCATGTCAAAGAAAATGTTACGTAACCCTTTTTATCACGTGATATCAATTTCTTAGTTCCTGTTTACAGTTTATCTAGAATAACTGTCTACCTTATTCTGTTACCCTGATCTATGACCAAATATACAGTACTTCCTTTTGTCCCTGATCTGCAAAACAAATCTTGACAACAATATACTATAACCTAGTCCCTGATCTAAAACAGAAAAAAGGCAAATTCTTCCTACCTGAGCCTCCAGTATTGAAAATCGTTCAAATTCCGCTCTTCGGCCACAGATCAGCAAGTGGCCAGCCTCTTTACACACGACAATTCAGTCGGAGGTCTTTTCACTCAAGAAGAACCATTTCGGTAACTTCTCCTGCGCAGTATTCGACCACCGATACGCTCTGATCTGCAGCTTACCAAGGGAATTCCGTCTCAAAAGGACCAAACTGTTAAATAAAATTAAGAATTCAATACACAGGAGGTTCAGATTCAAAAGTTTACCAGTGTACACCAGGAGGCAAAAAATGTACAAGTACAGAATTTTGTCTGACATGAAACAGGAAGCACACAATTTTATATAGGTTTAACATTTAGCTATGCCCACCTTTCTGACGTGATATGTCACAGGGCATCTACATCACTTTAGCTTACAATTCTACATTCATTAAGTCTGCTGATGCTGTACATTTAAAAATAACCTTTTCCTTTAGATACAATACGGCCTTGCTATCCAGCTGGTCAGTCATAATGTCTTTCTGTAAAGTTACTTATTCAAGGTTTCATATCAGTTCGAATACAATAGCAGCTTCAGTCTTTTAATACACGTCTTTGTTCTCTATTACACTTTCTCACACAGCTGCGTGATATCTAAGTAACACATACACAAGGCCATCTCATTCCGACAGGAAAGAGCAGAAGATTTCATTATTTCACACATTTAATTTCCTGACCCAGCAGATAATCACTTGTGAAAAGCATAAACATTAAAACTTGCTAAGCTAGCATTCTGTCAGGGTCAGGGATCAGCTTTTGCTTCAAGCCACACTGCATTTTCAAAACGACTTCACATTTAGACATGAATTAATTTTACTACTATATGATTAATAGAATAAAATGCATTATATACTACTTTGCTTTTAAACTAGCATTTCTCATGTATTCAAATACACATTTTTCTAACAATATCCCAGCCTCTTCCATGATATGCAATGGGGCCACAATACTGCATATGTTAACATTACACACACCTGATATGTGACATATGACCTGTGCAATCAAATGCGGTATGAAACAAATGTGTTAGTTGTGCAGATGCTGATTGAGATGCATACAATATATGGGTTGTATAAGTGTGTACACCCTTAACATAATGATTTGTTGCAGCACCTGTTAAGTGAACTACAGCAGTCACTATTCCTGGAAGGTGTATACTAGCATGGCCCATCTTCACTTGCCATTATTTGGTCACTCCACCCTACAAATGTCCCCCAACTCTGCCGGATTGCAAGGTCAGTGCATGTGCACAGCCCTTGGCGGTCACACAGTGCCTTCGCTATTGCTGTGGAGTCAGGGTTATGTCTGGCACAATTCATGATATTGACTGTGTTCAGATACAGCCATTCTTAGCGAGCTTTGGATGTATGCTTCAGTTCACTGTTGTGTTTCAGAATGACACCCCTCCCTATCCTCAGCCTTATTGCAGATGCTTGACAACTATGGGCCACACACAAGTGTCATTTTGCAGTGTTCCAAATTCAGAACGCCATGTCTACCGGCCTAGTTCCTGCTAATGAACAGCAAACCTAAAGGTGTACACTGGCACCAGCAAGGTACAGATGGGGATGGTGGGCCTGAGGTGGAGTGAGGTGTTGCTTGTGCACCACATGTATCTTTATTAATACTGTCTGTAGGGGTCTCAGTACACCATTACACATTGCAACACATGCCTTTGGGAGACTTGATGATATGCATATGCTACCTGCAGAGAGCCCTAGATGATGTTTCTTGTGGAACAACTCTTCCATCTGATTACCCTAACCCATAAGCCACACTTATGCAGATTTCAGGCAATCGTTGACACAGGTACTGCACAGGCAGTACTTGTTAGACATTCCTGCAAGTCCCTCAGTGTTACTGCATGTTTCTAAGCAGCCTCTGTGACCAGCTTGCAACATGTGTAGTCATCTGTCTTGGATGGGCATATGTTTATTTTCTACATTAATGTTGTCCCATACTTCATAGTCACATACATGACTGTCTGCACTGTTTGCCATGGTATATGCAATGGTGAGTTAAGGCTATTTCTCCCACTCCTGAGTGCTACCTTTCAGATGTGGGATCCATTCCATGGCTTGTACGATGTGTACAAGCCACAGCTGCCTCTGTTTCAGGTGAGTGGACAAATGTCATGGACATACTTCTTGGACAGCAGACCATTATTTGGTGTGACATTGAGGCCCTGTACTTGATGGAAGGTGCATACTCAAGAAGAGTGAATGCTGTCAGTACCTCAAAAGCTGCTTGCACAATATGTTATTTGGAGTGTGTGTACACATATGCTTCCAGTGTTTGGTAAGGTATGCATTCCCCATAATTGTTGTCCTAACATAGGATTCCATATTGCACATTCATTGCTCATGTTAGGATCACATTACAGGTTGTAAAATATGTGGAATGTGGTATTGTGATATGCTGTTGTGTAGATCTGTAACAGTTGCCATTGTAATACTAGTATATACACTGTTGTAGCCACTGTATAAGGGTAATGTTTCAGACATGTCCATACTGTAGGCCATTTGTCCCATCATTATGTTCATCTCTGTCCAAATATCTTGCACTGACATGTTGCTAGGTATACTGCAGGACTCTTACATACCCTTTAGATATGCCACCATGGTGACCACTATGATGCAGTGCAGTTAACAGCAACAGAAAGTGAACATGTACAGCATGCATTATGGGTAGGTGTGTTAAATGTGTGCATGGCAAATTCCATGGCCATAACATGGCCGGTGTATTTTAAAACCTGAACAAAACAACTCCATACTCACCAGCTACAGGCTGCTGCCTCAGTTGTTTACCAGAGGGACCTACATAGTTGTGTGAGAGATGTAATGCCAGTAGCCACACCTGTGGCATTGGTACAGGGAGGCATCGGTATTTCAATACATCAACAGTACAAACACACAATACTAAAGATTATGCACATCTGTTCATTACTACACTGCAGCAACAGACTATGTTATCTGACATATGCATGAAGATACTTTACAGATGAAGATGGATAAGCAACAGTGGTCTCCTAATGGGCCCTGGGGCCTTACCTGCATGCTCCTCGTCCATTGTGTGGGTAGCACCAACCTCCACAATGCTATCTTCAGGTTCCTGGCCTGGCTGGTGGGCAGGTGCCCCAAGGCTGGCGAGGAGCTCCTCAGCATGTGTCAGTGGGGTCTGGAAGGCATGACCCCCGCCTGTGGCTAGCTGGTCCCTCCTAACTGCAGCAGCATGTGGATGGGTGTGGCAGATGAGATCAGTGCAACAATGTTGCACCTGCTCATAACTGCAGTTATGCAGACTGACATTGTTTACCCTGTGGACGAGTTCATTCCACAGGGCGATTCTCTCCTGCAGATCATGGGCCCTGCATCCAAAGAGGGTTCTGTGATGGAGTACAATGAAGTTTATGATAATATCATTCTCCTGGGGAGTATACGCAGGGAGACATTCATGGGACATGGTACCTGGAAGACATAAACAGGAAAAAAGGTCAGAGGACCTCATACTGCAAGGATATAATAGTTCTTAATTGACATCTCTCTCCCCTCCACCATATCTGCAACAATAATCTGAACACACAAATCAATGGGTATGTTTACACCAAACCTACTGTTGGGACATATATCTTATTGTTCAACAAATATTGAAATGTGTTTCTGTTCATGTTCCATGTTGAAACTCTATCATTGGTGGGCTGTTTCTATCACTGTAACCTGCATGCTGTTGTAATGGCCACTGTGGTTCCATATATGCATGTGTTCTGTTTGCTATGCAACTGTTCCAAATCTGGTATTTTGAGTTAATGGGAATATTTATGCATGCTGTTATAACTAATCCTAGATTGTGTTGACTATTACTAACCCACATATGTTCTAAAACTGCAATAGCATGTTTGAAAAGACCATTTGCAGTGGACTCACCTCTCCCACCTCATCCGGCCATGCCACTGGACCACAGCACATCTGGGACCCACCCATGACCTCATCATCTGCTGGTCCTGCGCTACCTTCAGATGGAACTACCTCAAGGGATTGGGCTCATCCCCCCCAGGAGTGGACACAGACAGGATCCTGCCACCTGTAGTCAGTTCCAGGGTCTGGTGCATAGGGAGCTCCCCAGAGAATTGGGAGTTCTGCTACACCAGCTTGAGGGCCTTGTGGCCCAATTAGAGGGTCAGCCTGCTCCTCCTGCTCAGTCTCCAGCACAGCCACCTTCAGGGCTGTGAAGGTGCAGTAGTGACTGCCCATGGGTGGGGATCTCAGTCCCACTGTTTCAATTTGGGGGCTCATGGGATTCCAATTTCCAAACACCCCTCCCCATCCAAGGTGTTTACCCTCATCATGTGTCATATATTGCCCCTGTATGCTGTCTTGACTGTCTTGTCTGTCTTACGACCCAACCTACCTCCCCAAATATATCTACTATCCTTTCCCATCATTTCACTCTCACCTTAACAAAAAAGGGCAATCTGTTCCCAAAAATAATTTCACACCATACATAACTGTCCATTTTGGACCTGCTTACAACTGCTTAAAAGTGCCTCAATCACTCTGTATCCAACAGCTCTTGTTCTGGCCAGCAAGAAAATGTATCAGCCCTTGTAAGTGTCTAACTCAGGACCCTGCATACCATAGCTAAAGCAATTTACCACTAAGCCATCTGAGCTGCAGATATGCATGATGTTTTCTCAAGCATATCATGCAGCACAGACATTCAACAGTAGGGAAAATGTATATATATATAAATATATATATATATATATATATATATATGTATATATATATATATATATATATATATATATATATATATATATATATATATATATGTGTGTGTGTGTGTGTGTGTGTGTGTGTATATATATATATATATATATATATATATATATATAGAGAGAGAGAGAGAGAGTGCATTCAGACATTGGATTCACACTCTGAACCTCCTTCCTCCACAGCTGAACTGTTCTTCTGCCTTGCTACAAAACAGAGCATCACATGTGGACACAGCCTAACATTAGGGGGATATATAAGGACAGATCATATATATCCCTATTACAAACCTATGAAGTTTGTGCATGATACATTTCATATTACCATAACCGTTCTGAAGGTGGTAGGGTCTGAAACTCATGTGTCTATCATGACTTCATTACTCCCATCTTCCGCTATTTGCCAGACTAATATAGATGTTTGGAGGAATAGAACAAACACTATGATGGCTTAAATCTTAACATTCTGTGCAGATCTGCACAGTTGACAGGTATGGCCCACTGCCCACAGGGCCAGATGCTATGTCCATAGCAATTGTTCAGCAGGACATCATTACAGCAAGTCTTGATGGTGCATATAAATCTTTCAACATTATCTGTTCCATTATTACAGGCCAATCACTACATTTAATTACATGCTGACATGTTTCACATACCATTTTTATTATTGTGCTCTCTTCTGTGTACCAGTTGGATGTCTTCTTTATTTTTTTTTAGTAGTATTTTTGTTTTTAGTATTATTTTTGTTTTTGCTTTCTCTCTCTCTCTCTCCACTACAGAGATTGAGCTGGTTTTAATAGATTGCAGCATGGCTTTTGTAGGTGATGCTCATGATCGGGTGAAGGCCTCTTCGCCAATTGGTGTTCCCACTTGCTAACTGCATGCAGCCAGCTGTGTACTACTTCCAATAGCCAATGTCATAGCAACCCACTACTATAAATGACTACATCATGTGGGCGTTGCCTGTTTACCTTTCCTGTATGGAAGACATCCTTCCTGTGTGTGGGCAGCAATGTTACAGACAGGAGGTAGCAATACCTCTTCCAATGGGACTAGAGGAGACAGGCCAACTGCATGTTTGTATAAGTTTCCAGACCTAGGGACAGTGTGTGAGTGTTGCTGTTATATGCATTGAATACTGCTAGTTTTACAGGGTTTGTGTGTACATGCTAGTTTGTCATGGAATGCATCCTGTCTGCATAGCTCTCTACTGTGGGCCTATCCACATGATGGCCAGAGCATTGGCTGTTATGTTTTGTCTGTTCACCACACAGGTTTTGTCCCTGACATATCAGTGCTATTCTCTCCATTGATTGTTATCAGTATATGGCAACATCCATTTGTGTTTCTGACTTCATATTCCTGAGTAAGGATATGTTGCAACCAAATCTGTAACACCAGAAACTTTCTCAGTGTATAACAGCAATATTTCAAATATGGCCCTGTGTTTCAGCCTCTGTCCTCCACTTACATACCAAGCTTTGTCCAGATGTTATGCAGTAAGAGGTTGTTAGGTAATGGCATATCATTATTTAGTGCTGACATTCCTGCTATCATTCCAGTGATGCTGTGGACTCCCACACAAATAGTGGGGTAGGGTCCATATATTTGAGGGCTAAAGCTGGACAAAACATGTATGATCCTGTACAGTCTGGAAGTCAGGGTATGGAGAACACTGTTTAATGCCCTTGTAAGACATTTTTTGGGTGAGGTATTAAATGCTGCTAACCTAGGCTGTTACAACATGTGAGGGATATCAGTAATAAGAAACATTACGGTATATGGCTGTACATTTTCATATCTTTCACCATGGGAACAGTGGTGGGCTAGCGCTTACTGTCTCACACATAGTTCTGTTTGTCAGTGTGATAGTTATGTTTTCAGTTAAGCATTGTTATGTAATGGATATATTTACATTGTGACAGCTAATACATTTTCCCTAGGGATTGAGTACAGAGTGTAATTGGAGGCTGCTGAACTACATCTGTAATTAAGTGCTGATTGAGTCTTATCTTCATGGCAAGTGTGTTTTTTATTGTTGTACAACTTGAAGGCTTTAGCCTACACAGCAAAGTATGTTATGTTTTGCAGATTACTGTATCATATGTTTTGTTTGAGAGTTGAATTAATCAGTTATTATGTATTTCAAACACCTAACTGCTATAAAAATGGCATAAACAACTGAAATACTACACAAATAAACATTTCTATGTATGCAACCTTGTGTGCTGTGTCCTGTCTTTGCATTATGTGTGGGTATATGTTTCATGGAATAATTCTTATTTGTAAGAAAGAATCCAACACTGACCATTTGAAATGGTGGCAACTGTAGGAATAATGGCTGTTTGATATGCTGTGCACCCTCTATATATATTCTGTTTACACATATATACATACGATCTATAAGTATTTATATATTTATATGTGTATGTATGTGTATTCACACACACACACACACATATATATATATATATATATATATATATATATATATATGTGTGTGTGTGTGTATATTTTATATGGGTGTGTGTGTATATGTATCATTGGAATGTTTTGTGCTTCCACAATGTACATTCGCTATGGTAGACTGACTGTTCTGCATGATATGTTAGAGAAATCATTCTGACATCTTGCAGCTGAGATGGCTTACTGTTAACTTGTATTGGGTATCCTGTGCAGGATCCTGGGTTCAAGACTTGCACGTGCTGTTTTTTGTGTTGCAAGGCAGATCAGTTCAGCTGTGGAGGAAGGGGATAATGGCAATAATTACAAGAGATCCATGTTTTGGGCTTCACCCCCATTAACAGTGCCTTTGGTCAGATCTTTTGACGTGAGAGGTACAGAGTGTGGATCCAATGTGTGAATGCAATATATATATATATATATATATATATATATATATATATATACACACACGATGTCTCTCTCTCTCTCTCTCTCTCTCTCTCTCTCTCTCTATATATATATATATATATATATATATATAGATTCACTTTGAATCATCGAATGTTCAGAATATCGATGTTCTGATCATCGGGACCAAAACATCGATGTTCAGAACATCAAAAATTCAAAATAAACCATAAAAAAAAAATCACAAACACTATGTTAAGCAGAGGGGCTTCGCCCCCCCTGCACCCCCCACACCCCCTCTACTTTAATATTCCAACTCTGAGATTGCACTACAGTGGGGTAAGGGAAATCTCCCATTTACCGCTATATGTGGTAGCGGTAAACAGGAGATTTCCCATACCCTACCTGCAATGCCAACACTCAGATGGCACACACACACACACACACACACACACACACACACACACACACACACACACACACACACACACACACACACACACACACAACATGCAGGGCACCTTGCTGCCCTGCCTACACACCCAACATTCCACAATCTGACTTACCTGGCACTTCCACTTTAAACCTTCGATGTTATGAACATCGATGTTCTGGTCTCGATGATCAGAACTTCGATGTTCTGAACATTCGATGATTTAAAGGGAACCCATATATATATATACATCTAGATATATAAATACATTTTCCCTACTGTTGAATGACTGTGCTGCAACACATGTTTTAGAAAACATCACACTTTTGTATAGCCTAAATGGCTTACTGGTAAATCACTGTGGCTATGGTGTGCAGGGTTCTAGGTTTGAGACTTGTAAGGACTGGTTATTTTTTTGCTGGGCAGAACAAAGGCTGTTGGATACAGAGTGATTAAGGCACTTTTAAGCAGTTGTAAGTAGGTTTGCGTGGGTTTGCCCAGCAGTAAGCATTGCTAACTTCTAGTAAAATAAGCTTACAGACAGTTAGCCTGACAGTGCTTAATCTGTGTAGCCATTGCTTGCTGCCATGCAAACAGGCACAGCTGAGTGACGTCTCCAGGTGTTTCTGCAGTTACACCCTACTGCTCCTCTAGGCGTCAAATATTGCCTATTCATATTTGCATTAATAATTGCAAAACCATGTTACATACAAGGTATTGGAAAATTTTATCTTGAAGCATACATGGTAGCAAACACAATTGTATTGATATATGACCTCTGTGAATGGGTATTTGTTAAAAATGTAAGGTGATAACTTCAATTTTTAAATGCTGAAGCCACGCCCACTAGGAGTTAAAGGTACCCACTCAAAAGAGCTCTACTGGAGGGAATGAGTTAAACCCACTTACTACTGCTTAAAAGTGCTTACTCCTGCTTACCCCCATGCTAATTTCTTTAAAAGAAAAGAAAAAAGTGGTGATAGGAAAGTGGTGAAAAGGGGGCACGCAGAGGGAAAAACAATAGGGAAAGTAGCTAGGGATGTACAGAACAGGTGTAGGGAAGTTCCACAACTATTCATTTCTTCTACAGCAAAAACTGTGCATATATATTGAATTTGGAGGTAGATTTGGATACTCAAACCCCTGAGAGAGGGTTGAGGACAACAATAATGTGTTGTGAAGCCAATTAGACCAGATTAGATGTGTCCAGTGGACACGTGCAAAATGGACAGCTATGTATGGGGCAAAATTTTTTTGGGGGGAACAGATTGCCCTTTTTTTTGAAGGTGAGAGTGGGATGCTGGGGAAGGATAGTAGGTATATTTGGGGAGGTATGTTGGGTAGGAAGACAGAAAATACAGCATACAGGGGTGGTATATGATGCATGTGGGGGTAAACACCTTGGATGGGGGGGTGTTTGGAAATTGGAAGCCCATAAACCCTCAAATGGAACCAGTGGGACTGAGGTCGCCACCCATGGGCAGTCACCACTGAATCTTCATGGCCCCGAAGGTGGCTGTGCTGGGGACTGAGCAGGAGGGGCAGGCTGACCCTCTAAATGTACCACATGGGCCTCAAGCTGGCATAGCAGATCTCCAAACTCCCTTTGGAGCTTGCTATGCAACAATCCCCAGACCTGACTTCGGGTG
The DNA here is from genome assembly GCF_019279795.1 of Protopterus annectens. Classification (NCBI taxonomy): domain Eukaryota; kingdom Metazoa; phylum Chordata; order Ceratodontiformes; family Protopteridae; genus Protopterus; species Protopterus annectens. Next base: position 180,791,584 of record NC_056729.1, read on the forward strand.
AAAGGTTCCTGTCCTCGCCTACTCCTGGGGGGGAGGAGCCCCATCCCCTGAGGTGGTTCCACCCAAAGGTGGTGCAGGACCAGCAGACGAGGAGGTCCTGGGGTGGGTCCCAGACATGTGGGGGCCTGGTGCCATGATGAGATGAGGTGGGAGAGGTGGTCTGCTGAGACTGGCCTTCCCAAACGTGATATGGTGTTGCAGTTTTAAAACATATGTGAGTTAGTAATTGTCAGCACAATCCAGGATTAGTTATAACAGCAGGCATAGATATTCCCATTAACCCAAAACACCAGATTTTGAACAGTTGCATAGTAAACAGAACACATGCATCTATGGAACAATAGTGGCCATTACAAGGGCATGCTGGTTACATTGATAGCAACAGGCCACCAGTGATAGTATTTCAACATGGAACATTAATACAAACGCATTTCAATATTTATTGAACAATAGGACATATGTCCCAACAGTAGGTTTGGTGTAAACATACCCATTTATTTGTGTATTTAGATTATTGTTGCAGATATGGTGAGGGGAGAGAGATTAATAGCTTATATATCCTTGCAGTACTCACAAATTTAGTGATCATTGCTCTAATCATTAAGGTACAGGTATTATTACAATGCTCTATGGTCTCGGTTTGGACAGCGGTATGTTTGTACACAGTGTATACTTCAACTGTCTTATAGCTAAATTCTCCATCTCTTACCTGGTAGACCTGTGCAGGCAATGTTTGTTAACACTACCTGACTGTTTCTACACATATTCCTATATTCCGAGTTAATATTATGCACATATCTCTCAATCTCTTAATGAACACACTCTGGACAAAGCTTGACAACATGGGGGTACAAATAGGGACATATTTTGAATATTGCTCTCATAAACTTGGAAAGTTGCTAGAGTGACAGGATTTGTTTTAATATACATTGTCTGAAGATGTTGAGGCCTGAAAATCAAATGTATGTAATTATTTAGTGACTACAATTCTGAGATAATCCCACTGATTTGCCAGGGGGACAGAGGAACAGGCGGAAAATATGAGCCAATTATCTGGACATTCTGAAACAATGTGTACAGTTCAGAGGTATGATTATGCATACAGCTTACTACCACTCCCAGGATTCAAACCATGGCTGTGTCTGCTAAAAATACAACAATTTAAGTTTCAGCAGAGTGCGCTGTTTGGATACTGCTATCTATTTTTCTGGTGTTTTCTGTCTAAGTCTCTCTTGGTTGTACAATCTGACCTTGTAATTACAACAGTCTTATGTAGGCACTCCTAAACATGTTTTTATGTAGCACATTGTGAGAAACAGTGGTTGTACTATTCTGATATCAGATTTTACTGAATGCTACATGTCAGGCCGTACTATACCAGAGTAAACACTACCAGTCCAGGATCTCCAAGCTCTGACAGACCTGTGGAGGGAATGTTTGTTAACATTACCTGACTGTTTCTACACATATTCCTAGGTTCTGAGTTAACATTATGCACATACCTCTCAAACTCTTAATGCACACACTCTGGACAAAGCTTGACAACATGGGGGTACAAGCAGGGACATATTTTGAATATTGGTCTCATAAACTTGGAGAGTTGCTAGAGTGACAGGATTTTATTTATTTATTTTTATTTATTTTGCATTTGTTTACCGGGATAGTCCGACTGGGTACATGTCCATTTTCAGCGGAGGCCCGGGGAGAAAAGCTCCACATAGTCAAACATACAAAAGGTTACACAAGAAGTCAGAAAACAATTAGAAATATATAAAAAAGTGGTAATATACCTTATGTACATTGGTTTAGAAGTGTTCCCTAGTAGGTACTCACAGTTCTCATGGACAGACATACAAAGGTTACACGAGAAGTTAGAAAACAATTAGAATGTATAAACACAAAGTGGTAATATATCTTATGTACATTGGTTTAGTAATTTTCCCTAGTAGGGACTCCCAGTTCTCATGGACAGACACAATTACAAGTGAGATTGTAACTCACAGTTAGTCCCTATTAGGGACTCACAGTTCTCATGGACAGACGCAATTACAAGTAAGATTGGATACATAGCATGGTGATGTAGTTAGATGTTATGATAATTACTGATTATGCTATGATAAGTTCTGATTATGCTATTGTTTTATAACTTAATCCTGGTTGGTACATGGGATGCGACATGATTTGTTTTAATATACATTTTCTGAAGGTTTTGAGGTCTGAAAATCAAATGTTATGTCATTATTTAGTGACTACAATTCTGAGATCATCCCACTGATTTGCCAGGGGGACAGAGGAACAGACAGAAAATATGAGCCAATTATCTGGACATTCTGAAAAAAACTGTAAAGTTGAGAGGTATGATTATGCATATAGCTTACTACTACTCCCAGGATTCAAACCATGGCTGTGTCTTCTAAAACTTGCAGCAATTTTAAGCTTTAGCAGAGTGTGCTACTTGGATATTGCTGTCGACTTTTTTAATGTTTTCTGTGTAAGTCTCTCTTGCTTGTACAATCTGCTCTTGTACTTACAACAGTCTTACTCAAACATTCCTAGAATTTTTTTTTATATAGCACAGTGTGGGTAACAGTGGTTAACACAACATTACCATTCAGATAATGCAACAATAAATGCCATACAATACCAGAGTAAACAATACCAGTCCAGGATTTAGAGCTTTATTGCCAGGCAGTTACAGTTTTATTTAAATATGACGTATATGGGACTATTACTGTTATATTGTCTGGTTTATTCAATACAACCCATACACAGTTTTTATACTGCCAGGTGACTTTCTACTACTTTATATTTGTTTGTTATGACGACTACAAGCAGGATTGTTACTCACCAGCCTCGCGATGCAGCCTTTGCAACCTAATAGCATGGGCTTCCTGATTCACAGCCCACTCAGCTGCAGCTGTAAGGGAAATATTTAGGCATACCTATCCATCATATGCACAGGCTAGACATTAATAAACAGTTATTGGTATGAGTACTTACACACTGCTGGGACATCACTCCTCTGCCTTGCTTCTTGGACCCATTTGTCCAAGAGCTTCCTCTTTCTCCACTTCAAGTCGGCATGGTGGTGCAGGACCTGCTCACCAGTCCAAGGAATACCAGTGGCACTGGTGAGATCATGGGAAAAACAGTCCCAGGCTTCCGCTTTATATTGGGAGCCTTGGTACTGGCCCTGCAGCAGTCTCTCATCATAGTTTTGTACCAGGAGTCCTACCATGACCTTGGACTACTGTATGGCCCAGTGCTGCGCACGGAAGCACATGCCCTCACCAACCCCTGTCATACTGCATACAGTGGAAAGCTGCAACCAGTAATGAGCTGTATTCTCACATGTGGGGTTTAAATATGGCCAATTTCCCACCCTTTGCCATGATTGGATGGTTTTGAATATGCTGAGCTAAGCTAAGCTACGGGCAAGCCTGCTTAGCTAAGGCTGGCAGTGCTTAAAGGGACAGGTTTAGCACTGCTTACCGATGGGCAAATCCACTTAGCTAGGCTACTCATTGCTTAGCAGTCATATTTACACAATGTTTACACCTGGTAAGTAGAGCTGTGCAATGTTTAGCAATGCTTATTTTTCATTTTATTGACTATCTGCTGTATGGCATTGATTTATCATTTATTACATATTATAAATTTGTTTACTGTCCCTGACATCCCCCAATGTGTTTTCATTACATTTATTCATGTGTGACTATACTGTATTTGGCACTTCTGTTTATATGGGGGTTTAACAACTTTATTAAACTGACACCTCACATCTGGACCTAATGCAGTACTATGGTTAACAAATATATATTATTTAGTAGCTAATTATAGAAAAAAATGTTTATGTACTGCTTTCACATGTAAAATTCAAATTGGTTACACTGGGAATCAAACGGTAATGGCTGCTTGTATAACATACGCTCTAACCATTACACTGTTGAAACACTGCACATGGTCGATGTCTCTTGCTATATAACTTCTTGTGCTGTTTAAGCTGGTCTAAGCGTAGCTAAGCAATGGGCACACCCACACAGCTATGCTTAAACTTTATCGCATTTATAAAAAAAAATATTTGTTGTGTTATTTTATTTGTACCCTTCAGAATATCCCTGCTAATGCCGAACCTGTTATTCTATCAACTTTCTGCTTTGTGGGATGTTTGGCTTTGTCCACATTCCTTACTCTGACAGATTGGGAGGTGTGCACTATGTGCTTATGCTGCATCTGTTATACTGACAACATTTGTCTTGGTAGGGATGATTGTCCCTTATGGCTTTGACCCAAATTTGTTATCCTGACGGGTTTTGGGTGTTACCAGCATCCCCGCTCATTTAAATTGCTGAAAGGCAATTCTGGACTGCAGGGGGCGTGTATATTGTGAGAACTCTGCTCTCACACACACCCCCTGCACTCGTACGTGGAACCATGTCTGTTTTAGAGCACAGCAGCGTGCCTTCATACATATGCATGGTGCAGTACCGTGCTGAACAGTAATGGTACCTGACGTGCAGGAATAACTTATTCCTGCACGGCTGCTTGCTGAATCCCAGGGAATGACTTTATCAACAGGAATGCATGAAACAGTGAAAAGCAGAAAAACAAAAATCTCAACAATAATGAAACATAATGACAATTTCCATGTTGTGGCAGCTTTGTTTAAAAATTGCCATCTCAATCAGACCTTCACTATCACTACCACATATGCTCATCAGTTCCTGTAAAATTGTTCAGTATCATTACTTAAAACCACTCATTACACTAATTTTAGTATTCTAATTTCCGTTTGCTGCACTCCAGAGAGTTTATTATTTCACAGATGTTTGCATTACCAGGTGATGGATACAGCATCCCTGATAGCGTGTCAACACATTAGTGCGAGCAGCACAAAGGGTAAATATATCCTTGCAGTGCCATGTATTAAGGCAATAAAGTAGCTTCATTATCACCTGACAGGAATACATTTGATCTGTGTAGTTTGGTATCTCCTTAACTCTCAAGTATCTGCCCACTTCTTTACGGAATGTTGTTGAATATTGTGCTGGTGGTAGTCTGCAACACCTACTACTTAAGTATGTTTGAGTGATACAGAGGGTTTTGCTTAAGACATTTGAACTGCTCATCAACATTTTACATCAAATTATATGCTTGCTTTGATTTAGGGCTTAGAAAAATATTACCTGGATATCATCTCATATAAATACAATGGTACTTTATCTACTCATGTGTGCATGGGATGTATCATACAATTTTGTTCCTTTATAGTTATGTCTATCAGTCATCCAGTTAGGTTAAACAAGCACACCTTCATTTCTTCTCTGTTTATATTACAGTCTAGAGTATTTTGCAACTTTGCTATTTCATTTCTTTACATTTCTCCTCCTAAATCATTTCCAGACCCCTTTTTGGGGGGGACGGGGTCTACACTCTGCTCCATCCTTCAGCACTTTTTTCCAGTGCCCCACATCCATTGCCATGTCTACCAGTCACCACCTACCCACTAGACATCTCTGATAGCCCTGGGTCTGATGTAGATCTTAAGAGCATCCTGGGGGTCTTAGCCACTGTTTGTTTTTTGGCTTATGACCTCCCACCTCCCATGAACCTCAAGCTAATGTTAGAGTGGTGGGCATATGATGTATCACCCCCATCTCCACATCCGCTCAGCCATGTCCTCCAACCTATCCCAGCTTTGGACCACACCTACTACGTAAATACATCCTCAACCTCCACCAGAGATCATTGCAGGAAATGCCCACAGAACCACCCTCCAACCAGGAATGGTGACACCCAGCCATCCTTCCCTGCCACTCCATCAGTCACATGAACCACTAATCAAACCCAGGTCGGATGGTTCATAGTCAGGGCATTATTCCTTTATACACCAGAGGGCCTTAGTTTTCTTTCTTTCTTTCTTTTCATGCTGAAAAGAATTTGCTGTATTTTGTGGATTTATTAAAAGACATTAAACAATGTCTTATGTCAATTTAGCCTAACCAAAACTTTTCACTATATATGGCAATGTCATATTGCAAGATATTCTACTACAGTATCCAATGAATCTTATAAACTCCTGCTTAGTGGCTAGGCAACAAAAGGCACATAGCACCTAACGTGACAGTGCATCTAAAAATATTACATTTTCCTTTGCAGGGTTTGGAGGGTGGCCTAATGGTTAAGGTGTTTGCCTTACACACACAAGGTGCAGGGTTTGAGTCTCACAAGGGATAAGTGGCTAAGCTTAAATTGGCTTGCAAGTGCAGTTAGCCTAGTACTAATCTATGAACCTATTCAAGTGTCATTATTTATACTCACCCACGTTTCACTCATTAATTGGTCACTAGATTTCAGAATCAAATAACGTAATTTGGATGGTGAAATAAAGTGATGAGTGGCCACATGCAGGGCACAGTTGATTCAGAGATAAAGTTAATTAAAAAGCGCATACCTGAAGATATCTATGATGAAAGCTCATAACCAACTGTAACTAAAACCGTGTGGATTAAAGTCATTGTGCTCAACAGTTTTTTTTAAACTACACCAAACTAGGCAGACTTGTGACTGGAGTGTTCATGTTTTTGATTTTTGGTTCTTGTATTCACACATCACAAAGACAGAGCTCACAGTTTTTTCTTGGCCACTGAAAAAGCAGGTTGTCTTATTGCATGCATAAGCAGTTATGTCAATGACCCTGCTTTATATTTGGTCATGTGTTAATATATGGCCACTGGCTGCATTCAACAAGGTCCAGCCAGACACATGCCTGAAAGGTATGATCAGAAATGTTGTGTAAAATCAGGGACAACCAAGAGATAGGAACAAGTGACAGAAAATAAAGATATCTTAGTCTATCCTGCTTCATATTTAGCATTTACCTAGACTGTCTACTTGACAATCAGTTTGCCCTCTGCCTTATCATAGACATGATGTCATGTGGTGTCTCAGATATATTTGAATTTTGTTTTTGTTACTGCAGTTCATTCCAACATTTTTATGCAAAATAATTACAACTCCCATGAAAAAACTAACATCATAGTTAAAAAAAAAAAACATTTAAAATGCATTTTCTTCTTTCAGAGCTTTTTAAAATATGTGATAGTGCAGTGGTACAGCAGTTTGCATCATTGCCTCACCTCAAAGCAAGAGGTTCTCCAGTTCGATTCTCAGGTGGGGTGCCTTCTGTGTAGAGTCTGCATGTCCTCACTGTGTTCATGTGGGTTTCCTCCAGGTGCTTTGGTTTCCTCTCATGTTACAAAGACATGCGTATGGAGTGTTTCTCCCTGGGCCTCCACTGAAAATTGGTTCATTCCAAGTTGGACTTTCCCAGTAAACAAATGTTAAGTAAATAAATGTTATCCTACCAATACCTGTCTTTTATCTTGAGATATTTAATGATAGTTTTGCTGTTGCTGCTCAAACTTACATACTGTCACATTCATGACAGTACTCTCTGCTGCATGTTCTCAGAAGCATGCATCGGCTGAGGGAAGTATTGTATGTCCATCTAGAAATGTGGACACACATAGCCATGAGGGGAGATGAACTGGTCTAACATAAAATGTTCCTCAGATCAGCTTCATGAGTGATGCAGATTAAGGGAGATGAGTAGACTCCCAGCCTGGGAACTAATTAATAAAAATGAAAAAGACCCATCCTCAAACTCTTACATGGTTCTAGACTGGAGGGGTTGTTAAATTAGCTGATGATGAAGGGACATATTTTTTTTCTGGACGAAACATTGGATGGTAGATCAAAAGAAGATGATACAACACTGTCATGCCTCCCTGGGTGATGATGGCTTGTCCTAGCTGACTCTCAGCACATCTGGTGCCAGGTCCCTGGTAGGTCAGTAAAGAATAAGCATAAGACAAAGGGGCAGTTGATGGTTATCAAGCAGGAAGGCAAAAAGCACCCAGAGGGGAAAAAAGAATTTTGAAAGTCTCACCATGGCTTGCTGAATATCTGAGAGGGAGGACAGCTTAGATCACTAACCCAAGTGAAAATGCCAGCTTATATTTGTGTTATAACCTTTTTTCTGTGCTACAGTATGTCTAATTGTGGCTCCCAGTAAACATATATATAAAACTTGCTTAAAGTAGAAACTGTATTTTAGTCATCAATAACAGGGATTATTTTTCTGGGGGCTACCAGTGCCCCATGCTTGCTTTAGGGATTTGAATGCCTGGAGATATTGCCTCTTGGGTTCCAGACTCTGTGGATGACAGCCTCTTCCCACTGACCTGTCATGGTAATTTTGCATATCTGTATGTATATGTAATTTCACATATCTGTATGTATATATAATTTCACATCTCTTTATGTATATGTAATTTCACATATCTGTATGTTTTACGCAATTTGAACTGTGAAAAGTCTCTCATATGTTTTGTGCCTGGGATGTCTAATTAGATTAAGCTTACATTTTTTTAATTCTTTTTATTTATTTATAATATCATTGAAGAAGAAACATATTAGACAACATCACACAAATTACAAAAAATAAACATACACAACTATATACATTTATACAGTGTCCAAGAACAAAAGTGAAACAAATCATATCGGTTTCAATCACATTCAATTCAATATATGGTCAAAGAACATCCTCCAAAACTCCTTAAGATATGGAGTCTGTTTGTGGTTGTGAAAATATATCTATGTGCCTTTAGGTGGTTGGTTGTAAGAATCTTAAATCCTTCCCAGGAAAGTAAGTTATTGTTTTTCCAATTAATAGTGATGTAATACTTTATTAAAATGAAGATGGATATTAAGATCCTAAGTTGCAACTTCGTCAGTCCTGGGGGAGGGATATGTAAGAGGGCAAATTTCCAAGAAAGAGCAGATTTTTCGTAGCCCATTTTCTCAAGCTGGACTCTTAATGTGCACCATAGCTTATATGAGCGTTTGCAGCTCCAAAATATGTGTAGGGTGTCTCCTGCCTGATTTTGGCAGAATTGAGAATGAGGAGAAGAGTTATGGTATATTTTGTTGATTATACTCGGAGTAAGATAAGCATTATTCAATAACATAAGCTGGGTGTACCTAAGTTTTCTAAGAGGGATGAGATTGGGGTCATTTTTGATGGCATTCAATATCTGGTCTTGAGTGATATGGGAATCCTGTTTTATCCAGTAGCTAGAATATATGGGCTCCTTTTGTGTTTAGATGGACATAATAAATTTATAGGAGCTTGAAATCATTTTCTTTTTGAGTAGAAGTAAGTTCCATAAAACCTTACATGTGGAAACATCTTTATCTGATACACTGAAAGGGTTAAATAATTTCTGAGATACTTCCCTAATTTGTCTTAATATGGTCAAATATTTTTAGAGAGGTTCATCTTAACGCTTGCCTCTGAAGTAGAGAGGTGCATATACGGGTACAAGTCTAAGATAATTTTATCCTTCAGGAGTGGGAATTGATTCAAGTTTATCATAGTCCCATTCAATCTTAAATTAAGATTAAGGTGGAGGGGTTGTAGAGTGTTGAAGGCAGGGATTAATTTTAAGGTGTGTACAAGTTTTTGTAAAGTTATTATCCTGTATTTTCTACTGTATTTTGAGTTTGCTGAGGTTATCTTTATTAAAGAAGGGAACAGCTAGAGGGTTGAAGCTAAGCGATTTGATATAGTTATTATACAATTTGACCCAAATGGGATACCAGTTACTGGAGTTTTTAGTGAATGTAGCTATATTAATTATTCTACTACAGTTAATGATTTCATAATAAAGTTTGAAGTCTGACAGTCCTAAGCTGCCTAGTTCACTTGGGTATGAAAGTTTAACATAACTAATCCTAACAGATTTAGGGGACCACAAGAAATTCGACAAAGATTAGATTAAGCTTACATTTTTTTGAGGCGAAAGCAAAGCTGTGTGAGTCTGTTATTCAGAGTTTCTGCATAACTAAAATTTGTGTGTATGTCTGTAAATGCGTTTATATCTCACACAGATTTTTAGTTTGACATCAAATAAAAATTAATTCTCAATGAGAATTCAGCAATTTATAAACTACTGAAGATAATCTTAAGACGTGTTTTGACTACAAGGTCACGTAAAGCCTGTACACCTCTACTCTGTCTTTTATCTAGTGCATAAGGAAAATATTAGTGAATAGATATTAATTCACTGCAGTCACTAAAATAGTGATGTTCCATTCTTACCTACTACGTTTGTTACAGAAACTGAGATTGTACTCACTATACTATTAAATACCAAGTTATAAGCGTATATATGACCAAATAACCAAAAATATACCAAATGTAAACTAAAAATGACCGTAGCTCACTGCAAATGCTAACTTTCAAAAAATCACTTTAACAGAAAACAAATACAAATGAACCCCTGAGGGTTAAAACTATTTTACACACAGGTTAAGCGCTTTCACCTGCTAACTGCAGACTTCTTCAGAACAGTGAAATGTGTGTTGCTCCCCACTATATAATACATTAAAAAAAAATCAAGATCCAATGGGAATGCTCAATCAATTAACCTTCTCAAGAATAAAACATAACCTTATGACTATTCATTAATTCTGCTCATTCAACCTACACAGTTTTGTATTACACCCTGTAACCATACAGTTTCTAAGTATACCTATTAAACAATTGCGTGTGTGTGTGTGTGTGTGTGTGTGTGTGTGTGTGTGTATATATATATATATATATATATATATATATATATATATATATATATATATATATATCACTTTTAGGTATAAAAACACATTATATAACTATAAAAATGTTAATTTATTCTGTGGTAAAAAGTATATACTTATTTAGAACACAATATTGCACTTTTATTGTGTAGTATAAGAACACATAAAAAATATATGACATATAAAAATGCTCATTTGTGCTATGTTAAAAAATGTGCACATCTTTGACACTCAGTTTTGCACTTTTGTTATTTAGACATTGTATCCTGACATGTTGCCTCCTTTCTTATTGTACCAGCTTTCTTTTTTTATTTTTCTATTCACTTGTTTCTAACTTTGTTCTATGCATACATATACCCTACTGCAACATGGCATTCATATCCTTGCATCCAAGAATGGTTTGGTGGGAATATAATCATTCAATCCAGGTTCTTTAGCTGCATTTAACCTGAGTTAGCATTTGACCTCTTTTTCTGCTAATTTAACCTTAACATTTCCTCCCCTTAAATCCAACTTTACCTGTTCTAAAATCCCAAATTTGACACATGGCTTGCATCATATTTAAGTATGCGTATACACAAAGCATTGTTTTTGTCATTTTTCCTTATACAGTAGGTATGATCGTATATCCTGTTCCTCAATTGTCTGTCTGTCTTGCCCACATAATAACTCAGACATGCCATACACTTAGCCGAGTATATGACATGTTGGGATAAACAACTCCCTTTCTTAATCCTTACTCTAATGTGGTTGATGTCCCCTTCTTCTTCTTCTTTCAGCTGTTCCCGTTAGGGGTCACCACAGCGGATCATCTGTTTCCATTTCTTCCTGTCTTCTGCATCATGCTCTTTCACACCAACCGCCTGCATGTCCTCTCTCACCACATCCATAAACCTTATCTTAGGCCTTCCTCTTTTCCTCTTACCTGGCAGCTCCATCCTTAGCATCCTTTTCCCAATATACCCAGCATCCTTCCTCAGCACATGTCCAAACCAACGCAATCTAGCCTCTCTTGCTTTCTCTCCAAACTGTCCAACCTGAGCTGACCCTCTAATATACTGATTCCTAATCCTGTCCATCCTAGTCACACCCAGTGCAACTCTTAACATCTTTAACTCTGCCACATCCAGCTCTGACTCCTGCCTTTTTGTCAATGCCACCGTCTCCAACCCATATAACATAGCTGGTCTCACTACCCTCTTGCAGACCTTCCCTTTCACTCTTACTGGTACCCGTCTGTCACAAATCACTCCTGACACTCTTCTCCACCCATTCCACCCTGCCTGTACTCTTTTCTTCCTCTCTCTTCCACACTCACCATTACTATGAACTGTTGATCCCAAGTACTTAAACACATCCACCTTCACCACCTCTACTCCCTGCATCCTCATCATTCCTCTATCCTCCCTCTCATTCACACACATATATTCTGTTTTAGCCCTGCTGACCTTCATTCCTCTCCTCTCTAAAGCATATCTCCACCTCTTCAGGGTCTCCTCAACCTGGTCCCTACTCTCACTACATATCACAATGTCATCTGCAAACATCATAGTCCACGGGGCCTCCTGTCTGATCTCATCTGTCAACCTGTCCATCACCACTGCAAATAAGAAAGGGCTCAGAACTGATCCTTGATGTAATCCCACCTCCACCTTAAACTTATATGTCACTCCCACCGCAGTCCTCACCAATGTCACACTACCCTCGTACATATCCTGTACCACTCTTACATACTTCTCTGCCACTCCCGACCTCCTCATATAATACCACAACTCCTCTCTAGGCACCCTGTCAAATGCTTTCTCTAAGTCCACAAAGAATCAATGCAACTCCTTCTGACCTTCTCTGTATTTCTCCAACAACACTCTCAGAGCAAACATTGCATCTGTAATGCTCTTTCCTGGCATAAAACCATAATGCTGATTACTAATCATCACCTCCCTTCTTAACCTAGCTTCCACTACTCTTTCCCATAACTTCAAGCTGTGACTGATCAATTGTATCCCTCTGTAGTTACTGCAGCTCTGCACATCACCCTTATTCTTAAAGATAGGTAACAAAACACTTTTTCTCCACTCCTCAGGCATCCTCTGACTTTCCAAAATTTCATTAAACAATCTTGTTAAAAATTCCACAGCCATTTCTCCTAAGCACCTCCATGCTTCCACTGGTATGTCATCTGGGCCAATAGCCTTTCCATTCTTCATCCTCTTCATAGCTGTCCTTACTTCCTCCTTGCTAATCTTTCACTTCCTGATTCACTATCCCCACATCATCCAACTTTCTCTCTCTCTCTCATTCTCTTCATTCATCAACCTTTCAAAGTACTCTTTCCATCTACTCAACACACTCTCCTCACTTGTGAGTAAGTTTCCCTCACTATCCTTTATCACCCTTACCTGCTGCATATCTTTCCCAGTTCTGTCCCTCTGACTAGCCAATCAGTACAGGTCCTTTTCTCCCTCTTTAGTGCCCAATCTCTCATACAACTCTCCATGTGCTTTATCCTTAGCCTTCGCCACCTCTCTCTTTGCCATGCGCCTTATACTCATGTCTACTTTCTTCATCTCTTTGACAATCCCACTTCTTCTTTGCCAGCCTCTTCCTCTGTATACTCTCCTGTACTTCCTCATTCCACCACCAGGTCTCCTTGTCCTCCTTCCTCTGTCTAGATGTCACACCAAGCACCTTTCTAGCAGTCTCCCTAACTAGCTCTGCTGCAGTAATCAACTCTTCACTGCCTCCCAGTGCCTGTCTTAAGTCTTCCCTGCACTCCACCTCACAAGCACCCTTTTTTAAATTCCACCATTTAATCCTTGGCACTGCTTTCACACTCCTCCTCTTCTTCTTGATCACCAACTTCATCCTACAGACCACCATTCTATGCTGCTTAACTACACTTTCCCCTGTCACCACTTTACAGTCTCCAATCTCCTTCAGACTGGCCATCCTACATATGATATAATCCACCTGTGTGCATCTTCCTCCACTCTTGTACGTCACCCTATGCTCCTCCCTCTTCTTAAAATATGTATTCACCATAGCCATGTCCATCCTTTTTGCAAAATCCACAATTATCTGACCTTCCTGCATTCCTCTCCTTAACACCATACCTACCCATCACTTCTTCATCTCCTCTGTTCACATTACCAACATGCCCATTGAAGTCTGCTCCAATCACTAGTCTCTCATCCTTGGGTATATTCAGCACCACTTCATCCAACTCACTCCAAAAATTTTCTTTCTCATCCATTGCACACCCAACTTGTGGAGCATATGCACTAACAACATTCATCCTTACACCATCAATTTCAAACTTCATAAACATCACTCTATCAGACACTCTCTTCACCTCCAAAACACTCTTGGCATACGGTTTCTTTAGGATAACCCCTACCCCATTTCTCCTGCCATCCACACCATGATAGAACAATTTGAACCCACCTCCAATACACCTGGCCTTATGTCCCTTCCATCTGGTCTCTTGCACGCACAATATATCAACATTCCTTCTCTCCATCATATCAGCTAGCTCTCTCCCTATACCAGTCATACTGCCAACATTCAAAGTTCCTACCCGCACTACTACACTCCTAACCTTCCTCCTCTCTTCCTGCCTTAGGGCATGCCTTCCCCCTCCTCTTCTCCTTCAGCCAACAGTAGCCCAATTTCCGCTAGCACCCTGTTGGTTAACACTACTGGTGGCGGTCATTGTTAACCTGGGCCTTGACCGATCCAGGATGGAAATATGAATGTTATCGGCATAAGTCATTTGGCAGAGGTTTTACGCCGGATGCCCTTCCTGACACAACCCTCCCATTTATCTGGGCTTGGGACCGGCACAAAGAAATTAACTGGCTTGTGCATCCCAAGTGGTTGGGTTTGGTTGATGTCCCCTAATGTAATTAATTTCTCTTCTATAATCTCCTTACACTGCTGACACTGCCCACATTTTTTGGTGTGCTCATCTCCATCTCCTTTGTTCTACCTTTCACTCTCTCACACCTATTCTTTAGGTTAGACCCAGTCTTGTAAACATACATAGGCCCTGTACCCACTTTACTGTAAACCAAGTTATCACTTCTTAGAATATTCCAGTTTTGTCTCATTATTTTCTTTATCTCCTCACATATGGACTGCACTCCCCTACACAAGCCCTATGGTATGAATGTTCCTTCTCATTCCCATGTTCTCCCCTGTTTTTCTCTAACCCAATACCAAGAAGTGGTTTGTATTTTTCCCCCATTCTCTCAGTAATTATTGAGTGACATCATCAATTATTTGGGGTAACCCCTGTCCCCAAATAATGTTCCTATATATTCTAACTCTTTCTTCATTTCACTGAAATCAGATGTCATTCTTGCAGCTCTTATGCACTGACCCTTGATGATGCTCTTTGTTTGACTTGCTGGGTGACAACTAGTATATTCTAAGTATGAGCTGCTAAAGGTTTCTTTTCTATATATTCTGGATTTAAATCCTGCTGTCCCATTCAATACAAAGGTGTCTAAGTATGCTATCCCTGTCATGCTTGTACTATGGGCAAATTTTAAATAGCTACTGATCTCATTCAAATACTTCCCAAATGCATCTACTTGTTGTACCATGCCATAAAATAAAAATATCATCCAAAAACCTAGTGTAGCATATACACTTACTAGCATATTGACTATCCAAAATATATTCACTTTCCCAGTCTAGTGACACCATATTTGCATATATGGGGGTGCACACCACCCCCATGGCTACCCTGCTTTTTTGTCTATAGTATTCACCCTTGAACCAGATGTAATTAAAATCTAGTACAATGGACGTAAACTCACAAATTAAACTAGTCTTTTCCCATTCAAAGTTCATATACTTCTGAATGCTGTTACTAAACCTTTCTAGTCCTTCTTCCTTTGGGAGAACAAATCCACCACATCAATGGTTACAAACACTAACCCTTCCTTTCAAATTTCCGGTTTCAACCTTCCCAAAAAGTCCCATGTGTCACTCTATCATATATTGGTTTTAACCATCCATCTATTACTTTCCCATATAGGTTCATAGGTTCATAGGTTCATACTAGGCTATCTGCCATAGGGCATTTATAAGCCTAGCCAGAATGTGTTTGGTTTTCGCCACCCATTTTAAATTTATTTTGCTATGCCCTTTTTCGAGGTTAGTATACTGTGCCTCTGTCTAACAGTGACACAGAAGTGATACCCAGGGTAAACCTACGATCTCCCATCCACTCATCAAGATTCCTCTTGAAGAGAGTCAATGAGGGACTCTGCCTAACCTGGACTGGGATTTTATTCCAGAGTGAAGGGAGCCTCTGGGTTATGAATCTGTCCCTCCAGCATGTCCTATTTATTTCAGTGCTGAGGTTCAAGTCTCTCGAGCGTGTAGTTCGATGGGATTTGGATTTTCTGAGGTGCAGCATGTCCATTAATTCTGGGTTGGACATGGCTTTATACGTCAGGCACAGATCGCCTCTGAACAGGCGGTATGCCACTGAGTAGAGATGGTGTTTCTTTAACCGGGCTGCATATGGCATCTGTTTGAGCCCTTTGATCCTCTTGGTGAGGTACTTTTGGGGTCTTTCCAGTTGTTGCAGGTGTCTGGTAAGGTACATCCCAAAAGAGGCATTGTACTCAATTATGGGCCTGATGAGGGATGAGTAAAGAGGCACGATGACCTCCCCTGATCTAGACGTGAATCCCTTCATGATTAGGTGGGCTATATAAAATGTTTTTCTAAACACTTTGGCCACATGGTTGTCAAATGAGAGATTGCTATCAACTTGGGTCCCCAGGTCACTAATTACTTCTTCTGTACTTAATGGATTACCACCTATGTGGTAATTTGTGGGCACTTTGTTTTTGCCAAAGGGGATGACTATACACTTTTTGGCATTTAGCTTGAGGCCATGGCTCTGGCACCAGTTGTCTGTTTCTATGAGGCCCTTTTGGAGGATGCTTGTGTCTGCTGGAGAGTCGATTATGGCGCCCAGTTTGCAATCATCTGCGAACTTGGTCAGCCACAGTCCTTCTGTGTTGGCCTGTACCTCTGAGAAATATATAGCGAACAAGAGAGGTCCCAGGACTGAACCTTGTGGGACACCACTTGTAACTGGTTTGGAGTCTGACATGGCTCCAGCAATTCTAACCATGTGGGTTCTGTCCTTGAGCCAGTTTGCAATCCATCTAGTGACATAGGGGTTTATATTTAAGCTGGTGAGCTTATCTATAATGCCCGAGTGGGGTATTGTATAGAAGGCTTTTGCGAGGTCCAGGTAGGCTGTGTGGACCACCTTCCCCTCGTCAATGGCCTTGGTGACTGTTTCAAAGAAATCAACCAGGTTTAAGAGGCAGGATCTGCCCTTAACAAAGCCGAACTGGGTAGGATCCAGTGTCTGTAGGTCCCCAATATCTTTATTTATGAGGTCCATGATGATCCTTTCCATAGCTTTGCAGACCAAGCTAGTCAGGCTTATGGGGTGATATTTTCCAGGATCCGTTGAGGCACCACCTTTATGAAGAGGGACCACTGTTGCTGTACGCCACTCTTTGGGCACATATCCTGTAGTAAGGCTGAGATTGAACAGTAGTTTTATGTTTGGGTTTAGCTCTTCTTGGAGTTCATGTAGGACGCAGCCCGGGACACCGTCTGGTCCCATTGATGCTGTGTTTTTTGCTTTGGAGAGGGTGGCTCTTACCTAAGCATCTGAGATGTCAGTGGGGCAGCACTCTGCTGGGATAGATATTTGCCCTTTTGGTGGGGAGGGGGGGGGGTTTACACTGAACCTGTCAGCTAGGATGTTGGCAATGTCTGTGGGTTCAGTGTATTTTTTGTCATTTTGGACTAATTCTGAGCATATCTGGGAATTACCACCCAGGTTCCTAACATAACTAAAGAAAGCCTTGTGATTATCCTTAGTGTCCTGTGCAATTTTTCTCTCGAAGCTGGCCTTAGACAATTTTATGAGTGCCCGTAGTTTTTTGCTAATACTGATCAGTGATGCCTTCCCTTTTTGGGATTTTGCTCTATCATTTAGTAGCTTCCTCCTTCTATTGTATAGTTTGTTTATGGCTGGGGTCCACCAGACAGGACGTCTGCTTTAGGAGGATTGGGTCTTGGTTTTATTTGGGATCGCATGATCCATGCATTCCTGAAGGTGTTCATATAATGCATTTATAAAGGATTCTGTGGTCTGGGCCGTATTTTCCACAGGCCCAGGGGCTTTGAAGGATTCCACCTCGGTTTTGAGGAGTGTGAAATTTGCTTTAGAGAAGTTTTTCACTGTGGATTTCTGGGCAGGGGGTGGGGTCGGGATGTGAATATCCAGTGAGATTAGTTTATGGTCTGATCTTACCAGTGAGGGATACACTTCTGGTCTGGAGCATAGAGTCCCCATGTTGGTGATGATCAGGTCCAGTATGTTTTCCCCTCTTGTGGGAGTGGTAACAAGTTTTTCCATAGCATTTCAGTTTATAAATTCTAGGAACCTTTGGGTTAGGGTGTTGGAGCTAGAGTAATGCTCCCAGTCTATGTTTGGGTAGTTGATGTCGCCCAATATAATGGTGTTCGGAGAGACCTTCATATTTTCCAGTGTTCTCAGAAAGGCCGAGTGGGGTTCCTGGG
The DNA here is from genome assembly GCF_019279795.1 of Protopterus annectens. Classification (NCBI taxonomy): domain Eukaryota; kingdom Metazoa; phylum Chordata; order Ceratodontiformes; family Protopteridae; genus Protopterus; species Protopterus annectens. The sequence continues at coordinate 180,809,878 of NC_056729.1, forward strand.
TTTGGGAGGGTGGTCTGTTGCAGGCTATAAACTGGAAGGCAGTTTTACCCACTGTTAGTTGCACATGGATAGTCTCTGATGCTTCGTGCTTTGCCACCAACCTGGAGGTGTGGGTATCTTTGATGAATATCGATACTCCCCCTCCTTTTGTGGTTCGGTCCAAGTTTTGGGGCCGAAAAGCATGGTATGAGGTATAACCTGGTAGTGTTGGGGTGCTCTTGGGAGCCCTGAACCAGGTTTCTGTTACTGCACAGATATCGATGTTCTCCATGCTAAAGAGAGTTTCGAGTGCATGCATCTTGAGGTTTAGACTTCTGGCATTGAGTAGCATTACTCTTAATTTCTTATCCCTTGTGATACCTATGGAGGTGGGTTTGTCTTTTGAGCCTTGTCTAAAAAAGGCACTATGGGGGTAGCAAGAGCCTTTGCCAATATCCGAAAACCCAGGGGTGACAGGTGCAAGCCGTCCCTAGCGAAGCATCGTGGTTTGTCGAGCATATCATCCCAAGCTGACAGGCATTGGATCCCCTTTGAATGACACCAGTACTTAAGCCAATTGTTGAAATTGATCATCTTGTCTTCATATTGTGGCATAATTCTTGGTGAGGGTAAGATGCTACTCAAGGTCAGGGTCATACCGGCCTGGGCTTCATGCTCAGAGAGCTCCTTTATGTCTCTTTTCATGTAGTCCAGGGAGGTATGTCTTAGGTCATTCACACCAGCATGGACAATGACTGAGTCATATTTGTACTTGCCTTGGAGTGACCTGAGTGCTTGTGTTATGTGGCGGATCCTAGCGCCCGACAGGCTGCTCACCGTGACCCTCTCCTTGTTCAGCCTGGTGAGCGGGACGCCAGTGTTCCTGATGATAGAGTCACCTATTACAAGTGTTTCAGGTGTGTTGTTTAGTCTTAAGGGCTGTGACTGTTCGGCACACTGGCTTTGTGAGATATGTGTTGCACATGTTTTGTTTTGGGGTAGCGGTTGCTTGGGTGTCTGCTTTGGAGGTCTCTGCTGCTTAGGCAGATCTTTATTTAGAGCCTCTGAGTATGTTTTTGTGTGATTATGTGTTTGGTTTGCTGTCGTGGTAGGTCTATGTGAGACTGGAATTGTAGTGAGTGTGGTTTCCTTCTCATCCTGACTGGTTATGCCAGTACTGAGTTGAGAGAGCTTAGCCTCCAGTTTGGCTATATGGTTGCATCTCTCACATGTGTTGGAATTTGTTGGGAGGAGGAGAGGGTTGTCTGTGTACATGAGGCAGTTGTAACATTGCCTCAAGATTCCCAGATTTACCAGCTGGACCGGAGAGGAGATTGACAACTGACCTTTGGACATGCTAGAATAATATTGGGAATTCCTTAATAATTGAAAACAAGGGCCAGTGGGGAGTGAGGGTGTAGTGCTTTTAATTTTTAGTGCTGACTTATATAATTGCTTTAGCGAGCAAGTGCCAGGTAACTTAAGTGCAATGTGTTACAGGTAACTTAAATGCAAAAACGACAAACAGTAACTTTCTTTCAAGTGAAACAAGGAAATAAGTACAGTACGCAATGCAGATATCACTATTGATCCACAGAAGCACTGAGAAGCTGCTTATTAGGTGGAATTAGCGTTCCAGGGAAATAACAAGCAAACAATCAACAAGCATATAAACAAAGCTAGATTCAGCAGGCCTGGATCTAGTCTATGCTGCAGCAAACAAGGTGTACCAATTTCAGTAAGATACAGTTCAAATATTTAGGCACTATAAACCTTTAACCAGAAATTCCCAGCTCAGAAGGGCAGAGTCCAGCCTCTTCTCCCACAGGAGTGTAGACCACGAACCTTCTTAATGTAAAATAACTGTCCTGAAGCCCAAGTGCTTAAACCAGAACTAATACACTTTAAGAATAACAGACACTGGGCTCTCAATCAGCAGTTCCCAACTTAGAAGGATGAAAGCTACCTGTCCTGCCACCACAGTGCATGCCACAAACCTTCCTAATGTAAAACAACTGGTCTAAAGCCCAAGTGCTTAATCCAAAAGACTTAGAATGATAGCTACACTTTAATCAGGTTACTACCAAGCAGTAATAAATACAATTGAATACTTCAGAGAATGCCTGGATTAGTGCTCAAGTTACACAAACAAAGCTAGATCCAGCAGGCCAGAATCCAGTCTATGCCACAGCAAACAAGGCGCACCAACTTCAGTAAGAAGCAGTTCAGATATGCATGCACTATAAGCCTTTAACCAGAAATTCCCAGCTTAGAAGGGATGTCATAGATGTCTTAGACCTACTACCAGAAATAATTGGCCTATAAGGGGGATCTTCAATACTTTTATGGATCTTTGGGATCCCTGCTATGGTGGTAAGCACTGGATGTTTCACTCTCAAAAAAGTGTACAAATTCATATCTATCCTGTTGTCCAAAAGGAACTCTTCTAGATATAAATCAATCCTTCTATGTCCGATATTTACTTCATTGATAGAAGATACCATATACTTACTATCATTATGTAATAGTTCAAATATTTTGTTGTTATAATCCTGTGTTTCTACTAGTACTACACCCCCCTTATCCGGTTTCATAACTCGAATGTCAGCCTCATAACATATTTCATTTAATAATTTGTTTTCCTCCCTACTTAAATTGTATCTTCTCTTTCCTTTCCTACACTTCTCTTGTAACTTATACATTTCTTCTGTGACCAACCTCTCATATGTGACTAGTGTAGGATGTAAAGGGGGTGCATATTTACTTTTTTCTTAAACACATTCTCCTGTACACTTCTTTGGTTGTTTTGAAAGTGTATGGCCAAATTTAATTTCATCAAGTACAATTTAAACTGCAGTAAGGTATCTACTTCATTGAATTTTTCACAAGGGACATATTTCAAGCCTTTTGTAAACAACATGATGTGTTTTCTCAAGCTTTGTGTATAATTGTATATATTAAATTGTCCCATACTGAATTGTACAGCATTGTGCTGCTTTATCTCCACTTTGTTGCCTTGTTTCTCCATCCTTCCTTCCCCTGCCAATGGTGCACCCCCCTTCTGCCCCCCCCTGCATCCCTGTGCTCCCCTGTCCATTGTTGATTCCTGCCTAAAAAACTTTTTCATCATTATAATGTGTTCTATTGCCATTACATCAGTCTTTCTTGCTGTGCGGTGCCCGAAGCAGAAGCAGTTTGCATGTGCCAGTCGGCCGACTCCTGAAATTTTTGTTTTCGAGTTTCATACCCAAAGTCTTCAGAAATGCTAAGTACCCTGTTGGGATCCTTTTTCTTGCTCTAACTGATGTCAGTAAATGTTTGTCTTACCTGTGGAAAGCAAATACCTCATAGATATTTTCATTCTTACTGCATCTCCTGCTTAGGCCCAGACCACAATGTCCCTCATTGTCGGTTTTGTGCCTTATTCAACATCCAAACTATCCATTGTCGGGCTATTTTTGCAGCTAATTATTTTTGTACTCATTCTATGTACTCTGAAATGGCTTTGTCAAGCCATCTGACTACTGATCTTCTGAAAAAACGTAAGGATAAAGACAGAGACAAATCGCGTAGGTCCAAAACTGCTGACAACGCTTCCATTAAGCTAGTCACCAGTCCGCCGGTACTCAGTGAAGCGCTTTTGCAGCCCCTGATACCCGCTACTTCTGATTTGCAGGCCTCTACTGAAACCCATTTGGAGTCCGGTATGCTGCGAGATGCTTCTTCGACTATGGAACCTGCGGATGTCTCCACCTTGGATGGGTCCAGAGCTGCTGTGCAGGCACTGGCTTCTGAGGGTGTATTCAGGCCTACAGACATTCATATTAAACCAAATCCATCATTTTCATCCAGGCCTAAAACTCGCACCACACCCAGAAAACCAATGACCAAACCACAGGCCCAGGCCCATATGCCTAAAAAAAATGCTTAGAATGGCCGAAGACCTCATTACCTTGATTAGGGGAAGCCAGCCTTCCACCTCTAAGAGACCTAGAACTGAGTTTTTTTCTGATTCTTTTGATCGGGAATCTGATTTTTCTGCTCCTTCTGATTACCAGGATTTGCCCTTATCTACTTATCAGGATTCTGATGCAGAGGATTCCATTCCCTCTGCTTCCACTCCAAAAGATTTTTTTTTCGGTGAATCTTTGCACACTCTTAGGGGGCATTTCCGCTGGGAAAGCCAGGCTTACTCTGACTCCAAAAAGGGGCTTAGCGAATTCTTACTCCTACCTCAACACAGGCCTTTAGCTATCCCTCCTGTTCTGGACATTGTAGATGATGCTTTCTTGGAAACTAACCTTTCCCCAGACACTTTACCTCCAGCTCCCAGAAAACCTGACAGGTATTACAGAGTACCTGACTCTCACAAGTTCCTCTTCAAGAATCCTTCTGTGGATCCAAAGACCATTTTCCAAGGACCAAATGGCATTAAGGCTACTGCTGCCAAAAATCCTACCCCTTCTGATAGAGATTCTAGGTACTTAGACAGATGGGTTAAGAAGGTTTACACTTCTGTTACTTTGGCCATCAGGGCTTTAAATTGCCAGTTTCATATGTTAAAGTACCAGCAGCATGTTATGCGGCTACTTAAACAGAAAATGATGTTGATTCCTGACTGTACTGAACACAAAGAATTACAGGATTTAATGCATTCTGCAGAACAAGTTGGTAAACATACTTTGCAATGTGGTTTTGATGCTTTAGAAGCATCTTGCAGGGCTGCTGTCACTGGGTCTGTACTTAGAAGGCATGCTTGGCTTAAGGAACAAAACTTGCCAGATCATGTAAAAGCTAAATTACTGGATGCTCCCTTAAACCAAGACCACCTTTTTGGCAACAAAGCAGAAGTCCTCAAAAGGATGGAGGAAAAAGCTAAATCTATGCAAACTGTTTAAGATTTCCTACAAGTACAGCCTGCCAGATTCAGTAGACATTGGCTTTCTAAGAACTGGTCCTTTCCAGTCCCTTCTAGGCCTTTTCAGTCCAAACCCAGGAACAGCAGACCACCTAGGCTACAGTCTCAAGCTTCACACAAATATAAGCAGTAGTGGGCTCCCACTTCCAAAGCAGGGAGTTGTAAGCCACCCCCTATGGAAAAATGGCACAATGACTTAACCTTAACCCTTCTATGCCCTGCTCTACTCCCTGCTCCCTTAGGAGGAAAGCTCACCCTGCATGCAAAAAACTGGGAACTCATTACCCAGGACATTGGGTTTTGAACATAGTTTCCCAAGGATACAGATTTCACCTCCACACCCAACCAACACCAAATGGTTGGCCAGACCTACCCCCAAATCAATGGGCGGAGGCCCAACAGCAGGTTCTCTCTCTCCTCAGTATCACGGCTATCCAGCCTGTCAAAGCAGAACAAAGGGGACAAGGCTTTTATTCAAGACTATTTCTGGTACCCAGAAAAGACAACTCCTGGCATCCTATCCTGGATCTCTCTATTCTCAACACCTTTCTGGTAGTTCCAAAATTCAGAATGCTAACTCTGCAACAGCTTCTTCTCATGCTAGCCAAGGATGCCTGGCTGGCAACCCTAGACTTAAAGGAAGCTTACCTGCACATTCCAATAAGGGAATCTTGCAGGAAATACCCATGCTTCAGGGCAGGCTCCATGCACTATCAGTTCTCTGCACTTGCCTTTGGCTTATCTACTGCACCCAGAGTATTCACAAAGTGCCTAGCTCCAGCCATTTCATTTTGCAGGCAGAGAAATATTCAGATTTACCCATATTTGGACGATTGTCTGATTCAGGCAGAAAGCCAGGACTTGCTATTACACCTGGCATTTGTAAAGAAACTTCTAACCTCACTGGGATACACCATCAACAAAAAGAAATCTCACCTAGTACCCTGCCAACAGATTGTATTCCTGGGAGCAAGCTTGAACACAACTTTCCAGATGGTATTCCTCACTCCAGAGAAACAAGTTTACTTGACAACCTACTTCAAACTATTGGCCACAAAAACCCAGCTATCTGCAAGGAAAATACTGCAAGCCCTGGGGTTCATGGCCTCTTGCATTTAACTAATTCCATATACAAGACTGCATATGAGGAAACTCCAATGGTATCTAAAAAGCCTATGGTATCAACATTCTCAGGACCTGGAAACAGTGATTTCTGTCATTCCTTGTATCAAGACAGAGTTCCTTTGGTGGGCAGAGGCCTGCTACCACAACAAGTGACTCCCTTTCACTCTACCCCCTGACACCCAAACCCTCACAACAGATGCATCAGACTATGCATGGGGGGCTCTCATGGCAGGGCAGTGCATTCAGGGCAAATGGAAACCGAGACAGATGCACCTGCATATCAATCAAAAAGAAATGTTAGCTGTACAGAATGCTCTGACAGCCTTCAAGGACTGTATTCTTCCAGGAAAGCTATTGGTAAAGACAGACAACACCACAGTTATGTGGTACATAAACAAGCAGGAGGGAACCCACTCGTACCCTCTCTGCAGACTAGCCATGGCTCTGTGGAACACAGCCTTGAGCTACCAAGTACATCTGCAAGCTCAATTCCTGCCAGGCATACTAAATTCACTGGCAGATGACTTAAGCAGAAATCTCATGGACCCACATGAATGGAAACTAGATGCCAAAATATTCAACCTCTTGAGGAACAAATGGGGGAATCCAGAGATAGACCTGTTTGCCCCCCCTCAGAACTACCAATTGAACAAATTCTGCACAAGAACTCCCTACAGCCAAGCTTGGAAAGTGAATGTCCTGTCCTTTACCTGGGAAAGCCTCTCAGTTTATGCCATTCCCCCTCTGCCTCTCCTCTCAAAGGTTCTACTAAAGATTAAACAGGACAAGCCAAGGGCAATACTGATCACACCAGACTGGCCACAACAGCACTGGTACCTCCTCTTGCGCTGTATGACACAGCTACAACCATGGCACCTGCCTCAGACCCCTCCCCTGCTGTTCCAGCAGGCGGGCCAGATTCTGCACCTTCAGCTTCAAACCCTGAACCTTGCAGCCTGGCTAATTCCTTGAGCTATCCCTTAGCATCCCTCAGTAAGCAGGTACTGAATGTCATTCTGGAGGCAAGGAGGCCTAGTACTAGAAAATCCTATGCTGAAAAGTAGAAAAGATACTGTTCCTGGAGCCTGACTCATGGGATGGGCACAACAGTGCCCAGCTTACCTCAAATTCTACAGTACATAACAGAAATGCTCCACAGGGGCCTATCCTTCTCGTCAATTAAAATTCATGCCTCTGCCATTTCAGCACATTATAATACAGAGCAACCCCTTTTCTCTCACCCCTTGCTAAAGCAATTCCTTAGAGGGGCCAACAGTTTAAGACCCCCCAGGAGAGCTCCCACTCCAGCCTGGGACCTTAACTTTGTATTGGAAAAGCTCACTCTTCCCCCCTTTGAATCAGCAGCTACAGCTGAGTTGAAATGCCTTTCTTGGAAAACTGCCTTCCTTTTAGCCATCACTTCAGCAAGAAGAGTGTCTGAATTACAGGCCCTCATGGCAGTGGAACCCTTCATTATCTTCCATGCGGACAGGGTTTCCCTCAGGACTAACCCTTCCTTTATGCCCAAGGTGGTGTCTTCTGTGACCCTAAATCAGTCCATTCATTTGCCTACTTTTTTCCATAATCCACAAAACAAAGCGGAATGAATACTGCACTTTCTGGATGTGCTCAGACAACTTAGATTCTATTTGGACAGGACTAAGCCTACCAGAAAATCTAAGCAGCTGCTAGTTAGCTTTTCTGCAGGGGCAGAGGGGAAGGCCATTTCAAAGCAAACCATTTCCAAATGGATAGCCCATTGCATTAATTTCTGCTACAAGCACCATGGAAAACCTACCCCACAGGCGATAAGATCACATTCCACCAGGGCTACATCTACCTCTGCTGCATTTCTCAGAGGGGTCCCTACCAGGGACATCCTAGAAGCTGCTACCTGGAGCTCTGTACATACCTTGACCAAGCATTACCACTTGTTTATCTTTTCTAACTCCAGAGCTGGATTTGGCACTGCAGTCTTGCAAAGAATAATAGCTGGCCCTAATGCTCCTTGACTTCCTTCTCCTTTCCTTAGCTTTGGGAATCAACCCAAATGTGATGACTGTAACAGTGAAACACGAAGAACATAGTACAGTTGTGTACACTTACCATAAATGTAGATGTTCGAGTTTATTCACCGTTGCAGTCCTGGTTACCCTCCCTCCAGCCCCCTGACTTCTCTTGGTTTTACCTATCCTTATGGTTGGTATGTCTATTTTTTCTTGTGTATTTGCTTTTTTATGGCGTTTTTTACCATGCCATTTAATTGCTTCCTATTATAGGGGCACCTGACATCTGGGGCAAGAAAAACTGATGTAATGGCATCAGCTGCATGTTTTATACCCCTGACGACCTGACGTCAAGGAAAAAGCAACAGCATCCGATGCAGAAATCCGAAGACTCTGGTATTCAGGCTGGCTGAGGGCTACCTGCAGGCAGATAACCCAAATATGATGACTTCAACAGTGAATACACTCGAACATCTACATTTATGGTAAGTGTACACAACTGTACTTTATGTGCTCTGTCTTCCTTCTTCCATGTATAAGCCATTTGTGTATCATACTGTTCAATATCTCTTTGTAATTTGCAACACTTCTTGTTAAATATTTTCTTACTCTTGTCATCTACAAAGTCATATTGCTTCACATATAATTTTTCCCACTGGTTAAATAACATATGTATTTTTTCATTCAATTGTTCAACATCCTTTAACAAATGACATAGCTTGTTGTCATAACATTTAATTAAAAACTCCATAAATTTAAAACCAAAACTGTCAAACAAAAAATTACATTCTTTTTTATTTTCTGCATTTAGTTCTATTCCCATTGGTATCTTGAAAAATCGAAGCCCCAAAGCACAATTTTTAACTCAAGACACCTACTCAAGTATGCATTATCCATTTGTAACCCTCGGATAACTCCCAGCTGTTTCCCAAAGTCATACATCAAGTCTTTCAAAGTCTTTTCATAATTTTCTTGATGTTTGTCAACACAATTGCCATAGGGCTCAGTTTTTCTTGATTAAAAGTAAACTGTTTCCCTAAGTACGATTCCAACCCTGCACCACATAATACATTAATATTTCTTTTACTAGCAGTTGCCTGCTGTTTGCCATTACTCTTAAAAGTTGAGTAATTAATATACAAAACTGTGTAGGTTGAATGAGCAGAGTTAATGAATATTCATAAGGTTATGTTTTATTCATGAGGAGGTTAATTGATTGAGCATTCCCACTGGATCTTGACTTTTTAAAAAATATATTGTATAGGGGGAGCAGCACACATTTCACTGTTCTGAAGAAGTCTGCAGTTAGCAGATGAAAGCGCTTAACCTGTGTGTAAAATAGTTTTAACCCTCAGGGGTTCATTTTTATTTGTTTTCTATTGAAGTGATTTTTTGAAAGTAAGCATTTGCAGTGAGCTACGGTCCTTTTTAGCATATATTTGGTATATTTTTGGTTACTCACTATACTATAACAATTTCTCTCCAGAAGCGTTAGGGAAGAAATGAGTGATTGAGTGAACCACTCAGTAAATATGAAAAGAGCAGTTAGTAGTGGCTTGTATATGTACAAACTGTGGTGAAGCTAGTTAGCATAGAACATACCTTGAGTGATTTGTGGTATATCATATTTTCATCTTCCAAATTCTACTCCATTAAAAAAGTCAGTTGCATCTCCTTGTAGTTTCCTGGCTTGCTAGAAACACTAAAAAAGTCATAGTAACTGCTTTGAGGGCTCTATTATCTTTAAATCTGCACTCCATTACACAATAAGGTCCCCTTTCTTTCTTCAAGGAAACCAAAGGGAAAAAAAAACCCACTTTCAAAACACAACAGTTTAAATTTGTTAATTTAATCCATTTGCATTTTAGCAGAAGGCACTACTCCTCTAGTACGTTCACACTGTCTGTACTCTCAGATAACATAAGCTCAAGGGCTGTCTTGTCAGCATTTCAGACAGTGACTGCACTCACCAGAACTTTTCCTGCAGCTACAACTGGTTGTCATGATTATCAGTCCCTATGATTGACTGACTGACTGACTGCTTCCTCATGGGGCTGTTCTCACACACCTCATAGTTACCCCCATCTTCATTTCTGCACTCTGTTCTTCTGTGATTTATTTTCCCTTCTGTTCTTTCCACCTCCCCCCCTCCCCCATCCACTGATCAATCCATCTCTTATTCTTCAACCCAGATCTGCATCCTCCATCTCACTTTATTTCCTGTGTCTAACATTGTTCTGTCTTTCTCATTCCTTTCAACTGTGTAGGAGTCACTAACTTTATGATGGAATCTACATAATGTGACACTGTTACCTTACTGCACCTTATGTATTACAGTTTAATATTTTTATTGTGTATTTTGAATCCACTGGATTTAAATGACCTGAGGTATATATTGAACACCTATGGCAATCCTTATATCCATCTCATGATTGTGCTGTTCTAATTTCACTCACTGTGTTTATTATTACAGCTCTAGTTCCATAACTATACAATGCCAGTTAGTATAGCTTTTTTGATATTTGAACTTGCTAGCACTAGTCATCCTTAAGAAAACTTAATATTTTTTAATAGCTCAATTCAAAGTTTCACTAGTTCAGCCTCTTTCTAACATTTCATCTTTCTCTGCTACACATTAAGATTTGCAACCTTAATGTACATAAAATCTGATGTATTTTTATTACATCTCAGAATCTGACTCTGCCCTTTGCTTGCATGGCACCTTATGCCAAGGAGTTCTGCATCTAAAACATTACAGACCTATTGCATATGTGTATTCTGAAATAAGCAGAGTGTTATACCTGAAGCAGCTACTATACAACCTTCAAAACAGGTTACTACAATTAATTGTAAGACAAACTTTTGGTTGTAATTGCACAGGTGTGGCTCACTTTAATTTGTCACTTGGCCCGTAGTCTTCATCAGACAAGACCAGCACTGCTTCTATCTGCTTGAACTAATTTAACCTCATGCTGTAAAGGGCTTCCTCATTCCACTTACTAACTCTCATATGACATTATTTAATGAGTGCTATCACCACAATATTGCTGGAAAATAACTATATAAACTCTATGTTTACTTTTATGAATTCATCTTTCTTTTTTTTCCTCCCAAGATTGCCCACTCCGGTCATGTCCTTACATTTCTCAGTCTGTATAAAAAGGCAGAGTGGAGATGCAAACTTCTCAATATGACTTCTTTCAGATACTTAAAGAGAATTTTTCACCTTCAACTTACTCTTAACAATATAAATGCATTTATGTGCACCTTAGAATGTATACACCATCCTACTTTGCACAATCTGCATGTGCTCACACTTCATTTTGTTTGTCTAAGCAAGAATCGCTAGCCATCCATGGGTCTGCAGCTGGCATGGAATCTCACTCTTCTCCTAAGATGGAGGAGTCAAAATGTAATCCACTCAACCCTCCACCCAACAACTTCACCTGTATAAAGGTTTGTAGGTCTACTAGTTAAACACTGTTGTTCGGGATCCCAGTTATTTTTCCTCCTGAATAAGGATATGAATGACCAGATGGGAATATTTTCAATAGTTTGAAGGTATTACTATCATAAGAAGCAACAAGTCCTTTGCTCCATCTTGCATCAAGTTCAGGTTTTCTAGATTATGTTAGCATTGTAGGGACATGGATGCAAGACGACTAACAGAAAATAATTCACCTGTTTTTCTATCTAAAGCTGTTGAGCCACATTAGGATCATATAGCAACCAATGAACATTAGCCATGATTCATAAAGATCAATAGGCAAGTTGGGAAAAGAACAAACTCACTGGGTCTTTCTTTTTCATCATAAATACATGACACATACATATAGAACCAATATGGAGTCACCAATCCACCTACCACAGATCTTTCAGATATAGGAGGAATTGAGAGTACCTGGAGAAACCCATGCAAATATGGGAAGTGCACAGAGAATCCACAATAGCTGACAAATAAACTGGAAAGTCTCTTGCTATGAGGTGTCAGTGACATTCACTGTGCCACTATATTGCTTTAATCTACCTGTAATCTATATTTAAATACATAAGTTATTCCCTCTGCAGTATCTTATTCCAAAATGACATACTTACAGTATACTGTTCTTGGTAGTGCAGTACCATATGTAATGTTTCAAGAAATTATGTGTTGTCATGTTTTCATTTCACAGAATGCCTACTTCAAGCACTTGTTTCCCTTCATATTCCATGTCTAAATAACTGCCAGATGGTATTTTGCATCTGCAAAAATGCAGTTGTTACATCAAGATGGTCATTTTTGTTTGGGCAGGTATGAAATGATGTAAAACAGTATATATCTGCTAGGAAATGCTGTCATGCCTCTACAGACAAGACTGATAACTTTATATTTCATGCACATCATCTTTGTTTTCATGATCTTTCTAGTGTACATATGTACCTTGCGCCACTCAGCAAATGTTTTGCAGTGTAAATATTTTTCCAGTTTTTGACTTTGCTCACAACACATTTCCTTCTAATTTGGCAATGGTCTCAGCTTCAGCTGCAACTTTCCCAATTGGTCTCAGCCCCACTCTTAAATACTTGAATATGAAGGTAATTATTTCAGGTAAGGTAGGTCACAAAGCAAGATTTTGCCAGACCCCCATGCGTACCATCAGTGTTTTATGAGCCCTGTACATGTTAAAATTCTTACAGAGTAAGCAATCAGCCCAAACTGTCATCCACTTACCGAGTTCCCACACTCTATGTTCTCAAGGTATTTAATCATTTCCAGGTCTTTCTTGTTCTGCTTTATAACATGCTGATTGCAGATGCCAGGGCCTATCTACAGTTGTTGCTAGCTACTAAACAGTCTTCAACTCATGCTGGCTGGACCATTGCAGGAGCTCTATGTACTCCTTAATGCTGTTCCTTTGTACTCAGTTCTACATTTAAAATTCCTAACAGATGAGACTAGAAAAAGTAGAGAGGGATAGAAAATGATGCAGAAATCCAAAGTGATTTTGATTCATCCTCTCAAGGAGAGGTTGGATCAGAGGTGAACATTCACTGCAGGAGAAGTGATGCTGTGGAAAGAAAGATGGGCATACAAAAAATCATGGATTAGATTGATCTGCAGAAAAAACATATGTTATAGAATGAAGGATGGAAATGCTAAAGTCATGAATCTGGCTTGATCTGGGGAGATAGATGACCAAGAAAAACAACACTGACAGAGAAAACATACACTTTTAATAGCAAATACAAGAATGTGGGGTGAGAAAGTAGAAGTGAAAGACTACTTCACAAAAACAAAAATAAATAAATGTCAAATGGGGAAAACAGAGTGTACAGTATAACTGCAGTTGAGAAGTCGATAAAAGCAATGTGGATAAAAATAATAGAAGTTTACCATAATAAAATTGGAGGGTAAAAGGGCCAAGCAGACAAAGTGACTAGTATGTTGTTGGGAAGAATCACTGAAGCATAAACATATGGTGAGCAATGAGAGCACTACAGAATTACAGTGATGCATAACACACATCATTTTTTGTTTAGCTTGTGATATAAGTGAAAATGATTAGCTACTGCAACATTAAAAGAGTGCCAGGGTTGAAAATGTAAAGCAGAAGAAGAGAGTAGGAAGGACAGAGGTGTAGTGTACAGTTGCAGTTTTAAAGTGTGAGCTTCATAAATGCACATCCCAGAATATTGAGACTAAACTAATTTCAAGATTGCTGTGTTTTGGCATATTCACTTCTCTAAAAGGTACAATTTCAAATTTAGTATACACAGGTAACTGGGGCTTGTGGTGCAGCTCCCCATAGTAGTGAGTACAAGGTTTCATATGAGAACAGTGATTGTCAACATTTGCTGTTCTCCTGTAGTTTCCCTGTTTTCATAATTCTTGACATTCACAATTATGGGGCTCAAATTACAATAGATGCCATCTGAATAAAAGAGATCAAATAGCTAGAATTTTATGAAAGAAATAAGAGTAAAGACAGTACGATCGTAGAGTGAGTAAAAAGTACAAAAAAAAAGTAAAGTTAGGGGTAAGGTTAATCAATTAGATAATAAGGAGTGGATGGAGGGGTAAATAATCAAACTGGAAAGGTGGCTTTACCTTAGAAGGAAAAGACAGTAGAAAATAAAAAGAAACAGTCAAGAAGAGCTAGAATGGGATATTAGGAGAGCACCAGAAACTGGATGAAAAAATCAGGAGAAAAGAAGTAGAGGGTGGAAGGAAAAAAGGAAAACTGAAGACAAATAGCAAGTTGTTGCTAGTTGGAAAATATAGAGGAAGGAAAAAAAGGAGACTGAAGGGGTATGACTTATAAAACACAGTGTCTATGTGAAATTACAGAAGACGGGCTTCTCCCAAGGCATGAGCATGCACAGATAATGATGGAAATGATGAATATTTGTAAATGACAGAAGGTACAACCCATAATAAAAGTTATGTCTATAGTATGTATATGCAGGTATATGGTGAGATGCCCATACCCCATATGTTGTGGGGGCAACAAGGTGATATAAGGTATGTTGGGACACTCTAACAGTGCCATAGGCTAGAAGGAGCCAACAGGAAGTTGAAAATGGTGGTGAAGATTTGTAGAAAAGTGAAATCATTTGTCGGCAGAAGTCAAGACTATAGGGCAGGGATATATCGTGATCAATGTCTGCCACACAGATAAAATGTTTTTTTGTCTTAATTATGACTTTAGATATGAGATAAGTATTAATTAATGCAAGCTGCAGAAAGTTAAAAGCTGACTGATATAGCCATATGTAAAGTCACAGGTGCTTGACATGAGATGCATTTTAAAGAAATTGGACTGTAATAGCAAGGCAGTTTATAGAAATGTAGCAAGATGTAAGAGGATGGGCTATTTATTTATTTATTTATTGATTTGACATTTGTTAACCGGGTTGATCTAACTGGGCCAAGAGCTCATTTTCAGTGGAGAACCAAGGAGAAAAGCTTCATTGTAATACAAACAAAATGAAAAAAGTACAAACCATACAATATATGAAGGGATGGTAAAATAAACCAGTACTAAGCAGTTACATAAGGCAGAAAAATAATTTACATTGTAGTCAGGCAGGAAGTGAAAAATGAAAACCAAGACAGGGATAATATACCATAGTTTTTACAAGGCAGTTAAGTAATAAAATAAACATATTAACATTAGCATAAATTGTGGTTAAAACATAAAATATAAATATTTACATAGATAGTAGCTGCAGTTGAAAGTGGGGTATGACATAGGATCATAGGATCATATGAAGTTACTAGGCTATTGGCCCTGAGGCCCTTACAAGACTAGCCAAAAATTTAGCCCATATTCCAACAAGTCAGCACCCTATGCCACTGTCCAGAATGGGACACAGGTGGAATCCCAGCGGTGTATTTTCTCTTCCCAATCCAGTTATCCAGGTTACGCCTAAAAAGGGCAAATGAGGTACTCTGCTTGACATGACGAGGCAGTCTATTTACAAGAGGGGGGGTCTCTAGGACACAAATCTGTCCTGCCAACAAGTCCTACCGATGTCACAGACGAGGTTGTGGTCACGTGTGTGGGTTACTCGAGTGGAGCTTGATTTGCGGATATGCAGCAGTCCCATCAATGTGGGGTCTGAAATTGCTTTGTATGTCAGATAGAGGTCACCTCTGAGGAGTCTGTAGGAGGCTGAGTAAAGGGACACGGCCTTTAGCCTATCTATGTTGGGTAGATGTTTGAGGCCCTGGATTCTTCTGGTGAGGAACCTATGTGGTCTTTCCATTTGCTGCATGTGCTTTGTGAGGTACATGCCGAAAGGGGCAATGTACTCAATAATGGGTCTTATAAGGGAAGAATAAAGGGATGTTATGACCACCTTGTCCCTGGATGAGATAGCCTTACTAATGAGGTGGGACATGTAGAAAGCTTTCTGTACAATGGAGGCAATATGGTGGTCAAAAGTCAGTTTGCTATGAACCTGGGTGCCCAAGTCCCTCATGACTGATTGCATGCTTAGGACTTTATTATCAATGTGATAATTTGTGGGGACGTCACTCTTCCCAAAGGGGATAATGATGCATTTTTTGGCATTCAGTTTGAGGCCATGTTTCTGGCACCAGTCATTTGTTTGGGTGAGATCCTCTTGTAGTATGTCCACATCACTAAGGGAATTGATTACAGCACCCAGCTTGCCGTCATCTACAAACTTGGTCAACCACATTCCACTGGTTTTAGCCGTCACAGCAGAGTCTCCAAGACTGATCCCTGGGGTACACTGCTCATTATGGGTCTATTGCTTGAGATGGCTTACCCTATTTAGACTAGGTAGGTTCTATCAGTGAGCCAGTTTGTTACCCATCTGTTAACATATGGATTGTTGCCTAGCTGAAAGAGTTTATCTATTATACCTAAGTGGAGGATAGTATCAAAGGCTTTGGCCAGGTCAAGGAAGGCAGTGTGCACCATCTTACCCTTGTCCATGACCTTGGTGACTGTTGCAAAGAAGTCAACCAAATTTAACAGGCATGACCTCCCCTTGACAAAACCAAATTGTGTGGGATCGAATGTTTGATGTTTGGAAGTCGGCAATGTCCTTGTTAATGAGGTCCATGATAATCCACTCTATGGCCTTGCAGATCAGGCTAGTTAGGCTGAAGGGTCTATAATTTCCTGAATCAGTGGATGCTCCACCTTTGTGCAAAGGGATGACAGTGGCTGTCCTCCACTTGGCTGGGATGAAGCTGGTACTCAGGCTTTGGTTGAATAGGGTGTCTAATGGTGCTGCAAGTTTGTGCCTCTATTTGAAAGTGAAATAGAGTCATGGGAGTTATCACAGTAAGAAGACATGAGGAAAAATTAAGTGGTGGATGGAGACAGAGGGTGGGGTGGGGGGCGGTTAGGTAGGGTCTTGACAGGGACAGGATCATGTTGTTAAATAGAGAGTGTTTAGCTCTTATTTGAAATGTTTTAGGTGTGGGGAATTTCTTACATAGGAATGGAGTTTGTTCCAGGCCTGGGACACTCAGTATTTGTATAGGAGTTTGCCAATGTTTTTATTGGGTTTGTAGATATCAAGGAGATGTTGATTGGAGCTATGGAGAGGGCAATTAGGGGTATAGTAGGATACTAGGGAGGAGAGGGAGGGGCAGGCAGTTTAGAGTATTGAATGTAAGATTTGCAGCTGTGACAGTAGGAGCTGTTGGAGGAATTCTAGCCATTGAAGCTTCTTTAGTGCATGGCAGTGGTGAGAGCTGTAAGGTAGATTTGTGGCAAATCTAGCAATTTTGTTATATGCTAGTTCAACCTTACTGATTAATGTAGATTGTATGTTTGTAAGGATTGGAGCCACATAGGGTAGGCAAGGCAGGAGGAATCCCTGAGTCAGAAAAAGTTTAGACTCTATAAGGAATTTCTTATTTCTATAAAGCAATCCTAGTTTTTGATGATTTTTTTTAATACACTGTTGAATGTGATGGTCAAATTTTAATTGATCATCAATTATGACACCAAGTAGCTTAGTGTGAGGTTCTGCTTTAATGATAGTGTTGTAAAGAGATAAGATGGTAAAGGTAGATTTGTTATGAGATAGTGATTTTTTTCTGGATGTAACATGAGCTGATTTTCAGAAAGCCATCTTTCAATGGAGAAGAAGGAGTTTTGGATTTGTGGGTGGGGGTGACAAATGTTATCAGAGAAGGAGAGAAGTGTAGAGTCATCTGCATGTTGTATAAGAGAAGAGTGGCTGCAGGATGTATGCAGGTTGTTAGTAAAGATATTGAATAGATGGGGCCCCAGGATAGAGCCCTGGAGGATTCCTGATTGGATAGGTAGGAAGGAGGAGCAGGAAGTTTACCATCTGACATACCGTAGCCTATTTGCGAGGTCAATGGAGAATCACCTAACAGCTGAAGTAGAGAGATTGAGATTGGATAATTTAGTTAGTTAGTTAGACTGAGGTATTGTATCAAAGGCTTTAGAGAGTTCAAGGAAAAGAGAGGGTACAAGTTGATTGTTGTTGCTAGCCTCAGCTACAGTATGAGTAAAAGATAGAAGGGTAGTAGCAGTACTGTGGTTTGGCCTAAACCCATGCTGGGTGGTAGTCAAAAGATTTTCATGGAGTAGTAGTTTTAGTAGCTAGTGTGAATTCATTTTTCAAGAATTTTTGAGAGTGGGGAAAAATAACTATGAGCCTAAAATTAGAAAGGTCAGTGGAATTCCCACCTTTATGTAATGGTACTGTATAGAAGGGTTTCCATATGTCGGGGACTGTGGCTTCTTGAATGGATCTGTTTATTAACAGAGAGATAGGGTAGGCTATAGAATCAGTGGCAAGCTTGAGGAAGAAGGGGGGTAAGTTATCAGTAGAGGGACAGCAAGGTTTAAGTTTGAGCAGGAGTGATTTGATGTAGGCAATGGGAACTGGTTTCAATGAGAGGGGTGTTCTGTTGGTTAGAGAAGGACAAGCGGTTTGGGTATTGGAGTTGTGGTCTGTGTGAGTAAGTCTGCAGATAAAGTCTATAAAGTAATTGTTAAGAAGAGTGGTAGTTTCTTAAGGGGTGTTATTTGGGTAGGGGTTGGGGGTAGTGAGTATTCGGGTAGTGGGGATTCCTGGCTGAAGAATTTTATTGATGGTGCTCCATAATTTTTTTGGATTAATGTAGTGATTGGTTTGGGTTGTATTGTAAATTTTCTTCTTGTCTCTGTTGTGTAGCTGTGAGAGACATTTTGTAGCACATATGCTTGTTATTGATGTCCAGTATCTGAAAGTGGACCAAGGGCTATGAAGTCGTACAACTAAATATGCAGTCCAAGTTAACAGTTTAATGTTGTGATTATTTCTTGATTTCTACATTGTTTATATATAGAGAAGACATATCTGTTTGCTTACTTTGTTTTATTATATATTAAAATACATTTAGATTGACAGATTTAGAGTGACAGGGTCATACAGTTGAAATGAAAATGAATAAACACAGAAGGAATTAATATAAAAATGGTCAGTGCTCATAATGATGAAGATATGTACAAGACAGATGTACTGAAATATAGCATGGACAGTGGGCAGGCAAATTCTTGCTTCTAAGAAATTTAAAGGCAGTATTAGCATTCATATATTGGAAAAAAATATTGGAAACCACCAGCTATAGGCATATTTATAAAGCCTTCTGTTCTCCACAACAATACATTAGGAAAAACAACTGTTTTTAATGATTAAACAATATCAGCTTCCTCTTTCATTTTTACACTGTTTTATTCATAATAATAGGACAAACTGGGTTATTCCAGCATTACTCATTTGCTGCACAGATCGAGTATCTTAAGCAATACTAGAATATAGCCTAGAAAAGTAATACTTTATTATCTTGATTTTTCCTGAATCTATTTCCTTTAATTAATTTGGAGATGTCAGGACAATTGTCAGTCTCTTGGGGCACATATTACAAGGAGTGGCTTTTGGCATTGGTTTTGGAATGTACATGAGTAGACCTCAAACATACTTATATGAGTATGACATGGCTTGAATTTTTATCTTGCAATATGAAGAAAATACATTTTACAATAAAAAAGTGAAAAATGTGTTTTCAGAGTATACACTTAGAAAAAAATCAGATAATGACTACTAAAAGTAAGTATTCATCAAAAGAAAATTTAGTGCACTAATCATTTATAAAGAAACAGTATCTACAGTATTACTATAGCAGTATGATGTGCTAGAACGAATGGCTGTAGTATTGTAGTATTGTTTGGATACTATGGTTAAGCGAATTGATGTTAAATACCATGTTATTTGTATAAACTGCTTTTATAAGACAGAGAATGATTTGAAAGCCACAAACTTTATTTTTGTCTTCTGTCAGCAAATGGATGCAATATCATCGCATGAGTTCAATAGGACAACATCATTAAATAAATGTTCAAATAAAACAAACCTCAACAAAACAGTTGTGATAGATCCTAGCCTGTAAATACAATGTAAAATTATGTTATACTCATGTTTCACTACTGTACAAATGTATTTTGGGAACAGATGTTTCTTTTTTATGTTCTTATGGCTCATAGGGACCAATAAGATGATATCTTGTAGATGCTGTTAGTATACCCATCATAAGTTGCTGTCCTATTTTAATGTTTCCAAAATAAATAAAATGAAGAAAAATGAAGTTATATACTCACCATAACGTTCCATGTTTGTTGTCCACCTCACCTTCATTCCTTGCTGATTCCCTGCTGATTGGGTTTGGTTCCGACTCGGCCTATACTAAAGCTCAAGAGCTTCCACTGGCTTCAGAGTATACCCTATTCCATCATGCATTGGGAGATTACCCAGATCTTGTTTGCAATTACTAAACAGATCAACAGTTATACACATAAACATATAATAGTACATACATAAACATATAATAGTACATACATAAACATATAATACATAAACATATAATAGTACACACATAAACATATAATAGTACATACATAAACATATAATAGTACATACATAAACATATAATAGTACATACATAAACATATAATAGTACATACATAAACATATAATAGTACATACATAAACATATGCCAGCAAGTACTAGGAAGGGAATCAAAGAACATGAATTCCAAATCCAATAAAGACCTCTCGATCCTCCAGGAGCAAAGGTTGGGGAAGGAGGGTGGGATGCAAGAATGAATGTGAGATGGACAACAAACATGGAATGTTATGGTGAATACATAACTTATTTATGTTATGTTGCCCTATCTCATCTTCATTCTTTGCTGGTTGGGACAGCGTCTGCAGCATCGTCTTTCTTGGGTGGATCAAGGGAACAAACTCTTCAGAACAGTGGATCCAAAGGAAGCCCTGTTTCAAAAGTCCAAATATACTTTGTAGTGAGTGATAAAGGTATGAGGTTTTATTCACATTGCTGCAGCACATACTGAATCCATAGGTAGCCTAGCATGAAAAGCAGATGCGGTTGCAATGGCTCTTGTTGAATGACCTTTTATTTTTCCAGGCAGTTGTCTATTTTGGGAAGTATATGAATAGGTAATGGCATTAGTAAGTGACTTTGACAGAGTGATTTTGATACTGGGGTGCCCTTCTTTTTATCTGAAAAGGATAAGAACAGTTGATCAGATTTCCTGAATTCTTTTTTCTGTCCAGGTAGAAACATAATTGCCTGTGTACATCCAATTAGTATAATTTATATTCTGCCTTGTTGCCATAGTTGGGTAAGAAAACAGGTAGATCAATAGATTGATTCAAGTTTTTCTCAGAGCAAACTTTGGGTAAAAATGATGGATTAGTTCTCAGGGAAACACTGTCTTTATGGAAAACCAAGTAGGGGGATATATAGACAATGCTTGGAATTCTGAAACCCACCTAGCTAATGTGATGGCCATCAAAAAGATTGTTTTCCACATTAGGAACTTCAGATGACAAGATGATCTCAGTTCATATGGTGGCAGGATAAGAGAGGACAATGCCAAATTGAGGTCCCAAGGAGCTAGTGGTTCTTTTACTGGAGGTCTTAGCAAAAAGGTACCTCTCAAAAAGGCCTTGCACAATCTATTGGACGTAATTTTGAATCCCATTTCTCCAATATGGTAGTTTGATATAGCAGCCAATTGAACTTGTATGCTAGTCGCTGCTGCACCTTCACTGAAAAGTTTTGCTAAAAAGTCTAAAATAGAGGCTACAGGGCCGTGAAAGGATCAATGTGATTATTGAGAGACAACAGGAAAACCTTTTCCATTTGCTAGCATAAAGCTTTCTGGTTGTCGCCTTATGGGATGAGATCAGAATAGGTTTCACAGCAGGAGAAATATTCGGAAGCCTGGCTAGGAGTTGAAGTGGAGCAGCCAAGCTGTCAGTTTGAGAGTTTGGACCAACGGATGGAGCATCCCTGATGGATGACTTAGGAGGTCTGGAACTACTGGGTCCAGAACCTATGGCTCTTCTTATAGATGGGGCCATAGGAAGGGGAACCAAATCTGATAAAGCCAGTATGGAGCAATGAGTATTAACCTGCTTCTCAATGTGTTGGCTTTCTGAAGTACTTTGGGAATCAAAGGAAAAGGAAGGAAAGCAAAGAGAAGACCCGGGGGCCAATCGTAATCAGGTGCATCCCTTGGTGACTTTCCTGGAGAGGGATCGGGGCAAAGTAGCTTCTGTATTTGGCAAAAAGGTCGCAGCAAGGCTGGGCCCACTTGTGAAAAATCTGCTTCATAATTTCCTGTTTCAGGGACCACTCATGAAGCATTAGAATAGCTCTGCTGAGTTTGTCTGCTATCACGTTGGATTTCCCAAGGATATGCATTGCTATTTGAAAGCATTGGGAAGAGACTGCCCGTTGCCATACTCTTTGAGCCTTTTGACATAGGGGCTAAGATCTAGTTCCCCCTTGTTTGTTTGTATATCACACGACTGACATATTGTCTGTCTGGATTGCAATCGTTCCTAGTGGAAGGGAGTTGTGAAAAGCCTGCAATACCAAAAGCACCACTCTCATCTCTAGGACATTGATATACAAGTGTTTCTTGTATTCCTGCCAAACTCCTTGGACAGTCTTCCCCAGATAATGCCCCCCACCCTATCTGGGAAACATCCATGGTCACTGTAGCTATTGGTTGAGGGGGAATGAACTGTGTGCCAGAACCACCTGAGTAGAATGAAGCTGCCAGTATAGGTCCCTCTTGCAGGATTCAATTATGATAATCTTGCGGGACATGGGCAGCTCCTGCATGGACCATTAGGTGAAAACTAACCACTGGAGAACTCTCATGTGTAAGTTTGCAAGAGGTAGCAAGGTTATTGCTGCCACCATGATACCCAAGATCTTTAGAACAACCTCTGCTTGCACTTTCTTCTTTGTCAAGAGGTTTTCTACTTGTTGGTGTAGGGTTTGTATCCTGTTGGGAGGAAGTTTGGCTACCATTACTCTTGTTTTTAAGTCTGCTCCTATAAATGCAACATGTTGCAATGGCAACAAGGCAGACCAGACTTTTTGAAACTGATTGTAATGTCTAGTTTTGAGCAAAGGTGGATGGTGGTGTGTCTTGCTCTGATGAGTAGATGCTTGGTGGTGGCAGTTAGGAGCCAGTCATACAAGTACAGAAACACTCGGAATCCTAGGCGGCTCAAGTGAGTCGTGACTACTGCCATGCATTTGGTGAACACTCTGGGGGCTGTAGTGAGACCAAATGGCAGATCTCGGAATTGGTAATGAGTGGCTCCCAGCCGAATGCGTAAGTGACTCCAGGATCACCTGTGCATCTTTATATGGTAGTACACATCCTGGAGATCTATCAAGCACATCCAATTGTCTTTCCCTAGAATGGGGAGTATTGGCTGCAGTGACACTATCTGGAACGGAACGCATTGGATGACTCTTTTGAACTTCTAGGGTTGCCTGGTCCCTCTGATTGGGTAGAACATCCAGAACTTACCTCTTTTCTAATGAGGGAGAGGAAAAGGATATACAGTAACCTCTGGATATGATCACTTGTACCCATTTGTCATTTGCTATGTTTAGCCAGGTGTTTGGGTAGAGTGACAAGTGACCCCTGCCTCCAGAGGTGGACAGATAGGGTGCCTTTCAGGAGCGCTGGAAGGGCCTACCAAGGAAAGTATCCCTGCCTCCCTGATTTTGCAGACCCCATCTGCTGCAAGGTTGGCATCTTCCATTGCTGCTTCCCCCTCTGCCCCTGCAGGAAGAATCACCATGTGCATCCATAAAGGCTCTCTGGGACTTATGGAACCACATTTCTCCCCCCTTCTGGCCTTTGGGGTAAGGCCTACTAGGGAGGGAAAAATGGACTTCCACAGCAGAAAGAGTCTTTACCTTTTGCTCACACCTGGTCAGAGTCTCTTTCACTTTTGGCCCAAAGAAGGACGAGCCATTGAATGGGGCATTGATAAAGGAAGACATGAAGGGCTCTGCAAACTCACATAAGTGCATCCAGGAATGCCTCCTTAGGGAGATTCCTATACCAGCTGCCCTACTTGCTCCATTGGCCGCATAAGAGATAAGCCATATGGAGGAGTTTACCACAGAATTTAAGGTAGAAAGCTGAGAGGTCACCTTGTCTGAAACCTCCACAGCTGTAGAACCTTGGAGGGTATCACCTAACTCCTTCAAGAGATGCCTCTGAAGCATAGTAAAATGGGTTAAATAGTTCAACAACCTAAGGGTAAAGGCTGCTGATGAAAATATACGCTTTCTTTACCTGTCCATTGTATGAGATTCTTTATTCGGTGGATGGACAGATGGAGTCTCAGACAATTCCTTTTAGGTGGCTGCTGCCACCACCATAGCATCTACTGGGACATCTTTTGTGAGGAATTCCTTATCAGATGTTGCTGTGATAAATATATTCAGCCTCCTCGGATCAGGTTCCACAGATTCTGGAGATCCACATGCCTTTTGCCTGACTACTTTTAAGAGTTGATGGAAAGGCAAAGTCACCCAAGAGGTGGAGGGGTAAGACCCAAAAGCCTCCAGGTACATTGACTCATCCTCAGAAGGGTTAGTGGACTTCCAGCCACCTCTCTGCTTAAGGATTTCTAGGATGTCGGCAAAGGAGACATCCTCAGAGGGTGACCATGGGGACCCTTCTGAATCATCTAGTTCCATGTCTGAAGTGATAGACTTATCGGGGGAGTCTAGATGTTTCCTCTTATATGCCCTCTTCCGAGGGACCTCTCCAGAGGGGTACTTGGGGGCGGTTTCAAAAGAGAGGGTTTATCTCAAAGGGCATCCTGGGACTTTGGGTCTCCATGCCTGGGGGGGGGGGTGGTAAAGAGGCAGAATCTGGCACTTTTGGAGGAAGAGTGTCTGGATCCAAGAATGGAGCCATCTGGGGTGACAGCACTCTCCTCATGATCTCGAAAGCACCATGACCCTGCTCAGAGGGAGCCTCCAGCTCTGAAGAGCCAGGAGACTGCCAGCTAGCCAAGGAGGTGAGCTCAGAGGCCGATGTAGGTACCGAGCTCATCTGCGCTGAGGCTCTGACAGGTAAATTTGGTTCAGACAATTGTCCAAAATGACTCTCCTGCCCACACCCGATGGGGGAGCGTTGACCCCTAGACCCCGCAATAGATGATGACACCAAGGAGATCAGAGTGGAAGTGGGACTGAGGAACCTGGAGCAGTTCTTGGCCACAACGGTTCCACTACAATCAAATTCAAGCACTCTGGCTCTGAAGCCACAACATGGGTCAGAGGAGGGAAGAAGGGGAAGTGACAGTTGTCAAACTCAAATCCTTCTGGGCTGGGCTTGACAGGATCTTGGCCAGCACTGGTATCTGTAACAGCCTCTTGACCAACTGCTCCACATCATCATCCCATGGATTCCTGGAGGACCCAGAGAACGGGATCAAGGATCTGATGGATTGCAAGTTAGGCAAGTGTAAAACTGAGGAGACCAGTTCCAGTACTGGGGACCGGCTCCACATCTGATACTCTGTCAGCTCCAAGATAACCAGTGGAGCTGAGGAGGTAGTGTTTTCAGGCCCGGAAGCCTTTAGATCCATGGATGAATCCTTTTTCTTTCTTTTTGATGGTTCTGATTCTGGAGCTGTGGAAGAAGACCTCTTAGAAGACTTTTCTGAAGTAAGGGACTGAGACTGGTGGGAGGATTTCGTGGAACTCTATTTCCCTTCTAATGCCTTGGAAAAAGGAACTTTCAGTAATCCCCAACAATCAATTTGTTTTTCCTCTCCAATAATACTCTGGAGCTGAATGCATGGCAAAAAGAGCATGACTCTTGCAGATGGACAGCGCATAAACAGTACACACAACTGGTGTGTCCATCTGTCAAGGACATTTCTGACTGCCACAGTCACATTTTTTTGAAGCCTAACGGCTTAGCTTCTTTAATATCTTTAGACATAACAAACAATAGTACAAGGCAGCAACAGTAAAAGGCAGACTACTCAGCAATCAGAGAATTTTCTTTTTAATCAATAACACCAGATACAACTACAACAAAGCAAAGGGAAGCCAGAGGAGAAGTGTCTAACTTAAATGACAATCTCCTCTAGCCAGAGGAGAAGTCTCTAACTAAAACAATAACCCCTCACTAGAAACTAAGGCAAGGGAAGGGGAGGGAAGCCCTCTAAGTTAAATGGGCTGAAAGGAAGCCCAATAACTCAAATGGGCTACCTTACCATATAGAGAAAGGTGAAACAAGATAGTTAACAACAAAGACCCAAAACTCTAATTCAAATGATTTTGGGATCGGGATAGGGGTGAGAAGATAAACAGCCTAGCAAAAGACAACAGCCAGCAACAAACAGCACAAAAAATTGCAACAGATTTATAAAAACTTGTGTAGCACACTAAAATAACTAATTCAACAAACACACCAATTATTTAGAGCCAAAAGACAGTATAAAAGAAAAAAAAATGATTCAACTTAGATTGGAGCATAGTAGGAAGCACCTAATCAAGTTTAGCAGCAAACGAGATCTGGGTAATCTCCCTAAGCATGATGGGATAAGGTATAGCCTTGAGCCAGTGGAAGCTCTTGAGCTTTAGTATAGGCCGAGTCAGAAACGATTCTTGGTTCCGAAACCAACCAGCAAAGAATGAAGGCGAGATAGGACAACATTAATAATTTGACTCCAACTGGTGTCAGACATGATGAGTCATTATAAAGCTAACAATGGCAATAAGCAATACTGTTTAGAAAATCCATTACATAATAATAGTGCCAATACTCAAAGTGATGCATTCATATCTAGAGTGTCTGTGATGTATTTTAACATTAAGAGTTAGGTGAGACTATAGACAGGATTTAAAGGTACTGCCAGGAAACTGTAATGAATATGACTTTATTTGGAAGACTATGCTTCTGCAACTGAAAATA
Organism: Protopterus annectens; assembly: GCF_019279795.1. Lineage (NCBI taxonomy): Eukaryota > Metazoa > Chordata > Ceratodontiformes > Protopteridae > Protopterus > Protopterus annectens. The sequence goes on from NC_056729.1 coordinate 180,836,733, forward strand.
TTTCAAAATTAAAAGTGAATATTTTTGAATCTAAACATGTAAAACATCACATTTTAGGTTATGTTAAGAATTGTATAACACTTCATGGGACTTAGGTTCATAGGGAGGTACTAGGCTATCGGCCCAAGGGCCTACCTAAGCCTAGCCAACAAGGTTCCCTGGCTTATGCCACCAAAGAAATTTATTTTCCTGTGCCACTGTCGAGCAGAGACACAGAAGTGATCCCCGGGGTGTATTTCCTATTTCCCATCCACTCATCAAGATTTTTCTTGAAGACTGCTAATGAAGAACTTGGATTGACATAGATGGGTAGCCTGTTCCAGAATATGGGAAGTCTCTGGGACAGGAATATATCCCTCCAGCATGTCCTGTTTATTGTGGTGACAAGATTTAGGTCCCTAGAGCATGTAGCTCGGAGGGATTGGGATTTCTTTAGGTGTAGCATGTCCAACAGCTCTGGGTTTGACATAGCTTTATATGTTAGGTAGAGATCACCTCAGAGTAGGCGATATGCTACCGAGTAAAGCTGGAGTTTTTTGAGGTGGTCAGTGTAGGGCATTTGTTTGAGGCCAGTAATCCTCTTTGTGAGGTACTTCTGTGGCCTTTCCAGCTGCTGCAGATGTCTTGTGAGGTACATTCCAAAAGAGGCATTGTACTCTATAATGGGTCTAATGGGTGTAGAGTAGAGGGGAACAATGACCTCTTTTTTCCTGGATGAGAACCCTTTTATGATGAGGTGTGCCATGTAGAAGGACTTCCTGACTACTGTGGCTATGTGACTATCAAAGGAGAGACTACTGTCCACCTGGGTCCCAAGGTCTCTTATCACACATTCAGTGTTAAGTAGATTGCTGCCTATGTGGTAGTTCATGAGTACAGAGTTTTTATCAAAGGGGATGACACTGCACTTTTTTGCATTGAGCTTGAGGCCATGGCTCTGACACCAGGCATCTGTCTCAGCGAGGCCCTTCTGTAGGATGTCCACATCATTTGGGGACTTGACTATGGCTCCTAGTTTGCAGTCATCTGCAAACTTCATTAGCGAGAGACCTTCTGTGTTAGCCTGTACTTCAGGGAAGTAGATACTAAACAGGAGAGGTCCCAGGATGGAACCCTGTGGTACTCCACTTGTCACTGCTTTGAGGTCAGATTTGGAGTCTGCATCTTTTACAGTGTGGGTTCTGTCAGTCCATATCTTCACTGTACCTTGATCATGTACTTGAATAAAAAATAGATAGATGAATTCATATTAAGAGCTCACACAAATGAAATGTAAATTATCTGCTAAAACTTATAGAAACTGAAAATGTTTTGGCAAAAAGAATATTGAAATAGAAAATCTTCAGGTTATAATTGCATTCTGCCAAATTCTATAAATGCTTGGAAACTCAGTTAGGTCCCTTTCTGTACCAGCTGTAACAATAACTATCCCATCTGGTTAGGTATACAGCCTATGCTTCCAGCTATTATTTTGTTGATAAAAAGAAAAAGTGGATAGGACAGAGCATTTTGGCAGGCAACTTTCTTGAATATTAATTATAAAACAATAAAAATATTTCATATTAGATTATGATGATATCGCATAAATATGTTATCCATGTTACTTTAGATTGTGCTCAAACAAATCTATACCCGATGCAAATAAATTGATACAGCTGGTACTGTATTTTGAAATTATTATGGGTGGAGTACTTGTGGCCTGTGTGTTTTATCTCATAGTGAATAACTTTTAATCAGGAATATATATCTATGTGTCTGCATAAGTCAAAATTCCACCCATACACAATAATTAAAAAAGAATACCAAATCTCACCAAATCAAAAAAAAGCTATTTTTTGTAGGGAGGTACACCACCACACTCTTGCAACTTATATATACCAAAACTCTATATCACCACTGTTCCTTGATCTTGTACATCAGTGACAAGCAATATGCAGTTAAGTAATTATACAAACTGGTCTGCTGGTTTATACATCACTCAACCACTGTGCAATTGAATGGAACCCATATTTGCATTCATTTTTGTCAAGTGTAGCTTAAAGTCACATCTGTTTTGCTAACACACGTTTGTCAACAAAACAGATTGTCAACAGGTTTGCAAGATCGACAGTCCCCAGTTTTGTGGACTATATATATATATATATATATATATATATATATATATATATATATGTATATTTAACAGGGGGTGTTGAGGTACAGGGAGGATTGCACCAACCCCTCGTAAAAATAGAACTTTGAATGCTCTGTAATTATGCTCAGAACATACAGAATGAGCTACTGAGATGAAGTCAATTTTTATGCGTTGATAGTCATGACATCGACATTTGGGCATCTTGGCTTATTTAAATACACCCATATATGTGTGTGTGTGTATGTATGTATATATATATATATATATATATATATATATATATATATATATATATATATATATATATATATATATATATCTACCTGATAACACCGACACGCCAAAACACCGACAATGAAATAACCAACACGAAAAACCGAAAAAAAAGAAAGTTCAAAAACACGAAACTTCACATGCCCGACAAACCAAAATCCCGACAATCAACAAAACAAATACCTTTCCTGAAAAACACACACACAACACAAGCACAACAAAAACCTTACAAACCTACACTAGACCTTACATACACAACTATCTATGCACTAAACTTAACCCAAACCCTAACCCTAAGTTCCGTCACTATCACACACTTACCTTACCTGCTCCCTAACTCTAAGTCACTTAATCCACACCTAACCCTTAACTCTGTCACTACCGCACACTTACCTTACTTGCACCCTAACCCTAGCTCGCTTAATCCGACCCTAACCCTCAAGTTCTTCACTATTGTACACTTACCTGACCCACACCCTACCCTAACGTCCGTCACTATCACACACTTACCTTCCCCACACCCTGACCCCAACGTCCGTCACAATTGCACACATACCTTAACATGTCGGTGTTCTCAGCGTCGGGATTCTCAACTGTCGGTCTTCTCCATTGTCGATCTGCCGGTGCCGGTGTTCTCGTTGTCGGCGTTGTGGAATTTTGACATTTTCAGGTAGACCCTTATACATATATATATATATATATATATATATATATATATATATATTATATATATATATATATATATATATATATATATATATATATATATATATACATATATATATATATGTAATATATATATATATATATATATATATATATATATATATATATATATATATATATATATATATATATATATATATATATATGGGTTTACTACCATAGATCAATTTTACACTATTTTGAAATACGATAGTAATGTCCCACTAACACGAAAGTGCACTTCAATGAAAGTGCACTTTTGCGAAAGTCACTAAGTCGATCGGGACATTTCCTGCTCTGTGGTGTGGTAGTGATGGACCTTAGGGTTAGGGTTTGGGTTAAGGACAATGGATAGCTAGTAGGGCTATCCACTATCCTTAACCCAAGCCCTAACCCTGAGGTCCATGACTACTGCACCACAGTACAGGAAATAGGTCCGTAACTACTGCTCAGTGGAGGAAATACAATTTCCTGCACTGTGGTGCAGTAGCCACAGACCTTAGGGTTAGGGCTTGGGTTAAGGATAGTGGATAGCCTTACTAGCTATCCATTATCCATTACCCAAGCTCTAAACCTTCGTTCTAGTGACTTTCGCAAAAGTGCACTTTCGTTGAAGTGCACTTTCGCGTTAGTGGGACACTACTATCGTATTTCAAAATGGTGTAATTTCGATCTACGGTAGTAGACCCATATATATATATATATATATATATATATATATATATATATATATATAAAAATAGATAGATAGGTATGGGCCTACTTTCTCTTACAAAAATTACGTTTAATCGAACTTCAAGTAACCAAGACCATTTCTCTGAATCTACAGTATTCTAAACTCTGAGTTTGCAGAAGTTTATTTCAGCAAAATAATAAACATGAAGCTGGCAGTGCAAGAAGTACTAATATACAGTGTTTATGTACCTTCTTACCTTTTTGTACACAGTACTTGTTCTGTGACATGGCAGATGTGACAGTAATGTTAGCAATTTAGAGCATACAGAAAATTATTTTCACAGCATTGTAGCATTAAAATGGAGATTGCACTACAGTTAAGATTGTGAATTCCACAGTTGTTACTACCGTAGTGTGATTTTGGAGATGGTGTATATAATTTGCAGGGGGGGTGTAGGGGGTGCAGGAGGGCTTGTCCCCTTAAAAATGTTGGGAAATGTCTGTTTTGTTGTGTTTATTTTTTCCATAGGTGTATTTTCAATGTTTTGTGGTTCGTGAAAGTCAGTGTTCGGAATATTCTAGTTTTGGCAAACTGGTCTCAGATACTTGAAGTTCAATTAAATGTAATTTTGGTAAGAGAAAGTAGACCTATATATATATATATATATATATATATATATATATATGTATATATATATATATATATATACATATAGATAGATATATATGTATATATATATATATATATATATATATATATATATATATATATATATATATATAGATAGATATAGATAGATATATATATAGATATAGATATACATACATTATACAACTCTAAAATCTCGCATGCTACATACAGGTATAATGAAACTTTGTAGAAGCCAAACTACATAGTGATTTATATAAATGCTGACATTTTTGCAACCATTTAAAATATTAACAGGAGTTATTCAGTGATGTTTCTTAGATACTATTCCATTCATAGCAGCAATAAATTCATTTCTGAATTACTTAGAAAGCTTAATGGCTTAATAGAAGGAAATTAAAAGTTGAGTTTTATTGCTTGTGTAGATGGTTTACTGATAATATTTAATATCTTGAGGATGAATCTAGAATATTCAGGAAAATTTTTCAGAAATTACAAAATGTACTTGTTTACAAAATAGTTTTCAGTCAATAAGATAAACTGACCTCATGTATCAAAGACAAAAGAAAGAATGATAACACTCCAGAGGTGTTTCAGTGCACATTTCTGTGTACTACATACACTTATCAGAATGAAAAAAAATTGAATTTATGATAAAAAACATTTAAAGCAAGAACAGAAAACAACATTGAAAAAACTAACTTCAAGCTTTCTTGTTTAATTTGGATTTGTAATTGTAATAAGATTATTTTGTTACCTTTTCTAACATTGTCACACCAAAGTGCATTAGCTTCTTATTGAGAAAAATAGCTTGGACTGACACAATAACTCAAACGTTCTCCAACTTTTTTTTTGTTTGGATGATTGATGAGCATATACACTTTTATTGATGGATCTGGGGATAAAGGTGCATTGTACTTATCCATATGCCTTCACAGAGATCTGAGGGTACTTATTTCTGCTTCTGTATGAAGAGTTTTGAGTGCATTAGCAAATAATATCATCACCTTGAGTGATATAACTTCATTGGAATGGAATACTTATTAAGGGCTAATGAAGAGAAAAATATTAATTAATATAGCAATAACCCACACCTGGGTGTAATGCTATTACCCATTGGTGGTTTGGTCGAGGCCCAAGGACCAAACAAAGCCAACCGTGGGTAAATTAGCATTACCCACACCCAGAAGTGGGTTATTACTATTATACCATGACATTATTTAAGAAAAGAAACTGTTACTTTTCTTAAATAATGGCATAGTATAATGCCTGTTTACTGCCCTTCCGCAAATGTCTGGCATCTGTGGCAGTTCTGATGTACTGCGCACCTGCGCAGTACATCAGAGTTGAGCAAAACGGAGAAAGCAAGATCTCCGTTGCTTTTTAGTCTCGCTATGTTAAATGAGTTTAACATAGCGAGACAGTTAAATAAGCAACGGACATCTCCGTTTATTTTAAACTGTCTCGCTATGTTAAACTCATTTAACATATCGACACTAAAAGCAACGGAGATCTTTCTCCGTTTTTAAACACTGTCTCGCTATGTTAAATGGGTTTAACATGGCGAGACAGCTTTTAAAATAAGCAACGGAGATCTCCGTTGCTTATTTTAAACTGTCTTATGTTAAACCCATTTAACATAGCGAGACAGTTTAAAAAGCAGTTATACTAATGGAAAAAGTCCGGGACGAACTTTTCCATTAGTATAACTCGATTTACAACGGGCACGCTGGCCAATCAGCGTGCACGTTTTGGGGGGGTCATGGTATAATTATGAATAATGACTGCCCAAGAGTAATTCCATATATAGCACAATTAATGTACACTAGATGAATTAAAAGATTTATGTTTGTAGTCCACTTATGTGATTTTTTATCTCCAGGAATAAATGAATTATCTTGATTCAGTGTGATTCCAACTTTTAAGAACAACAACAAATATTTAAACACTTCAGCCGAAAAGCTGCAATATTAATTTGCATAAGATACCGATTATGAAACTTAGATAGTGATAAGGATGAATCACAAATGGTATCCATATAATGACTCTGATAAGGAAATTGCATCCAGGAAAATATAAAATTGCTTTATCTGTTTTGATTTAAACACAGATAAAGTGGAGAGAAAATGGTCATAATACTTTCCAGTGTTCACATTTTATAACCAATTAAACATTTTGTTGATTCCCATTAAAAATGCTTAATTAAATATTTTTACAAAAAAGACAGTTTTAAAAGAGCTGAACATTGTAAAGACTCCTCAGTTCAACTAAACAAACCATTCCAAAAAGGGACTATAAATGCTGTAAATCAATTCATATTCTTGTATGCAAATGTATGGCTCCTGATGTAACTCCATCTAGATCCAAGAAAGTTTATATCAGTTACTTTTTTGGTAAAACCTTAACTAGTAAAAAGGATATAATTTCTGAAAACCTTAACAGCAAAAAGCAAATAATCACACACCTTCATTAAAACAGGGAGTAAAGGTTTAGTATTCTACTAGATTCACAATAAAAATGATTCAAACCACATACTCTTGTGGTTCATAATTGTTGAAGCAAAAAATACTTCATAGTGAGTTTTATTTGGAAGGGGTTTTATAGCAGTCAAGGTATTTACCTGACAAATATAAGGTACACAATTAGATTGTGACCTTTGATATTGGCTTGGCTTGTAATAGTCAACAGACCAATATCCTAGTATTTACCTGTGAGACAAAATAAATCTTTAGAATTAATGACTAAGCAGAAGCTGGAACCTAAAAGTCTGTTTGATATCACAAATATTTGTTCTGTATGGTGTCTGAAATATAGAATACAGTCCACAAGCTTTGCCAAATCTTTGTACAGTTCAGTAAATATTAAGCATGACCCCTGACCAAAAAAATGGGACTAGGTTTCTTTTTTTCCAAAAACATTTTTATTTTGTTTTCATTATAAACATACACAAATGTACATATAACAAATACAATAAAACAATAACAAAACTATTTACAATATTTACATTCATCCATGATAAACAATCATTTTATCCATGAGAAGTTATAAGTATTTATTCAAAAGGTTTTCCAATTTTTGCCATGCTATTTTTTTATGAGCAATGTTATGAGCTCTATAACAAATGGTTTGTAGTTCTTTTTTACAAACAACTTTTGTTAAATTAATAAATTCTTTAAACATCAAATCTTATTTACTTTTCCAGTTCAAAGTAGTAACTTCTGTGGCAAATGCAAGAATTGACCAGAGTAACTGAATCTGAGATTTAGGCATTACAGTAGGTATAGGAACACTGAATAGGATTAGTGAGTTAGAAATATGACAGTTATCAGCCGATAAAGCCTTTACCAAATATCTGAAGTCATTCCACTATTGAACAACATTTCTACATTCAAAGAACATGTAAACCCAGTAGGCCTCTAGTAACTTATCACATTTTCAACATTTACTTTCACTGTTTTTGAGTATAAGATTTATTTTATGTGGAATATAGAAACTCCTATTCATAAATTTCCATGTATACAATCTCCAGTATAATGAAGAAGAGGAACCATACTTAGATTTCAATAACAGTTTTTTTTTATTCATCAGATATTTGTTCTCCATTAATCTTTACATAGTAATTGCAAAAATCTGAGTCAAACTTTAGAGCACCTTCTCCTAGTATCTTATAGATAGGTGAGATACTTAATTTTTGATCCCTGTCTTTTCAAGACACCTAATAAAAAGCTGGTTCAAACTAGGTATATATTCAGTCTCTAGGTTGATTGATACTCTCATTTTGTTTTCTATAAACTGCCGTAATGAGTCTATAAACAACCAACTGTCTTGACTATTATCAAAACTACATAAAAGAGAGTATAGTGGTTTAATACTCTTATTTTCAAGTTATTTTCCTTTAATTTTTGTATCGCATTGATGCTGAAAAAATCTAGGCAATCAGGGGAGTATGCTATAGGGAATATAAGAAATAGGAATTGTTTAATGTTGTAATTACAACCAATTATATTTTTAAAGTTATTAAATATTTGATTAATGCCATAAGAAAAATGATCAAACTTCTTATTAAATAAACACAATGCATGCAAGAGTCAGTGAATTCTATTTATTCTGCATTGTTCCTTAAATTGATTTTCTATAGTTCTGACATCAGTTATATGAATCTCATGTATTATTTTCCAGCCAGATATATAGGTAGGTGAGATCCAACGTAATATTATATTAATTATAACTAATTTGGAATAAAGAGCTAAGCTAGGTAATGCTGTACCATTACTGTTCCAAGCTCAAATGTGCCATTTATATGCAATCCTAGGTTTTAAGGGGATCCATAAAAACGTAAGTAGCATGGAATCGAATTTTTTAAATAGGTTTTTGGGAGGGAGTAGTATCAATGACTAAATATAAAAACAAATTTTAGGTAAAATTATCGTTTTAAATAAGGACAGCCTATCCTCCATTGTGAAGAACATGTTATTCTATATTTTGATTAGCTCAGTAATGGTGGTTATTAAATTATTGTAGTTTAGTTTAACAGACTCTTTCCATGTCTTTATACTGACACCCAAATATTCTAATACATTATTCTCCCAATTAAACAGGTTATTCTCTCTTAGGTTTTTGTTGATCTTTTAGTTAATTAGTAATGTTTTGGATTTATTATGATTAAATTTAAGCCCTGAAATTATTTCAAACTTGCTTAAGGTATTTATAACATCATGCTGAGAACCCTCAATATCACCCAGTGTTAACAACATATCATCAGCAAATAATTGTATCTTAGGACAATAGTCCTTATTAACTTGAAATCCTTTCATATTTTGCTTGCTTCTGATATTTGTAGCAAAAGGGTCCATTGAAAGAGCAAATAATAATGGTGACAAAGGACAACCTTGTATAGTTAACTTGAGGATTTCTACTGCTGAGCATAGACATGATCTGATTTTCACATAAGCTTCTGCCTCACTAAAAATTGGTATTAATAACTTGACAAAATCTAAGGAGAATTCAAAACCAATCAGAATTCTTTGTAGATAAAACCAACTAATAGAATCAAAAGCCTTTTCTATGTCTAGGCTGATAATAGTTAGTTTTTTTTTTTTTGTATTTGCATGCTATGTCTATTAATGATAGTAATTTAATAATGTTATCTTGCACTTTTCTATGATGAATGAACTCTGTCTGATCATTATGTGTTAGATTAGGTAATATTTTCTTTATAATAATATTGTCATGAAAATGTTGTAATCAGTGTTTAGTAACCAAATTGGCCTATATGAATCACAAGATTTGGGGTCCTTTCCTTGTTTTAAAATGGAGAGATAATTGAATATTTCCACAATGAAGGGCACTCATCATTTTCTTTATTATATATTCAGGAAAAGTATTATATAGTTCAGGAATTATTCAATCCAGTCCTGGAGATTTATTATCTTTTAAATTTTTTATTCGCTCTTATACGTCTGTTAGTGTTATTTGTTTATTTAATATGTTATTTTGTTGCATTGACACCTTAGTAGTTATATTTTCTTGAATAACAGTATTTATTACATTATCTGTCTCCAAAAGTGGTGTGTTATTATTTACATCTTTATAGTAGTTTTTGAACACTTCTAATATGCCTTTTAAGTTAGATGTACTCTTAACTGAACCATTACTTTTATATTTAATCTCATTACTAAGATTTTTTTTTTTGCTCAACAAATTTTTATTTTGTTTCTTGAGAAGAAATAAAAAAACAGTAAATTTAGATTACAATTCAATAATAGTAAAAGTAATTACTAAGATTTTGATTTTGATTGTTTAATTTTTTTTTGGATCTTACCGCTATTTTATGTAGATATTTAGGATTTACAGCATAAGAATGTAATTTCAATTTTTTCAGGTTTATGGCTACCTTATGATTCAGAACGTCTAAGTATTTTTGATTTAACTTAGTAATTTTGTTATGTGCTACTTTGTTGTTTGGTTTTGTGTCCATTTTTACCTTGTCTTTGTTTTTTTTGCAAGTCTAATAGTTCTTTGTCCCACTCTCTCCCTTTTTAAGGTACCAAGATTTTATTCAACCATATATCTAAACTTTAAAGGTGTCCCATAGTACAGTACCAATCACTTCACCATTATCATCTGTTTCCATAAACATGTTTATTTCTTTCATTATCCATTCTGTGAAGTCTTTTAACTTAGTTATGTAAGCAGGAATTCTCTGTAGAACTCTTAAATCATCTGTACACATAGTTAATGTAAAGTTGATAGCATTATGGTCTGAAATTGGACAAGTCATTATAGATATGTCACATATTTTGAATATATATATTATTTGATGCAAAGACCTTATCAATGTTTGTGTACCAAACCAATATGAATAGTGAATATAGAATAAGGAACATTGTTCTCTTAGACCATGTATATCTTTAAGGTTCATCTGGTTTGTAAAGTCATGTCATTTAACTTCTTGCCTTGAGATGTTAGTTTTATTTTACCATTTTTAGAAGTATCATTGCCTGATATTAGGCAGTTAAAATCATCTGTTGCTATAATTTCCCCTTTTGCATTTAAAGTAATCAGGTCCAGATATCTGTCAACATATTTAGTACTTAGTCCTGGTATCCAGTATGTATTAATCAAAGTATAATACTTCCTATTGATTTCCAAAATAACCATGCTTAGCATCCTATCTTTATGTGAAATTGTATCTATAATTCTTGGCATAGTATAAGTATTTTTCCATAGAAAAAGAGTGCCCCTTCTCTTAGTCTTAAAACATGAATCAGTCAGAATGGTATAGCCATTGAATGAGTATTTTTGTAGATCTTTTTTTAATAGATGGGTTTTCTTTAAAAATGTGATCTGGGCTGTATGCATTTTGATATATTTAAGCAAACCAGCTATTTTGACATTATTGTTCAAACAATTAATATTTAATTATAAACATTTATAAGCCATTGACTATAATGTGTATGTTGTTACTTACTGAAAGACCTTTCTTCCTTGTTAACTTGAAATCTACTGAAAACTTACTTACCGTGGATGTATAATGTATATTAAGCAGGCCTATATTATAACATCGAAGTCTTAAAACTTTGAATGTTATAATATCGGACCATTTAAATCGAAAGACTATAAGATCGAACACTCAGAATAGTTAATTTTTTCCCAGGGAACCCCCCTACTTAAATATACCAACTCTGAGATCACACTACAGTGAGGGAATGGGAATAGCTCCCATTCTGCACTACTCACTGTTGTCGGGGATGCATGTTGTTGGTGATGTCGTCTCAGCGATGTGGTCGTCAGTGATCTGGGTTTTCATCCATCTGACATGGATATATATATATATATATATATATATATATATATATATATAAAACTTATATTTAGCCATCTATAAAACACCATTAATTTACTGTATTAATGTTTATATGTGTCTAAACCAAGAGTCTAAAACATCTAGTTAGAAACACTAATCAGAAACATATTGTTACCCCACCACTGACCTACTAGAAAAAATGCACTTTGGTATTAAGTCAAATTATACTATTACTGAAGAATTAGAAGAAAGGGAAAAGTTTGTAAAGTACTTATAGTGGGGAAAAGAGAGAAATGGAACATTAGTAACAAAATGGAATAGGAACAAAGAAGAGAGAGAGAGAAGGAGAGAGAGTGTTATTTAAACACTTAGTACTATATGTAATTAGAAGAAGTAGATATAGAAAGGAAAAGAGAAAGTTAATAATAATGATGATTCACACTACCTTACAGTATAGAGATTTTCCAGAATCAAATATATTATAATCCATAAAACAAAGCATTTAAAATTAGAAGGAATTTATTCATTTGTCCTTTAGTGTCTTAGTTTTGTTTGCTCCTTCCTTCACAGACCATCCATTTTTTGTTGCTTGTCTCTTCAAACTCTGGGATAACCATTCCATTTCTTCTATGTCCAACAGAGTTTTCTTCTTTTGGATAAATTCTACTGCTTCTTGTAGGGAATCAAAGATCTTCTCTCCTTCTGGCAAAGTGACTTTTATTCTTGCAGGAAAAAGAATTTGAGCTTTACTATTGGCTTTTTTCAAAGACTTTCTTCTGCATATGACTGTAGAGGTGTAGTCATTGTCAAAACAAATAATGTTTTCACCCATCTTGATAGGGGAATTAGTCCAAGCTGATTTCAGCACTAAGTCATTGTTTTTTGAGGAAAAAAAATCTAACTATTATAGACCTGGGGTTAGATGAACTTAGAGATGAAGCTGGATTTGCAAGGGACCGATGAGCCCTCTCAATTCCAAAAGAGAGGGATTCAGGCATGTTTAGTGCTAATGAAAACCACTTATTGAGGAATTGAATCATGCTAGCACCCTCTTCTTTCTCAGGAGTTCCATATATTCTGATGTTATTCATCCTTGATCTACTTTCAAGGTCTTCCATTTTCTCAATCAGCCTGGTGTTTTGTTTCAGAAGAAATTCATTGTGATGTTCATTTTCTGTCACTCTAGTATCTAGGTCAATTACTGTTTCCTCTAAGGCAAGAATCTGTTCAGACTGTTTTTTTACTATTCCATTTAGAAGTTCCAGTTGTTTACTGCATTCCTGTTTGATAATATCCATTTTGTTTTCAAATTTGTCCATTTTTAGTGTCAGTTCTTGGATGTTTGTTATTATAGGATGTAGTTCTTTCTTCACTGCGCTCTCCTGGTGTGGGTTCTTCACGTTGCTCATGCTTTAGTGACAGTTCTTGGATGATTGTTATTATAAGATGTAGTTCTTTCTTCACTGCACTCTCCTGGTGTGGGTTCTTCATGTTGCTCATGTTTTTAGTGACAGTTCTTGGATGTTTGTTATTATAAGATGTAGTTCTTTCTTCACTGCACTCTCCTGGGGTGGGTTCTTCACGTTGCTCATGTTTTTAGTGACAGTTCCTGGATGTTTGTTATTATAAGATGTAGTTCTTTCTTCACTGCGCTCTCCTGGTGTGGGTTCTTCACGTTGCTCATGTTTTTAGTGACAGTTCTTGGATGTGTGTTATTATAAGATGTAGTTCTTTCTTCACTGCACTCTCCTGGTGTGGGTTCTTCACGTTGCTCATGTTTTTAGTGACAGTTCTTGGATGTTTGTTATTATAAGATGTAGTTATTTCTTCACTGCGCTCTCCTGGTGTGGGTTCTTCACGTTGCTCATGTTTTTAGTAACAGTTCTTGGATGTTTGTTATTATAAGATGTAGTTCTTTCTTCACTGCGCTCTCCTGGTGTGGGTTCTTCACGTTGCTCATGCTTTAGTGACAGTTCTTGGATGTTTGTTATTATAAGATGTAGTTCTTTCTTCACTGCACTCTCCTGGTGTGGGTTCTTCACGTTGCTCATGTTTTTTAGTGACAGTTCTTGGATGTTTGTTATTATAAGATGTAGTTCTTTCTTCACTGCACTCTCCTGGTGTGGGTTCTTCACGTTGCTCATGTTTTTAGTGACAGTTCTTGGATGTTTGTTATTATAAGATGTAGTTCTTTCTTCACTGCACTCTCCTGGTGTGGGTTCTTCACGTTGCTCATGTTTTTAGTGACAGTTCTTGGATGTTTGTTATTATAAGATGTAGTTCTTTCTTCACTGCACTCTCCTGGTGTGGGTTCTTCACGTTGCTCATGTTTTTAGTGACAGTTCTTGGATGTTTGTTATTATAAGATGTAGTTCTTTCTTCACTGCACTCTCCTGGTGTGGGTTCTTCACGTTGCTCATGTTTTAGTGACAGTTCTTGGATGTTTGTTATTATAAGATGTAGTTCTTTCTTCACTGCACTCTCCTGGTGTGGGTTCTTCACGTTGCTCATGTTTTTAGTGACAGTTCTTGGATGTTTGTTATTATAAGATGTAGTTCTTTCTTCACTGCACTCTCCTGGTGTGGGTTCTTCACGTTGCTCATGTTTTTAGTGACAGTTCTTGGATGTTTGTTATTATAAGATGTAGTTCTTTCTTCACTGCACTCTCCTGGTGTGGGTTCTTCACGTTGCTCATGTTTTAGTGACAGTTCTTGGATGTTTGTTATTATAAGATGTAGTTCTTTCTTCACTGCACTCTCCTGGTGTGGGTTCTTCACGTTGCTCATGTTTTTAGTGACAGTTCTTGGATGTTTGTTATTATAAGATGTAGTTCTTTCTTCACTGCACTCTCCTGGTGTGGGTTCTTCACGTTGCTCATGCTTTAGTGACAGTTCTTGGATGTTTGTTATTATAAGATGTAGTTCTTTCTTCACTGCACTCTCCTGGTGTGGGTTCTTCACGTTGCTCATGTTTTTAGTGACAGTTCTTGGATGTTTGTTATTATAAGATGTAGTTCTTTCTTCACTGCACTCTCCTGGTGTGGGTTCTTCACGTTGCTCATGTTTTTAGTAACAGTTCTTGGATGTTTGTTATTATAAGATGTAGTTCTTTCTTCACTGCACTCTCCTGGTGTGGGTTCTTCACATTGCTCATGTTTTAGTGACAGTTCTTGGATGTTTGTTATTATAAGATGTAGTTCTTTCTTCACTGCACTCTCCTGGTGTGGGCTCTTCACGTTGCTCATGCTTTAGTGACAGTTCTTGGATGTTTGTTATTATAAGATGTAGTTCTTTCTTCACTGCACTCTCCTGGTGTGGGTTCTTCACGTTGCTCATGCTTTAGTGACAGTTCTCGGATGTTTGTTATTATAAGATGTAGTTCTTTCTTCACTGCACTCTCCTGGTGTGGGTTCTTCACGTTGCTCATGTTTTTAGTGACAGTTCTTGGATGCTTGTTATTATAAGATGTAGTTCTTTCTTCACTGCACTCTCCTGGTGTGGGTTCTTCACGTTGCTCATGTTTTTAGTGACAGTTCTTGGATGTTTGTTATTATAAGATGTAGTTCTTTCTTCACTGCACTCTCCTGGTGTGGGTTCTTCACGTTGCTCATGTTTTTAGTGACAGTTCTCGGATGTTTGTTATTATAAGATGTAGTTCTTTCTTCACTGCACTCTCCTGGTGTGGGTTCTTCACGTTGCTCATGTTTTTAGTGACAGTTCTTGGATGCTTGTTATTATAAGATGCAGTTCTTTCTTCACTGCACTCTCCTGGTGTGGATTCTTCACGTTGCTCATGTTTTTAGTGACAGTTCTTGGATGTTTGTTATTATAAGATGTAGTTCTTTCTTCACTGCACTCTCCTGGTGTGGGTTCTTCGAGTTGCTCATGTTGAGATCTCCAGTAGAAAACTACTTGACAGGAATAATTAAAAAATTCGCTTGACTATGTATTAATGTTTAGAAAATAATAAATAATCTATGTTAATCGACTTTTAGTATACTTTCAGTTAGATTTTTTCTAAAAAAATTAAAGTATATTTCCTGTCAGGATATTCAAATCTAAGCAGAGCTCTGAATTTCTGAAGCTATCAAACTGGCATCTTGGCCTCGCCCCTGATACTAGGTTTTTCATGCCCGGAAGCTGTGTGAACATATTTGGAAGTACTGACAGCCATGTGGTTATCAGTGAGCAAAATAGCCAACCAGTCCAGTGCTATTTGTTGAGTGATGTACTCTCTTCCTAAGTTTTAACTTAGACAACCAAAGCCTTCTGCATGTTTGAAAGTAAGAACACATTCAGGCAATGTTAAATTGTTCACTCAAGGACTAAGCAAGCATAGAAAAATGCATGACGCTACTGTACACAAGCTACCAATTCCTGCAAGGCATCATAATTTCACCCAAATCTTTCCATCCAATACCTATATTGCAATGATGCTTGCACTCAGTCCATTAGGTAACTAGATCTAGAAACAGATGTTTCTTAAGAAGGGGACACTGCTAGTCACTTTATTATTGTTTTGCTAAAACCAACAAAAATGGCATCATTCTCTGGTCCATAAGTAACAGATTTTAATGTGCAGTTTCAAGACTACAGGAGATTTATTGTGCTGGATAGCCTTTGTCTAAATACTCACAGGAAAATGTATGACTTTCCAATGGGCTGGGAACTCTCTACAATTCTACCATGAATCAACATTTCTAAACCCTAGTTGTACTTAGACAAGATGATCTTAAGGGTAAACAAATATATTACATGCATGCATACTGCGCTTCCCTTTAAAGATGAGAACAACATAAACTTCCTTACATTCCCTTAGAAGTTTAATTTTCTGCCGTTATCTCTGCAATACAATACCAAAAACAGGGAACATGCAGGTATTTGCTTTTGGACCCTTTTTCAAATGCACTGAGAGGGACATGAACATTATGTTATTTTTCAAAAAAAAAAAAAAAGGAAACTTGGGATTTGATAGATTGGGGATTTTTGATCAAATTAAATCAGGAGGTAGGAGTTGAAGAGTATATTATGAATTATATAAAATGTAATACTGTATACTAAATTAAAGACCCTAGTCGATAATTAACTTACAATGAACATTCTTACTGAATTGGTGGACAATGCATAGATGTTAACAATCCTGGAGCTTTTTTTTAAATAACAGTGGAGGTACTTACCAGAAGGTTAGAGGTATTAAGAAACAGTGAATGCGAAGATAGCAGAAAAGCAAATTGCAGGTTTTCAAAAACATCTGTTAATCACTGAATAGACACAGATTAATTGAAGAATCTGGAAGATGTGTGGCGCATCCAGCTTCAGAATGTAAGAGATAAAAAATAAAGATGGTAAGACTAAGAAAAAAGAGGCATATGGTAGTATCTTGTAGGCTGAGGAAGTAGGGGAAGCAATATATTTAGGTTTAAAGAAAGAGACAATATGAAAGGGATAAAGAATTTGAGTTATAAGAATCTAGAGAAAATGATAAAGGGTGTTATGGAGGAATAGAAAGTGGGGTGTGTATGTAGGATAAATATAAGGATGTTTATACTTGTCTTAATTAGGCATCACTTCAGGCATATTCTTATTGAACATAATATTGGGGAGTTGGAAATAATTCTAAAATTTATGGGATATATGCTCAGGATTACAGCACCCCTAAAAATTCATCTATGAGTGAGAGTGGAAGGTGGCTTAGGAGATATACATGGAGAATAAGAGACAGATTATGAAGACAAAGTGCAAATTTCTTGTTGGGTGGAAATGTGTGCATATTAAATGGATGATAATACTGACTAAAGACTAGGAGTACAAAGGGATGAGGAAAAGCTGGGGACAGAAGAAAGGCCTTGAGAGACAAAGTGACAATGGTAATAGGCCCAATCATCAGGAAGAATGAAAATCATATCATTTAAATTGGGTTGGCCAGGGATAGTTTAGACAGGAATGACTTCCACACATATAGGAATTGGTGCACTTTTATTTTAAAAAAATAAAGAATGATGCAGTAAAAATTAAAGATGGGACATGGAGAGTGGATTAGGGAATTTCCTAAAGACAAAATAAAATATATATTGAGAGGAAAAACAAGATGATGTATTTGGGAAGTAATGGAGGAGACTTCTAAAAGTAGGAAAAAATATTATGAAAGTTGTATGACACAAGAGGAAAAATGTTGTTCAGAGGAGGAAAGAAGTAGTGATAAAATGAGGAAAATAAGGGAATTAATTGTAAATATAATAGGATTTTATACCAGCAAATAAGACATGCACATAGGTTTATTTCTAGCCAATATTTGTGAGAAAAAAAAAGAATTGGGACATGTTGGAGATGTTTTGAAGAGGAAGATGCATGATACACATACTCTGATGTTGCACGGCAGTGAATTGGGATCCTGGAGGTAGTTTTGGAAGAAAGAGTCAGGATATATGGGAATAGGGTGCAAGGGGGGTAGCCATCATTATGTAGGACTATAGAAACTGAAGGGGGTACTGCTCATATTAGTCGACTGTGTGAGAAGTTGTATAGTGAAAAAATAAAAGTCATTTGATGAAGTTTCAAATTAATTAAAGAGTCATTGATAAGTGTGTTGGACCACTACAGTTTTCTGGAAAAAATATTAGAAATGTCGGTAGATGGGACAGGTGCATTGAGCAGGGGTTGGACTACGGCAAGGAAAAGTGTTCACCTGAAATAGGAGACCTGACTACTTATGTTAACTGCATTATAAGTTGCAATTATGATGACTGCTGCTTAACTGAAAGGCTTGTAAAAGGTGCAGTTATGGAACAAGAGGTATATGTTAATGATACAAAAAAAGCCATAAATATATTTTTAAACTTACTATGGTAAACTAGCAGGTATATTACAACCTAGCCAAATATTTCTGTTCTTTTCGCTGATCCTCTGCCTTGCACTTGTCCTGACTTGCATAGTGGCCAAATTACTTACATGTACTCTAGTTTAGTTGCTCTTCATATAATGGTTGACACATCTAAGAGCCTTCTGCTACATTTCACAAACATTCATGCATTTTTATATCTTGATGTCAGCATTACATTTGTGACTGTAATATTGCTTCTGCAGATCCAACAGGTCCGAGTCTGACAAAGCACATTGTTATCCTGTCATAAAAATGCAGTCATTAAGTTACAAGTTGAAGAATCTTGATATGCCTTTGTGACACATCACATCCATAAGATTTTCCATAAAGATGCCATGCTACAGACACACACACACACACACACACACACACACACACACACACACACACACACACACACACACATATTCATTTGTATCTGTACACCTATATTTATATATCTATATTATGTGTAATGTTTAATTGAATTTAAAAAAAATTATCCTGTAGTAGAATGTTGTTAGTATTAAGGAATATCAACATGTATTGTTTTTGAATAAACCATTTAAAGGAAGAACTTGTTTGCTTGTAGGTTGTGGGCACAGGTAGCACACTATATGCACAATGTACACACTGCAATATATTTTCTGTTGAGTGAAAGTTCAGCAGGTAGGACAGATCCATGTGGCACTTTTTCATGCAGTCCTAAACAGTCGTTGACAAAAGCTACTCACAAAACTGCTTAGGTCATTACCCATGAATGCAGGACAACAGATTAGCAGCAGATATGATGAAAAGATATCCATATGATGTACCTTCCCCTTTAGTGAAAGTGCAACAATATCACTGTGTGTGGTTGGCAGGAGAAGTTGAATCAGTTCATTTGTGTATACTATACTGCACATCAAAATGTCTACTGCATATCCTTTAAAAACGTATGTATATGTGATGACAGAGCAGGTAAAGGTAACAAGTTATGCCATGCTGAGGAACACATCAACGTCACTTGATCAATGGATACCTGGCTGTGGAATTTTGTCATTGTAATTTCAGTCTGTGGATAAATGTCCATAAATATCTGCCCCTACTTCATAATGCATTTCATAGTTCACATACTTGTGAAACACAAACTATACTGTGGAATTCCATTTGCATAGCTACTGGGTGCCTGCAGTCCCAAGGTATACAGTTGTATAAGTCCTTGTACCATCATGTACAGGCCCAACTGTGAATACTGCAGGGCTCTAGTATTTCATTGTTCTGTACACTAGCACTGTGAGATCACAGACTGTGTCTATAAATCTCACTCAATAACTGTTTCACCACTGAACTTCATAATATTATGACAATGGAGTATAAATAAACATTGTGGAAAATTGGAAAAAAGGAAATTCTAGTGGAAAAAAGATGAAGACTATATAGCTAAAAAGACTCAAAGCATTAAGTTGTAGAAGCACTGAAATACAAGTGTAGTGCTTGGAAATAAGAGCAGCTGAATAACAAGCCATCAGATAAATTAATCTAGAGAGCTCCAACATAATTAAATATGCATGATGTTATTAGCAATGCAAGTCAGTCTGAGAATTATTACTTACTTCTTTACTCATTTCTTAGCTAAATGACAGTCTACAAGCAAATCACTACCTCACATCTCAGGAATTTTGAGAAAATGTGGCATTTTTTGCATTTAGTCATTGACCATGACTTGGGCAAACCGACTCCTGACTGGTTTGAGGAGAATATGAGAAAATATTGGTCACTTTTCTGGCCATCACCTTTTCTTGGTCACCACATTTGAAGCTCCTCATCGCCATCATTATCATCAGTCCACTTTTCCTTCTCATACAAGGTCCACTGCTTCTGTCTTCAGATGGTGAGTATTTGACCAAACTAATATGTTGATTGGCCTGTTATTTCTAGGTTAAGTTGTTAATTCTGGAGGTACTGCAATGCTTATATTGCTGTTGTGTGCTTCTGAAATTACTTAGTGTGACAGTTAAGATAAATGTATAAGTATACATGTGAACGCTGTAGTGCATGGCAGCATTATATGGTTAATTGTAAACTCGTGAGTCCTGTTCAAGTAACAGATCAGTTAAATAAAACTCCATAACCTATCCTAGGTCTGTGCAATGTCAGATTAGGTTATATTAATTACAAGGTCGATTGCAAGTGTGCAGGTGTACGTGTGTGTGTGTGTGTGTGTGTGTGTGTGTGTGTGTGTGTGTGTGTGTGTGTGTGTGTCTGTGTGCGTACAGGGGGGCAGCTTCTACCTATGGCTTCATATTGTATAATTAGCTTAGTTTTCTTTTTTCTGCAGATTTTCCTACCATTTCCACTAAGTAATAACAGAATGTAATTGTTCATAAAATACTGTACCAATTACACCTGAATGGTACACAAGAATAACATTCATGCTATGGATGCACATTGAAAAACATTATTGTGCAAAGGTCAAGTCCCCTGTGCAATCACCAAATTTACATATACCAACCCTATAGTGGCACACCATTTTGGAAAGCAAAACCTCCATTAAACTGTGCACAGTAGTCTTGAGTCATCACTGTTTTAGCTCAAAGTCAGGAAGTGACTTCTGAGGTAAGACTATGTCTGGAAACACAGAGCAGTCATGGGACATGATTAAACATTCAAATGTCACCTAATGAAATAGTTAACTTCATCTAGTTAATCTCTCTTCAATTAGGTAGTAGGAACACAAAAAAAGCTTGCTTCTTACATACACAAAAGTAGAAAATCTGGTCTACTTTGATTTTGCTTCCTTTCATTTCATTGGCTAAAATCTAAAGTCTGCAGTATGTCCTTTTAGAAATATCCTCACCTTATAAGGATTTTGCCATGACATATCATACAAGACATACATTTTTAAGTTGTAACATATATGATGTATGTAGGTTCAGCTATTACATAGTATTCCCAGTGTTGCTCCATTAATTTCGTTCTTCTGTATTCTGTTACAAAGTATGAATATCTCAAGGAAACACACTTAATTTCAACCTATATCATGCTTTAATCTAGTCTAGTCAATCATAGCAAAAATAAATACTGCTTTAATCTAGTCTGGTTCATCATAAGAAAAATAAATACTACTTTAGTATAGTCTGGTTCATTATAACAAAAATAAATAATACTTGCACAAGCCTATTTTAAATTAGTAATACGGAGCTCCTGCGGTTGCTTCATTATATAATGACAGCTGTTCCACACGACTATGAGGTTTGACCCAGAGCTTGCACTTGTACTGAGATTTTAAAGACCTTCATATGTCTCTAAAGGTTGCAAAAGCCCCAGGATTGTTAAAAAGTCACTGTAAAACCTTGTCATCCAATGATTAATTACCTTCATTGCAGAGTAATTTAAAATGGGTTATGCTTTATGAAAGCCTTTAATGGAAAAAAATCTTTTCTAATCTGGCAAGCAATGTTTACAGATTTAGAAAAAAACGAGTTGCTCCTGAGGGCATAAATTAAGTGTTCAATCATAAATATAAACAATAGGAGCATCATATTAACAATGAGTGACTTCTTTAATTCTTGAGATAATATATTTTTGTTCATTTATCCTTGCCCATAGCAATGTATCCTTGATTGCAATTTCTAAAAACTCCTTTACCTTTACAGAGAAAAGGGAGTGGGACATTAGCTATCTTTAGATATGATATTAATATCAATTTTAAATAATTTTATAAATGTAGTTTGTTTAAAGCATGAAATGTCCTTTAATGAAAAAACACACTTATCCAAAGGTTGTTCTACTACTATTAAATGGATAAATTTTGCACAGGTTATGTCCTTGTGCAGTCTGTTTCTAAATAATACATATATGTCATGTATAGTAAAACAGTGCTACAGACCTAACATATGGGCATGCCTGAGGAAGGATGACATAGACAAATTATATCTTTAACAGTATTCTACCTCGGTTGATAAGGTTTCTCTCTGATAAATCTGTTTGAGGGTTCAGTTTAGACTGGGTATCTGTATGTCCTGTAATAAGTTGTATATATTTTTTTATGTACTCAAGTTTCCCCTGGGCTGCCTATTGAAATATCAGCCATCATAACTCTGAGTGTCAAAACATTGAAAAAAAAAAGACTGAAAATGCAGAAAAAGAGAAAATACTGAACATTGCTCATCTTCTCTAATCTTGTTTTATGCAGGGTGCAAGCCCTGTATACCTCCAGTGTGGGAGCAAGCCCCCAACAAACTTATATATACCCACTTCGAGATCACTATACCTCAGAGAAAAGGTAATATTCTGAGCGATAGCCGTTGCATACGTGATATATGCAATTACACCTTTTTGGACATTTAATCACCATATTTTTGAGACTTGCTGAATCAAGTCCCAGCATTTCAAATTGCTACTTTTTCCTTTCCCCTGTCCTATTAGAAAATGCTGTTTGACTTATTATGCTAAGCTCTATGTTTCTCCATGTATTTATATACACACACACACACACACACACACACACACACACACACACACACACACACACACACACACACACACACACATATATATATATATATATATATATATACACACACACACATACATATTGTATTGACCCTTGTGGACCACATATTTATGTCTTAAGTAATACCCTACCCACAGGTCTCACACCCCTGTACCATCTATGTGATACCTACCTGAAAGCTTCAGTGAGTATATATTCCACCATTTTCTCTTGTAGTATGTTCAATGATGTTACCACTCTTCAATGAAAATGTTTTTCTGTTTGTCTAACAAAGTCGGCACCTACAGCCTAGTCTCAAAGATATGCACCCTTTCTCATCAGGTTGATCCCCCAGTCTGCCCACTCAGTATTTTATGCATCATATAATGTCCAACTTCTTCTTGTCCTCCAGTGGGAAAACAGCTAAGTGTATAAACCTGCATTTCTGCTTTGTCTTATCCTGTTCTTGTGACTTCCTTCACAATACTTTGACTAGCTGTGTTTTTTTTCTCTGAAAAGGCAGTAGATCTGTGGACAATATTCCAGTCATGTTCCTATCACTGATCCATTGAGTGGTAAAATTATCCTACTACAGCTTGAATCATCACTTCTTTGTATGTATTCAGTCATCCATTTCATGTTTGCCACAAACTTTTAAGTATAGACCGGGATGTTAAATTTCTGCAAATAATAGAGCTTGCCTGACTTTGTCTTGCATGGTGATACCTAGTTTACTTCTCCTGCCACTGGGGTTCTTGATGTAGGTCCTGAGCTTTCCATTTTAAAGTATTACACCCCCCTGGCAATTATTGGCCCATTTAAGTAGTATTCTATCAGCCTTCTATGGGATTCAACTACTCTCTTATCTACTCTCTGTAAGCTGTAACTGGTTTTACACCATGTCTCTGTAGGCCCTTTCATTGTCTGATATTCATGTTTAAGTTCTCATAATTGGTTATAGGTTCCTAGGTAGTTACTAGGAATGCAGTCCAGGAGACCATCAACAAGCGTAACTCAAATTCTCATTTGCCCCAAAACACTGTCAGGTTAAGCGACTTGCTCAAGGTCACACAACAGGCAAATAAAAATGTAAAGATTGTAAGCCTAGACACTTGGCACAGGAAACAGCTTATTAACAGATCAGAGCTTTCATCCTCTGTGCTAACTGTCAGACTGTAGTTTAACAAGGGGGGAATTGAACCTGCTAGCATCATAAGATATGCTCTGAAGAAAACGCCTTGACATGTTACTCTACATATAGACTTACTTATAAGGTATATGTCATTTGAGCTTGCAACCCATTTTTCTTCAGTTTCATTCAGCACCACATCTGTTCTCTGTTTGTCTGTGTGTCTCCCTGTCTTACTGTCTATAGTATTCTTCCCCCCTACTATCCACTCTTGCCTAACCATATTCTTCATTTCATGATGCGAGTACAAATAATCAGGGTGGCACATTAGTGCAGCAGGTAGTGTTGTTGCCTCACAGCAAGAGCTTCTCTGGTTCAGTTCTCAGCTGTGGTGCAAACTGTGCAGTCTGCATGTCCACCCTTTGTTCCTGTGACTTTTCTCTGGGTGCTCTGGTTTCCACCCACATTTCAAAGGCATGCAGTAGATGGACTGAACACTCTAAATTGCCCATAGGTGCGAGTGTGTGTGTGTGTGTATGTATGTATGAAATGAAAGAACAACTTTGGCTGGGTTTGCCTCTTTGTGGGTAAACATTGGCTCTAGTTGATTATAACTATTGAAGTGACCCCCTGACCCTATGTGTAAAAATGGGAAAATGGGGCTGTGAATGGATGGACTGATACAGTGTAAATAATTAGTTCAGAACTTCTTTTTGTCTAGTATCATGAATGTATTGGTCTCCATTCCCAATGAGCACTTGAAGATCAGATTTACCTTGGATCCTTTCCCCACTATGCTTGGTGAAACCTTTCTACCATTTTTAATCTCTGTAGCATATTTACTCTCTTTTTTTTTCTAATTTCATTTTGCTTACTTCTCAGCACAGCTTCTTAACTACATTATCATGCTATGCATTTGTTTGCACTTTTATCTTCTTGACTTACTTTCACTTCTTCTCCCTTTGAGAGTTCAGGGCGCAAAGTAAATATCTCCCTCTAACAGCTAACTCATGAACAGAAGTATGAAAAATTATGGATTAGGCTTATCTTAGTATCTCCTCATAGGCTTGACCTATGTTATATTGGGTCCCCTACACTAGACCAACACGCCACAAAGCCAACGCCCAAAAGACCGACACCAGAAGACCAACAACACAGATGATCGACAAGGTGAAATTCCGACAGCCGAAACACCGTCATGGGCAACATCTGAGCCGGACTCGGTAAGTGTGCGATAGTGAGGGATTTAGGGTTAGGGAATGGACAGGTAAGTGTGCAATAGTGAGGGATTTGGGGTTAGGGTGTGGGAAAGGTGAGTGTGCGGTAGTGTCGGACATAGGGTTAGGGTGCGGGTAAGGTAAGTGTGCGATAGTGATGGACTTTAGGTTTAGGGGTGGGATAAGTGAGTTAGGGTTAGGGTGCAGGTAGGGTAAGTGTGCAGTAGTGTCGGACCTTAGGGTTAGGGTTTGGGTTAAGGTTAGTGCATATATAGTTGTGTGTAATGTGTAGTTTACGTTTTGTGTGTCGGTGTTATGGTGTTCGGTTTTGTGAGTTGTTGGTTTTGTGAGTTGCCAGTTTTGTGATTTGTTGGTCTTTTGGTGTCGGTGTTTTGGGTGTCAGCTTTGTGGCGTGTCTGTGTAGTGTAGGGGATCCCTTATATTACATGCCCTTCCAATCACCAATAATGTAGTGAATCACTTTTTGAATGCAACCTCTGATTTTATTGATAAGGCTGCCCCCATTAAACAAAAAGAGGGTGAAATAAACACCATATTTCTGGATGCCAAATAAATTAAAACCATTAATGCCTAAAAGAACTAAGGCTGATAAATCCTTATCATCATTCTAATACAGTCACATCAGAAATGTCCGTAAATCATAGCTTACAGGTCATAACAGTGCTTATGCTGTAAGTTCACAGGCTTGCAGTCCAGAGGGCCAATTAAAAGCCTGACCCATATTCTTAGCTGCTCCTAAACACCGTCTAGTTAAGGGACTTGTTCAAGATTGCACACTAGACAAATGGTGGATGACAGAATCAACCCTGTATCACATGAACTACAGATCATAGCCATATCTTGCTACACCAACAACCAGAACCAATGTTGTAACTGAGTTTCTACCAAACCTCTCAGCCACGTTGAAGCACTAAGAAGTGAATCCATCCTGAGAAACACTACACTTCATTTTCTTTTCCCTGCATGCCACAACAATTTAAAAACTCCAGAAAATGCGTGCCTGAGAACATTTTAATAACAACACATTGAGGTTTGAAACCCAAAATTACATTTTATCTGTTTTTACCCTTTTCCCTAAGCATCTATTCTATATCTTTCATCAGCTATGTAGTGACTTCAATTTGTGGAAGGAGAGAAAAAAACAATCAAGCTATCTTTTCTTTCAATTTTAAATCCCTGAAAACTGTAGTCCCTGGCAATTATGGCTACTAATCTGCCAACTCGGTCAGCACCAGTAAGAAAGCTAAACACTTTTTATACTTAGAGGAAGTATGCATCATCCAAATAGGGAAGCAAATGAAAATGATGGTGTTTGTCTTAGCAGGGTCTGATGGTGCCTGCTATAATATTTCTTTATATGATACTGCTAAACATAAGTACATGGAAATGTCTAGTTTCTGACTTCATAGAGGCTTATAGCATGCTTTTTCAGAAGTGGGAAAGTTATTTGAATCTGGTAACTATGGACATTTATTATACTAAATTATATACTAAAGATTTTGGACAGGGTTGTCTTCCCACAACTCACAAACTTTACTGATAATAACTATAATAAATGCATCACAGCATGGTTTTAAGAACTTCTTCATACGGAGCACCACTTTGTTTACTGCTGTTGACAATCCCAGGGATTGAGTAAAGCATACGGAAGTATGTTTAGATATATTCCTTGGCCTGTTTAAAACATTGAACCTTATTATCCATTGGGATCTGTTGGCCAGATTACAAGCATTAGGTATATACCACAGTACCCTAAAATGGACCCCTGTTACCTAAAGGGCAAAACATACATGTAATGTGCAGTGAGAATATGAACATTTTCTAGTATTTGCAGGTGTCAAAGGAGTGCTTCAGTGCTTAGCATATGGGTCATATCTATTCAGAACATAAATGAAATCATTTCTTTAACATAGTGGTGACCTCACTGCTGTTCAGTATGCTGGTGATAAAGCATTACTGTTTGAAGTTGTGGCACTCCCTTTGGCCAAGAATATATTCCAGGCTGGGTTTCTGTTTCCTTAATGGCTGGCTAAAAGATGCATGATGCCTACGAAGCCTAAAAAAAATAAATAAATAAAAAATCTGGGTGCTTTTCTAGATGATGGCAAGTGCTGCCAAAATGCAACCAAAACAGAAAGTCCTTAAAGGGTAATGAACTTCCTGGTCACCTCAATAAAGACAATGTTTTTCATTTTGTTTCTTTTATGTAAGCTATTGTTTTGCAGCCTTCTGCATACTGGCTTAAGCAGTAGGAAATATGATTAAAACTGACTGTGTCTACAAGTGTATGAAGTTCATGTGTGGTGTACACTGAGGTCTATTGCTGTCATCTCCTAAGATCAATATAATTGGCCATCATGGTGGAAAAGGCTAACATTTTGCTTATCAAATTATGCACCTCAAAGTAACTCATCTGTATCATCACTTCATTTAATTATTCCATCTAGAAACCCTACCATGCAAAGTACAAAAGAAGCTTTAACTCTTATGGTGATCCTTTCTTTAGAAACCCAGTTGGTTGCACAAAGAATTTCCAACCAGATAAATTCGGAAAGACAAACAGTCACATTTCAACTCAAAGAACAAAGAGCTATGTAAAAATGTCCTTCCTCATTCTATGTAAAATTAATCTTATCGAACATGAAAAAGGGCACCAACTTCTATTAGATATAGAACAGTAAGTGTGTGATAAGGGGGGAGTTTGATTGATAATTCTGGTGGAATTCTTGGAAGCAGTAACAGCAGCACTTGATGAAAGCTTAATAAGGCATTTCATACTATTCTATCCAAGGAAATGATTGACAAGTTAAACACATTAGATGTAAATCCATATGGTATTTACTGAGTAAACACCACTTAAGGAACTGGTGAAATGTCATGATAGGGGGTCATCTGCCCATCCCAGCAGGGGCTACCAGTGGTGACTCATGTGATATTTTACTGGGGAAGCTTCTTTTAGGATTTTTTTTAGGGAAGAAAATGTTCATATGATTGCAAATTCAATAACATGACTACTTGAATAAAACATGTTGATGATGTTCAAGATAGTGTACAAAAATGTGCATACATGCTATAGTAGTACTGATTTAATGTAACAACAATGGCTATAATAACATCATTGGATATGGGAGAAATGACATAGATTAGATTTGCAACATAAATGATTATGTCTTAAAAATAGCACTATTATTAATGATCTATGGAAAACAGGGTGCATAATTTAATCTTTGGCTTGTGCAGATATTCTGAAATCAAAGTAGCATGCACTGTGGTTCACCTAATTCTAAAGAGTATGGGTAGTCACTCCAAGGAAATCATTTTTTCACTTTACATCACACTGATATGACACTTTATTAAATGCAAAATTGCATTTTGTAACCCTCAAACAAACCACCTGAAAGAATTTGGAAAGATACTATGATTCCTTACTATAAAGACTAGAGTCAAGGTCAACAGGCTCTTCTTTCCCAGCTGATTCTGCCAAGCCCATTCCCTTGGCTGTGGTTTTGCTAGATAGTAGATAGGGACAGTGGGAATCTTGTTCATCCATTCATGTGCATCAATAATTAGATAATGAGGCATTTGACTACCTTAACAGAGTCATAGTTACTCCTGCCATTTACCCACGCTTCATTGAATTTCATCACTTTGACATTCAGAGCACTGGGCAGAAATAATAATCCTACCCCCTTCCTCTAATTTAATCTGAAATGCCCACTCTCCTATGATGCCTTGTGCCTAGGGCTGCCAACTGTCCAGAATTAAGGGACACTGTCACTGACATTGAAGAACACAAGAATATGTTTGATTGTGCACAGTAATATGGTACAACAGTCCCCTTGAGGGGAGGTTAAACGCACACTTCTATTCTGCATGCATTTTGTTTTCACGTACATGTCCAGAATGCTTGACATGAAAAGTTGGCAACCCTACTTGTGCCATTTAAAATCTCCCTCTACTCTTTGGAGCCACCTTTCACTCTCTCTGCTCCTCCAACCCCTAGGACCGCAATTCTGGTGGTGCAATGCACCAAATTAGGAATTTGATTGTGCTTAGACCATAAGGCTAAAGGTATATATAAGTGAAATGATTTACTGCGCTTTTTAATGCCTTAATACTGTGTTTGCATTGTTTTGTTATTGTTTTTGCATCATATTACTCTGTATTTCTAGCTCTATCTTAGTCTGTGCCATTGCTCAACTTAAATACTGTAGTCCCTTTCAAGATTGCACCCAGTTGAGGGTACATCATTTCACTTTACTTTATTTGGCCCTGTGAAATGTGATTTAATGGTTAGTGGCCTGATATAAAGCTTTCACTTTATTGCTGTACCTGCGAGAGACTTATACAATACTGCTTAACTGGCACTTCTGCATTGATTTAGTTTAATACTATTTTATGTATTGGCTCAGCCACACAGTGCTCTTTTATTTGGTGCATTGATTTTTGCCTTATTTGTGAGTGTTAAGCATAACAACTTTACTATCACTTTAACTCACCTTTGCTTAAATTTATAAGACAAGCTCGGTGCTTCAAGTAAGATTACGTCCCTTGAGATCCCTGTTAATTTAATATGTGAACCCGTACATTCCTTAATTGGTGAGACACCTTTTACACAAGTGCTGCGTTTGTCTTACAATAGCATTCCTTGCTTTCACTATTAACTTTATAGTCTGTGAGCCAAACAGACACTGCTTCTCATCAATGTGTTAGTAAATGCTATTACGGACATCTGCTAGGTTTGCTGTATTTTTAGCATGAACTCTGCACTGCTATAACTGTATTAATTATGTAGGTGCAGTTGTGAACCTCCTTTACCTGGATTTTACAACTACTGTGCATATCTTGACTTGCTGTTTTTGAAACAAGTTACACTATACTTATTCGTACTCCGTGTCTATCCTTACCATTTTCTTGTATCTCGCTGACCATTCTCAACTCCTTCCTAACTCTCACTCCATCTACACTAACCTTCAAATTATGCATTTCTGCTTACTCTCTGTTCCTACTCTGTTCTACACACTTAACCTGCAATATACCCTCCTCTGAGTGTTTATCACCTACTACCTATTCTAACTTCTACCCTATCTCCCTCGCTGCTGCCTTATCCGCTCATACTCAAACAACATTGCATATTCCATAGTACTTACTCCACATCTAACATCACTTTCTTCCTCTTTTTTAGAACTATCTACCAGTTTTACCTGCTGTATTTTCTAAGTTAAACCACCCAACTGAGTGACTATGGTTTCCAACCCAGTGCGACTACGAAAGCTTGTGTCTTCTGGGAATCCATCAAGCCCCCTATTACCTCAGCTCACTAAAGTATGTTAGAGCTTAAAATTATTCTGGTTATATTTTAAATGGCACCTGCATACCAACAGAACTTGTGCCCTCCCCATCTCTTCTGCCCTTTTGTATCGCCTCAACTCAAGATCACCCTGTGATGATAGGAGGTACTGCCAGCCATGCCAGGTGAAGTAGGAAAGTGGATGTATGACGTTTGCCGGCACAGCGAGCTGGAATTTTGTAAATAATTATATGTCATTTGAATATCAAACTGATTTGTATAGATGCTCGTGCAGAAAATGTATTTGTGTGGTTTGCTTGTGTTAAAATATATCAACAGTGCACCCTGCTAGAATGAAAAGAAAATGTACATGCATTATTGTAACTGAATTAAATGTATATGTTTTCATGCAGGACACTGGGATAACAAAGGTTGACCAGCTAGATTACTTTAAGAAAAATAAGGGAAATGTAAATGAGCTGTTATACCATTAAAATTTCACCCCACAGTGCTGAATAGGACTGGAGAGTCTATATTGAATGTTCGAAGATTCAAAAATTCGAGTGTCATATGGTCGGCACCATATGATCGGATTTTTGAATGTTCGAACTTTGTAACGAAGATCTCCGTACAGCACAGAATGAGAAGATTTCCCTTTTCTGCACTGTAGTGCGATCTCGGAGTTGGTATATTTAAAGAGTGGGGGGTATGGGGGGTGCAGGGGGCTTGCCCCCCTGCTTAAAACTTTAAGGTAGGTGTTTTGTGTAGTTTATTTTTTTTTATTAGATATTCGAACGTTTGAAAGTTCGATCATATGGTGTCGACCATATAGGAGTCAAACTTT
This sequence comes from Protopterus annectens, assembly GCF_019279795.1. Lineage (NCBI taxonomy): Eukaryota > Metazoa > Chordata > Ceratodontiformes > Protopteridae > Protopterus > Protopterus annectens. The sequence goes on from NC_056729.1 coordinate 180,868,311, forward strand.
CAAACGTTCATTTATCTAATATAGACCCAGACTGGGTCTCGATGAAGCCTTTGTTCATTAGCTCAGTAAAAAGAAGAAAAGCCTCAGGCACTGCCATAAACATTTATTTATTTATTTATGTATTCATTTATTATTTATTAATTTATTTGCATTTTTTTTTTTTTATCGGGATGTCTACTGGGACACAGTGGGCCCATTTTCAGTAGAGATCCAAGGAGAAAAGCTCCAAAACAAGCAGACAATAAAACAGGCATACAAACAAACAAACATGATTGAGTTTCAGAATCAAAACGAAAAAAAGAATAATAAGAAACAGATAGGTAATGCATTACAGTGGATAGAAATACAGTTTAAGGAGTACTAGTTTACAGTGTTTAATAATAAAATGAGTTTAAATATACAAGACCAACATGAGTGCAACTGGTGATGGAGAATATTAGTTTAGGTTCAACATGCAATAATGTGGAAGGGAGGAAAAATGAAGGAGATTAGCAGCTAATTAGGCTGAGAGTAAAGTATTAAAGAATCGACTATAAGTCAGTAGGGTTCTGTACTAAAGATATATTTAGTAGGGCTTTGGGAACCATAATATGGCAAGTAAGTGAAAGCACTGAAAACTATAAGTGAGGAGTCGGGATGACAAGTGAGATAGGGAGGAAGGAGGGGAGGGGTGGAAGAGGTAGGCAGACTAAGAGTTTTGGGTTTTATTATGGTTGGTGCTGGCACAAGTACACTTCCAATGGAAAATTAGGTGTTGTTTCAATGATGTCTTGACGTGTTCAGGGTTGCTGGTGTCCCTGATAGATGGAGGTTGTGCATTTCAGAGTTTGGTGATGGTGCATGGGTGGCACATTGAACCGACAGAGAGGTTAGGTTTTGCTACATTTAGGAGCATCTGCCTGACCAATTGCAGAGGTCTATTTTGGTGATACATGGTGAAGAGAGAGGAGAGGGCAGAGCAGCTACATGACTTGTATATTAGCTTATGAGCTATGGTCAGGTACAGGTATGTTAGGTGTTGGGGAAGCTCTAGCTGTTTAGACATTGGAGTGACAGGCAGTGGTGAGAGGAGTGTTTGGCAGTGGTTACACATTTAGAAATTTTGTTGTAGCCTGAATCTAGCTTAGATTTAAGAGAGGATAGTATGTTAGTAAAGAGAGGTGCACCATAGAGCAAGGATGGTAGTAGAAAGGAAGAGGTTAGGGATAGTCTTGCTGCATAAGAGAGGAAGTGTTTATGCCTGTAAAGGAGGCCTAATTTTTGATGGGATTTTTTGATATTTGTGTTTATGTGCTGGTCAAAAGTTAGGTTTTCATCTATAATAATGCCTAAAAGTTTGGTATATGGGACTACTGTGATGCAAGTGTTGTTGAGAGATTAATGACAAATTAATTTAGGGGTTGGAGTGTGATTTTTTTTGGGAGTGAATAACATGAGTTTGGTTTTATTAGCATTTAGGGTTAATGGTTATTATACATCCAGGTTTCAGTGGAGGTGAAAGCATTTTGGGGTGAGTGTAAGCAGTTCAGAAGCAGACTTGGCCATACTTATGATGGTAGAGTCATCTGCGTATTGGATGACAGTAGCCTGGGCTATGCTGGTATGGAAATCATTGATGAAAATGCTAAAAAGCAGTGGACCTAGTATGGACCCTTGAGGGACTCATGTATTAATGTTAAGGAAAGGAGAGAAGGATTGGTGCCACCTAGTTGATTGCTGTCTGCCAGTAAAGTAGTTGGAAAACCAGTTTAGGGCAGTGATAGAAGTTCCTAAGTTAAAGAGTTTGGACAGGTGAAGTGGGTGAGAGACAGTGTCAAAGGCCTTGGAATTGTCAAGAAATAGTGAGGGGACAAAGTTACCTGAGTTGTGAGCATGATTGACTGAATTCAGGAAGAATGTAAGGGCAGTTGTAGTGCTATGACTAGGCCTAAATCCATGTTGAGTTGGGGAGAGGATGTTGTGGTGTAGGAGGTAACCAACTAGCTGCTTATGGATGTATTTTTCCAGTATCCTGGAGATGGGAGAGAGGATGGCAATTGGTCAGAAGTTAGATTCATCATTATTGTTACCCTCTTTGTAGACAGAGAGGATAAATGCATTTTTCCAGAAGTTTTTTTATGGTGGAGGTAGGTATGGTTGAGAGGTGGAAGTTTGGTCTTAGTGTGGCAGATGGGTCTGGTGGAGGTGGGTTGATTTATGGGAAGATGGCAGTGAGGTTGGCTATGCTGTTTTTAAAGGAGTTAAAAAAAGAGGCAATTTCACCTGGAGCAACATCTGGATCAGGGGAAGGATTTTTGCTTTTGCCTGGGTTTACTAGAGAGTTAATGGAATTCCAAAACGTCTTAGGATTTTGCTTATGGTCATTTTGCAGGCTAATGTAGTGGTTCTGTTTGTTTTTGATAACAAGATGCTTTACTTGGTTATGCAATTGTTTGTACTGATTGAAATCTGCAGGATTTTTATTTGTGTGCCATAATTTCCAGGCCTTTGTGCCTAGCTTTCATAAGTTGTTTGGTGGAGTTGTTTAGCCATCTAGCCTGTTTGACTTTGACTCTCTTATGTCGGGGAGGAGCGAGCCTGTCAAGTGTTTGAAAGAATATTGAGTTAAAATATTCAGCAGCATTATTCAAAGATAGGATTTTGAGTGGATGCCAACTGATATTTAGTAAAGTATTATTAACGGTATTTTGGCAGAAGTGGGATAAGTCTCTAGCATGCTTATACAGGTGGGTGCTAAGTACTAGGGTTGATTTACAAATTATGCATGCTAGTTGTTGATCACTAAAGCTGTTAGCCAGGGTAGCTATGGATGAGATTTTGTTAGGGGCAGAGACAAGGATCCAGTCCAGTATTGAAATATTGTCTTTGTTTTTGTTGGGCCTAGTTATGGTATTAATGAGTTGGGTATATTTAAATAGGTCGATACTATTTGTTGGGTGATGATGTATGATGTCTAACCTGTTAATGTTAACATTGCAAAGTATAATTGTTTCATTCTCAATATCTTTGGTTATCCAGGCAAGGATTTCCTGAAGTATTGGAATATTATTACCAGGGGTATATATATATATATATATATATATATATATATATATCTTTATATGACTATAATGCAGATGCCTTTGCTGTTCTTAATTTTCATATAGGATATTAGTATTTTGGCTGTAGAAAATGTGGGAGAGAGTTTGTTGTATGGAACTGTAGTAAAACTATTATGATATAACAGAGCAATGCCCCCACCTTTTTTCTTGGGCCTATCTGTTCTCAGGCAAGAGAAGCCAGCTGGAAGGAATTCTGAGTTTTTAATATGAGGTTTTATCCAGGTCCCAGTTGCTGCTAAAATATCAGGCTTATTATGTTCAATCCAGGCATGGAAATTCTTGGATTTTATTTCTGATGCCTTGGAGGTTAACGGTGGTGAACTTAAGAGATTTATGACAATTTGTGTGATAAGACGGGGAGGAAGTGTGTCCTGGGTTGGTATGAATGTCACCACATATAATTAGTTTGGGGTAAGTGTGTGTGGAATTAATAGGTTACAATTTTTTCTGTGTGTTATATAAATGTTTGGCGGTTGATTTAATTTCAGATTTTACCTATAAGGGTAGAATTTGTCACCTTTTTGAGGAGGGTGGAGGGTATTATGTATAGAGTGGGTGATATGTCAGAGTAGGAGGTGAGTTTAGGTGGAGGAGTGACAGTTATGGCAGTTATGTGAGTGGGTTTCTGATATTCACTTATGGTGTCAGGTGATGTTAGTAACAGTAGAAGGAGGAAAGATAGAGTAAGGGTAAGTAATATTAAGTTGGTAATGAGTGTCATGTTGTAAAGGAGGGGTACTTATTGTATTGAAGAGAGAATTAGCTTATGGAATAAGTGGAATAGTCGAGACAGAGTGGTGGTGTATAGGTGGGAAGGCGTAAAGATAACTAATTATATCAATCAGAGAGATGGGGGAGTGAAGCTAATTTTTTGATCATTTGGATTGGGTGAGTAGGAGTGGCAGGTGAGACAGGGTAGGGGAGCAGAGTGAGCCTGAGCATAGCGAAGGGTGAATGGAGCAGGCAGGCCCTTTCCCTGGTTGGCTGCAAAGAAAAAGAAAAACAACCAGCAGGGTAAGGAAAAGAATTAAGGGAGGTGAAGCCAATGAAGAGAAGGCCAAAGTGGAGGAATTAAAGCTAAAGAAGGCAAGTTGGGAAGTTAGGGTAGTTAAAGAAGCGGGAAGAGAAGAATTTAAGTTATTTTTAAGGGTATACAATAAATAACGAAAAGTGAGCAGTGATGGTATCAGTAATAGGAAAGATTGGGGAGTGTGGGAAAGTTTGCTAGGGGAGGGAGAGAGAAAGCATTAGGAGAGGGCCAGAATTGGAGAGAAGGAGGGTAGATAGGACAGTATAGGCTATGTAAGCTGAGAAGATGGAGTGGGCTGGTAGTCTATCTGTAGATAAGGGTAACAACTAGTGGAGAGAGGTTTAGGGTGATGTAAAGGGCACCATAGCACAAGAACAGTGTAGAAGTTATAAGATACAAATTAGCAGATAGGTAAATTTACAGACACATGCATTAATTATACAGGGAAGCAGGGTCCAGAAGAAGATTCAAGCGTCCAGTGGATGTGAGCAGTAAAGGTGGCACAGAGGTCTTATTGCTTGAGAGGAGCTTATCTGGGAGCCAGGTGCAACAATGAGATGAGGGTGGGTTGAGAGGGTGCTTAACCTAATAAAATAAGAAAAGAAGTTAGTTAAATTGAGAAACAGTAGTTTGGGTATCTGATTAAGGATGTGAAAAAAAATACCTGTAATTTACTGAGATTCACATAGAGGTGGGATACAGTGGGGTGGGACAGGAGGGTAGGAAAGATGGATAAGAAAGGTGGGAAGGAAGGATATGAATAAGAGATTGAAAGGTGTATGTAAGAGGGAGTAAGAATACAGAAAGTAAGGTCACAGTAAGTAAAAGCAACCATAAAACAATTATAAGCAATCATGGAGTATAGCCATACAACATTGCTTGCACCATGTTAGATAAATATAACTTCAGAGCAAGAAGCAATCATGTGAATTACAATAGAACTATAGAGCCATAAAACAGTTACAAACATTCATGGAGTATAGCTCTACAGTATTGCTTGCACCTTGCTGAATAAGTATAACTACGAAGCAACTAGCAATTCGGTAGAAATATAGGACCTGTTAGACCAGCCTATGACATAGAGGACAATAACAGGAAAAAATATAGAATCCTAGGTGCACAGCACAGAGCTCAGAAACCACTGAAGGACAAGGGTAATCTGGGTAGTTGGAGAAGTAATCCAGACATCTGCGTTTAAGCAAAAACCTGGACTTGTAGCAAGTTATTAAGTTAAAACATGCCACCTTTTGGCCAAGGACAGACCTAAGAAGGATAAAATTATCATAGTGCCAGGACTCCCATGGTAATACAGCCAACAGCAATACAAGATTGAAGGTATAAGTGCATACAATTAAATAACAAGAACTATTACTGAGAAATGTATATGAGCAAACTTAAACACAATAACACAAATGTGATGATATGTAATTCTCAGCAATGCAAACAGAATCACCTGCAGTGTCTGGGCAAACTAATTAAGTTAGAATAGGGACAGAAAATAGTTATGTGGTGTTTGAGCTACTGCATAGCTAAAACAAAGTGAGACAAGGCTAAAACAAAGCAAAACAGAGCATGGAGTGTGTCCATTCAGAATAAGCAGACAATGCGTGAATTGCTGGTTCAGAGCACAAGTACTTTCTCAGGTAAAGTTATCCTTGTGACATTTAAGATGTGTATTGTAGCCACCTATGCTAAATTCCTGTCTCAGCTTCAAAAGGGGTTACTGTGCCAACCTAGAGTCAGGTGCCCATATGAGGTGATTCTGAAAGCCATCTTGGATATTATATTTTACAGGGTGTAATCTCTGAGGAGGAAATATTCTGTTTTGGAGAACCTGACTAGAAAGACTGCTGACTTATATCATTGTGCCTTGCTCTATCAAGTGAGTTACTGGGGAATAGTAATTCTCCCAGATTCAGTCAGGAATATAGTGAAGCTTAGTTTTGATATTGTTTTTCCTTATTTGTATGCGCCTGTTCATCAATGTTATTTTCAATATTTCCTGTGATTTGAATTCTGTGGTTTACTGTGTATATATATCTAGAATCTTATTGTTCTTTTATTATTTATTATTAAATATCGTAGCAAAAAAATGAACAAATTCCCAGTGGCAAGGCTGAAGTAAAGTCCTTTAATAAAACCACACAGGAACAGGTATAAAACAGGTGAGCGCTTTCGCACAAAGTGATTCTTCAGACAAACATTTCAGATAACACAACCACATTATATACAATTTAAAACTGACAATTAGCCTATCAAATAAAAGCAATAATTACCTAGGCAAATCCTTGGACTTCAGCACAGGTTTTAAAGAAACCTTACCATTTAGTCCAGGCTTCTTGTCAGCCAAAAATTTTAAAATCCAATGTAATTCCCTCTCCTCAGTAAAATTCCTCAGTACCCCCCCCCCCCGTGAGTCCTCTGATATAACTTCTACTGCTTTGAAACCAAAACTATGTGTAAAGCTAGACTCTAATGCATGGTTTGCCAAGGCATTAGTGGAATCACCTTTCCTAATTTCATAAATGTGTTGCCTAATCCTTTCATAGAACATCCTATTGGTCTTACCCAGATAAAAACTAGTACATTCTTTGCAAGTAGCAAGGTAAACCAAGTTCTTAGTTCTACAATCCGCAGTAACTCTAAAAGAAAAAAATCTGTTTAGAGACTGGATGTTTGTGTTATCTGAAATGTTTGTCTGAAGAAGCACTTTGTGCGAAAGTGCTCACCTGTTTTATACCTGTTACTGTGTGTGTGTGTGTGTGTGTGTGTGTGTGTGTGTGTGTGTGTGGTTTTATTAAAGAACTTTACTTCAGCCTTGCCACTGGGATTTCATTCATTTTTTGCTACTTTGTTCTTTTGTCTGTTAAGCTCGTTGGAGGTTTGTTTTTACTTATTATTAAATATATTTAAACTTTTATTGTGTCTGGTCCTTGTAGAAAGCATTTAACCTTTGAGAATGCGTATTATTATTTTTATTTGATGACACTGTGTGGGCCAATCCAGAAGGCCTAGCCATCTTGACCAACTACTACCATTTATATTAACATTATACGGTATAATTGGACACCCTTTGTTAAGAGCCTTAGAGTAAATGATTGTGGAGTGTCTTCTGGTGGAGATATATACCTTATTCTTTGGGCAGAAGGAGACACAGCAGGTAAATCTGTACCAGCCTTTATCAGTCGTGTGTGTGTGTATGTGTGTGTGTGTGTGTGTGTGTGTGTGTGTGTGTGTGTGTGTGTGTGTGTGTGTGTGTGTGTGTGTGTGAAGAATCAAATCTCACAGTGCGTATCAGCTACTTGAGATAGGGGCACAAAGCACTGGGTTTACAGAGACAGTGCTGGAGGACTTGGCTTGGACAATCGGCTGAGGACCTAACCTTACAGCTGTACCAGTGGGGTGTCTTACTGGGGACCTGGAGGGAGACAGATATAGAGAAATCCAGACCCCGGGCTGAGTGTTTCCCCTGTATGATCTTAAGGGAAATTGTGGTTGATCAGAGATTTCTGCATCTGGAAATACTGAGTGTATCCATTTGTAGTCTAAGTGCATGTCCCTCTCCAGTGTCAGTGGTGAGGATTCAGACTCCTTGATTACTGACCCAGAGAGGGGTCATCACATATTGCTTGGCAGCATGGGACCATCACTCATCACATATTGGTTGGCAGTGGTGGGACCATCACGCGTCACATATTGGTGTACAGTGGTGTGGATATTAATTGAACTCCTGTAGCCTGTAAGCAGTTGTCATTAAAAAAGGTGTACTCTCAATCAGCCAGAAAGTAGACATTCAGAGTTTCATATCGCAATAGTTTTTATTTATTTACTTTTTGGTAGCTTGGTTAGTCAGGGGAAGCAAGCAAGGATATCAGCAGAAGACTATGGCAAGCTGACAAGGAACCAATTGGCTGAGATGTACCAAGCCAAATGACTGGTACATGACAACCTGACTAAAGGGGACATTATTGCAGCCTTAATCAGAGCTGCAGCACAGACCAGCAACCAGAAAGACAACCAGTCCGGCATTGGAGATGCACATCTCTCAGAAACAGGACAGTTCAACCTTTCCTCAGAGGACGTAAAAATCCATCTGTAGTTAAAGACACTTGAACTGGAGGGCAAATGTTTGGAATTGGAATCATCTGAGAGGCTGCAGTGTTTGGAGGCTGAAGAAAAGGAGAGGCAGCATCAACATGAGAGGGAGATGATGTCTCTTTGCCAGGAACATGGAGGTGGGGAAGGGAATAACTGAACCCCAGAAGTAATAAAGGTCAGTACATTTCTGCCACAATTTACAGAAGGTGATCATTTTGATAGTTTTATTCATATATTTGGCAGGGTATGTAAACAGTATAATGTTGACCAAGGGCTCTGGGTATGGTTCCTGACACCCTTACTCCATGGTAAGGCTGTAACTCCTGTTTTCTAAATTGTCTGATACTGATTGCTTAAACTATGCAACAGTTAAAAAAATATTTATTGAAATATTTTAATTTAACAGCTGAAGTTTACAGAAAAAAAGTTTTGTAAGCATAGCCACAAGGCAGATGAAAGTATATGTGATTATATTGCTGAACTAAGCACTTATTTTCATAGGTGGATGAGTGGGTACCAGGTCACCACTTTTCAAGGCTGACAGAACTTTTGGTGAGGAAACACATCCTTAGCACTTTGACTGAGGACATGAGAATCTAGCTGGCAGATAGGGAATGCAATGCTGCAGATGAACTGGTGAAAAGGGGGGGGGGACTCTACTTAGTAAGCAGGCATCACTGCACAGGAAAGGGGTACTCAGTGCTGCACATGGATATAAGGGAATCTATGGTGGGCAGCCTAAACTGTCCCGACAGATTCTGCCAGCAACAGGGAAAGGCACTACTTCAGGTACACGGCCAGGATTAAGGGTTAAATGTTTTAAATGTAACCACTGGGGCCATGAAGCTTATACGGTGGATATAAAAAGTGTACACAACCCTGTTAAAATGCCAGGTTTTTGCGATATAAAAAATGAGACCACAATAAATCACTTCAAAACTTTTCCCACCTTTAATGTAACCTATAACCTGTACAATTCAATTGAAAAACAAACAAATCTATTATGGGAAAAATATAAAAAATAAAAAACGTTCAATAAGTGTGCACACCCTTTAACAAATACTTTGTTGAAACACCTTTTGATTTAATTATAGCATTCGGTATTTTTGGGTACACGCCTGCCATCAGTTAAAGAGATTGATTAACCCCAAATAAAGTATAGCTGTCCTAGAAGGATTTTCCTGACATTCACTCAGTTGCCTGCTACAGCAAAAGCCATGGTTCACAGAGAGCTTACAAAGCATGAAAGAGATCTCATTGTTGAAAGGTATCAGTCAGGAGAAGGGTCCAAAAAAATTTCCATAGCATTAGATATACCATGGAGCACAGTGAAGACAGTCATCAAAAAGTGGAGAAAATATGGGACAACAGTGACGTTGCAAAGAACTGGACATCTCTCCAAAACTGATGAAAAGACAAGATGAAAACTTGTCAGGCAGGCTGTCAAGAGACCTACAGCAACAGTGAAGGAGCTGCAGGAATTTCTGACAAGTACTGGTTCTGTACTACATGTGACAACACTCTCCCATATTCTCCATATGTCTGGACTATGGGGTAGGATTGCAAGACTGAAGCCTTTTCTTACATAGAAAAATGTCCAAGCCTGGCTAAAATTTGCAAAACAATACATCAAGTCTCTGAAAAGCATGTGGGAAAAATGGGAGCGCTACAGAATCCTGAAAGCCCAAAATCCTGAAAGTTCAGAATACTGAAAACTCAAAATCCTGAAGACACACAGGATGCTAACAGTTACTATATTCCAGCACAAGTGCATACAGAAACATATTACCCTTCAGCTATATGCAGGGGGGCTGTGCCCCCCCCCCGCTACTTAAATATATCAACTCCAAGATTGCACTTCACTACACTAAGTGCAATCTTGGAGTTGATATATTTAAGTAGCAGGGGGTGTGGGGGGGTGCAGTCCCCCACATGGGTGTGCAGGGGGCATGCCCCCCTGTGTATACTTGGAGAGCAGTAATATAGTTTGTGTTTTATTTGCTTCTGTATGTTCTTGTACTGGAATACAGTGAGTGTTGGTATCCTGTGTGTTTTCAGTATTTTGAGTTTTCAGTATTTTAAACTTTCAAGGTTTTGGTCTTCAGGATTTTGGGCTTTCAGGATTCTGTAGTGCTCCTGGGAAAATGTGTTATTGTCTGGTGAAACCAAGGTTGAACTTTTTGGCCACAATTCCAAAAGGTACGCTTGGCACAAAAACAACACTTTGCATTACCAAAAGAACACCATCCCCACTGTGAATCATGGTTGTGGCAGTATCATGCTATGGGGTTGCTTTTCTTCAGCTGGAATTGGGACTTTAGTCATGGTGGAGGGAATTATGAACAGTTCCAAATACCAGTCACTTTTAGCCCAAAACCTTCAGGCATCTGCTAGAAAGCTGAAAATGAAGAGGAATTTCACCTTTCAACATGACAATGACTCCAAGCATACATCCAAATTAACAAAAGAATGGCTTCACCAGAAGAAAAGTTTTGGAGTGGCCCAGCCAGAGCCCAGACTTAAATCCAATAGAAAATCTGTGGATTGACCTGAAGAGGGCTGTGCACAAGAGATGCCCTCGCAATCTGACAGAATTGGAGTGCTTTTGTAAGGAAGAGTGAGAAAATATTGCCAAGTCAAGAAAATCAGGGCATTCATTTAGCTTTATGGTTTTCTCAGATGTGACTACTAACTTCCATGGAGGAGACATTGTCAACAAAACTGAAAAGGAAGAAAGCAAATGGATCATGAACCTCAGAGCTAATTTATTTCCAGGGCTCAACAGAGTAGTTCCTATTAAACCTAATTTGAAAGAGAGAAGCCTAATTAAGAAATGAAATGGAGGCTGAAGGAAGGCGTGCATCTGATTGCTGTATGTGATTGGTTGAGCAATTAAGGATCTTTATTTAACAGCAGTAAGTCAGGTCTACACACTAGGATCTGAAGAAGGTTTTTTAACTGAAAGAGCTTATCCTGTTTGACCTGCAACTTGAACAGCACAATTTGTGCTTTTTATTTCTTCATTTTATTAAAGCCTACATTTTAACAGAACTTCTCAGTGAACTTTTCGTTGTGGTGGAAGCCTTTTTGTCATTTTACTATTTTTGCCTATTAAGGCTTCCTCTGGAGGTGTTTTTTGGTTTGCTTGTCTGTGCTTGTTTTTTTACCTTAACACCTCACACAGTTGTTATTTGTTACTGCTTTGGTGTCAGCACTGTATTTTGTGATGGAAAATGGTCAGAAAACTAATACTACATTTAATGCAGGTATGCACAATCCTTTATTTGATATCAATATAAAGACTGGTGTGAATCAGGAACTGATTACAGACTGTAATGAAGAATTTGATAACATCTTTAGAGAAGTTGAGAATGCAGCCTATAAGCTCAAGAGGCTGCAATGGCAGCGATTTCACATGGATGTGTGTCTACATCATAATGTGATACCGAGGGGATTGAGAATTAGGTGTATGCCCAGCTATGGGAACACCTACCCCAATCTTCTGGACAAATGGCAGGAGATTAACATAGAGACAAGCTTCCATTACATGCAGCTGCTAATAGACTACTTTAAGCCACATGAAGATGAGGTTTCTGCTCTTATTGAATGTAAGCAAAAGCAAATGGAAACTATGAGATTACCTGATAGCTGCTTGTTTAAGCTAGAAACCCTGCAAGATAAATTGGAAACCTATGAGAACAAATTGAAAAATATAAAAATTAACAAACTGAAGAGAGATTATTTTGATTTTCCTAATGGTCGCCTGTTTGAGTGGCCGAGGGATAAGAGAGCACTAGATAGAAAAGAACGCTCTGACAACATGGGAAATGTACCTGTGACACGCAGGACTGTTTCTAGTGTGAATATACATGCTGAATTACATAGTAATATACACACTAATGGGCAACATCCTGAATTAGCCTCTCACAATACTCCTAACAATAGGACTAATGGTGGTATAGTTAACAATGACTGGTATGCTCAAGGTCATTACATCGCTAAGGGAAAATGATAATGCAGCGAATGTAGACACTGCCTCAGCAGGAAGCATTCAGCCTTCAAGTGAAATAGTTCCGAGCGTGATACCAAAGAAGGGATCTGTCCATGCACCTTTGTTACAGCAACTCCCTTTTATATTAACACAGAAAAATGATGGGAGATCCAGGTCAGAAAGCAGAGAGAGGAAAAAGAGAAAGGTAACTTAGGAACCTCAATGAGCTTAGATGAATCGATTTCATTGGTAATTAATATATCCGATTATGAGCTGACAGCTACCCTAAAGAGTGTCCTGCAAAGAGGCTTGAGCTTCATACCCTCAATACGTTCTGACCTGAGTGAGTTAGTGACAGACTTAAGGTGCTTTGGTAGGAACGTTACATTGAAGTGATTTTTTGACAATGAAAATACTGGTACAAACTGTACATCGTCTGTGTTGAAAAAAACAAGTTCCTTTGTCCCCAGCAATCATCCCACTGTGGAGATGTTCTTACACTTATGTGAGAATGAGGTGTTTGAATGGAGGTCAAAAGGAAAAAGTTAACACTATTACAATTTAACACAGGATGAGTTTTAATCGTTAATAGAATTGCAAACAATGAAAGAAATTATTTTCAGGCGAGCTGACAAAGGAGGAGCTTTAATAGTGATGAATTCAATACAGTATGCCCAGAAAATGCAGGATATGTTAAGCCATAGTGATACATACCACAAAATCGAGAAGTATCAAGTAGACAGACTGATGTCCTCAGTGCAGAATGTCCTGTATGACAAATTAATGCTAGAGCAATTGATAAAAATCTATATGACTTTCTTGAAATGGTATATCCAACTATACCTGTTATCAAAGGGTTGCCTAAGATTCATAAGAACAGTGTTGACCCCCCTCTGAGACCGATAGTTTCAGGGAGAGGATGGGTCACTGAGCCCATTTCAATCTATGTGGAAACTGAACTCAAGAAGTTGTTGCCTTTCGCACATACTGTATTGAGGGACACTGGTCAGCTGCTGGAGACACTGTATGAAAGAATGGAGCAAGAAAGCTCCATAGACAACCTCATTTTGGTGACGATGGACATCAACAATTTATTCACTTGCATACCCAATGATCTAGGAATAGAAGCAGTAAGGGACTTTGCCTCTCATTTTGAAGTAAACATGGATGTGAATCTAGTATGCAGCTTCCTGAAATTGGTCCTGGAGAGCAATGTGTTCCTCTATGGTGAGAGCTACTATTGGCAGAAATGGAGGGTAGCCATGGGCACCCCCTGTGCAAACAGCTATGCCAATATAGTCCTAGCTGAATGGGAAAGGCAATGGGAAATGGATACGAAAAATGAATTGAAGGAATGCATCATCTTTTACAATAGGTTTGTGGATGATGTTGTATTCCTATGGAAGGGTAGTATACAACACCTGAATGATTTTGTCAACTATTTAACAAGTACGACTAGCTTTCTAAGATTCAAAGTGAAAACGTCACCAAATTAGATCAAGTTCTTAGACGTGGGAATTTCAATGAATAATAGCAAAGGAATTGGCACTACTATATTCATGAAACCAAATTGGAGGAACCATATGCTATACTACAATAGCATGCACCCGAGACATGTTTTTCAGAATATTGTTGAAAATCAAGTGACCAGGACATCCAAGCTCTGTACTGATGGTGATGATTTTCTGCAGGAACAAGACAAACTCTTACATAGTTTTGCTTCAAGAGGCTATAATGAAAAACAATTAGTCATGAGTAAAGGCAAAGCAATGTCCATTCAATACAACAAAGGGCAACCGTACTACTCAAAACGGAAGCAGAGTGATATGAAGAAAGGTGGGAACAGCAACAGTTTCAGATGCACGATGACCCACAGAGTGATGTGAAGAAAGGTGGGAACAGCAACAGATGCATGATGACCTACTGCACTGACTTATTTGATGTCCGTGAAACCATCAAGAAATTTTGGCCAGTCTTAACTGCTGACAGTAAAATTAAGAGAATTGTAAGGGAAACACCTAAGTTTGGTTATAAAAACAAGAAGAACCTAAAGGATTTACTATGCAACTATGATGGAATACCTAACAAGCAGAGTACAGAAGGAAGAAATAGGTTAGGAGCTTGGAAATGTGGCTTTTGCAAAGCTTGCAGCCACATTAAATGTTCCAACAGTTTTGTTCATCGGGTAACTAGCAAATGCTGTAAGTTCTCTGGTTTTGCTAACTGCAACACCAAGAATGTTATATATGTTGGTACTTGTAATTTGTGCCAAACCTATTAGGTAGGAAAGACCAATAGAAAGTTTAATGAACGGATACTTCGCCACCTGTTAGACATCAAGAATAAAGTGGTAACCAATGCCCTATATGGACATGTGTCTGAAAATCCAGGGCATTCATTTAGCTTTATGGTTATCTCAAATGTGACTACTAACCTCCGTGGAGGAGACATTGTCAACAAAACTGAAAAGGAAGAAAGCAAATGGATCATGAACCTCAGAGCTAATTTATTTCCAGGGCTCAACAGAGTAGTTCCTATTAAACCTATTTTGAAAGAGAGAAGCCTAATTAAGAAATGAAATGGAGGCTTAAGGAAGGCATGCATCTGATTGCTGTATGAGATTGGTTGAGCAATTAAGGATCTTTATTTAACAGCAGTAAGTCAGGTCTACACACTAGGATCTGAAGAAGGTTTTTTAACTGAAAGCACTTATTCTGTTTGACCTGCAACTTGAACAGCACAATTTGTGCTTTTTATTTCTTCATTTTATTAAAGCCTACATTTTAACAGAACTTCTCAGTGAACTTTTCGTTGTGGTGGAAGCCTTTTTTTTCATTTTACTAAAGTATTAGTTTAAGGGTGTTCACACTTATGCAACCAGCTTATTGTATGTTTTTTATTTTTTATATTTTCTCCATATCAGATTTGTTTGTTTTTTAATTGAATTGCACAGGTTATAGGTCACAATAAAGGTGGAAAAAGTTTTGAAATTATTTAGTGTGGTCTCATTTTTTATATCACAAAAATTTTAACAGGGGTGTATACATTTTTATATCCACTGTAGATGTCCATAAAGGCAAGGTGGGGAACAAAAGGTGGGGGAGCCAGCAAGTGGGGATAACAGAATGCCAGTGGTAAGTTGTCTGGAGACAGGGGTAGCAAACTAGCACCAGAATTTTTATCCTATCTTCGTGGATGGTAAACAAGCCACTGCCAAGAGGGAGAGAACCTCTGATATAACCACTGTGAAGCCTGCAATAGTTAAAGAGGAGCAGTAGTTACTTGGGCAGTACACTCCTGTCAGAGCTTTAGGAGGGAACCCATTCCAAAGGCCTTTGGCCAGGGTTCACCTTGACTGGGAGGGTGGAAAAGGAAGCAAGCAAGTAGGTGTATTTGAGGATATGCCTGCAGATGTCTTGATAGGGAGTGATTTTGATAATGCAGTACTTTGTGCAAATGCAATGGCATGCAGTCAGGCTTGGAGACAGGCATGTGGGTCTGGTAACCTGGGGGAGACCCAGACAGGCTGCACCCTTGAAGCCAGGACAGGTGAAATGGCTAACTCAGGGAGGGAACTTCCCTGTAGCAATGAGCCTGAAGGTGAGCCACAGCTGCTTGTGGGTACTGATGTTTCCTTGGACAGGGTGACTTTCCAGGGCAGAGTTCAGTGGTAGTACTCAGGCTGACAGTAAGGAACTGCTGTCAGAAGACACCAAACTTACTGTGGAAGGGGAGCTGGGAAACGTCACAAAGATAGAGTTAAGACAGGCTCATCTCTCAGACCCTACATTACAATGCTTGAGGGAGGTAGCTAGGGAGAAATGTGATTCTCAAGGAAAAGGGGAGTCTATATAGTGGAACAAAGGGTTACTGCATAGAGAGTGGACCCCTGAGGGAGAGCTAGAAGCTGAGGTAATACAGCAGTTGGTAGTGTCCATATCCTACCATCTGGCATTTCTAGTCATAGCCCATGACATTCCTTTTGCAGGTCATATGGGCATAAAGCATACCAAGAGACTGATTAGCATTGCTGCGCTCCACTACGCACCGTGCAAACATGGTTTTTAAATAAATTTTAAAAATTAAATACATTGATACAATACAGCTGGACAGTGCAGGGATTGTGTTACTCATCTGCGGAGACAGCACCACTCTCCTTACACTAATTCAATAACCGTGTTCCACGGCTCTCCCTCAGCAATGCACCATGAGTAATATGCATGGTGCACTACCAAGACAGAACTGTGTATAAGGACACAGTAACATTCCATGTAGGCTCTGCAGTATGCCTACATGGATTTTATAAAATCTAGGGGATAATCTTTCATGAAGACATAAGTATGCTAAGAGGGTAAAAGTACCTATATTCCTCACTCGATGCATAAATGGATAAGTAAACACATGCATCTGCAGTCTCTGTAAAATACAGACTATAAAGTGGGATTTTTATGTCTTAATCCTTTTTAAATAAAAACGTTCAGTAGCTCTAAGTTCCAAAAACTATTAAGAGTTATTAATAATCAGTCAATCAGATAAAAAAATACAGGTGGGTAATTGTATATAAACACTGACCTATTCCCCCAAAATGCTTCTGTAAATAATTGTAATGATGATAATAATAATGCTAATAATAACAATAACAAAACAATAATAATAATAATAATAATAATAATAATAATTGCAGAATTATTTAGTAGAAAGGTGCTTTGAGCAGTACATTATTAAAAATCATACTTCTCTATTTATTATGATGACTGTGATGTCCAGTCCTATTAGATTGTATTACACTCAACTGAAATAAAAATATATTAAAGGAGTTATTTAACATCCATTTCAAATACCTATACTGTTGTCTCCATCATTATCAACTCCCATTTTCCGTATTTTTTTACATAGGATTAGAGTGTCATTATAACTGTCGCCATCTCCCTTGATTCAATGCTACTCTCCTACTTTCTTCAAAAGTTATAGCTGACTGTCATAGGTCATCTGTTACACAATCCTTCCATATCATCACTGGATATTCTGTTTTCCTCCTTTCTTCTTCTTGTCTCTCCTAAATCTTCTTCACAAAATCTTCTGCTTTCCTGTACATGTGCCTGAGCCAGAATAATCGGTTCTCTTTGATCTTCTCTTCAATTGGAGATAATTTGTCTTCTGCTCTGGTGTCCACATTTCCTTGTCTATCCCATAGTGTGCAGCAAGCCACCAATCTCAGGCACTTTATCGCCATCACTGAACGAACCAAAAAGAAAAGATATAACTGAAGACCACAGATGAAGAATCCACTTAAAACACCAATTTATTGCACATCTAGCGCTTCGGCAACCGCCTTCAAGGAGTATAAAACATCACATAACTTGCACAGTTTATATACCCTAATACATCTAACAATTAAACAAGCAGCCTAAACCAATTAATCAATAAACATTAAAAAATACTTAATACTACTTTCTCATCAGATAAGAAGCTTCCAGTTACATTCCACATTCAGACCCTGAGGAAATAAAGTGTCATATTTCAAAATGAAAATACTTTCTTTATATAACAACTTCTTTTTATACAAATCATCAGAAAATACACCCTTCATGACATGTTCTAAGATAGTGGCTTGTAACCCATTTGGATTAGAATTGTGAACCAGCATAAAATGTTTAGCAACAGGGCTATCTTCTTTATTATTTATAATATTCCTGACATGCTCCTGCAGTCTAGTTTTAAACTTCCTTTTACTTTCTCCTATATATACAAGATTACACGGACATTTCAACGCATACATAATACCTTCAGTATCACAGCTATATATATTTTTAACCTCAAATACATGGCTATTTATATACTTAAAAGATGGAACAATATGACATATATTGCAATGACCACAAGAAGTTCCTAGTCTCTGCATGGTCCTATATTGCAATGTCTCAGTGGGATATTTAAATTTATTATATACCAAAATATCTTTTAAATTCCTACCTCTGCAAAATCAAATGCCTAAAGACCTAGGCAATAAATTGTTTAGGTCCATTGATCTAAACAAAAAATTCCAGTAGTGTTTAACAATATATATTAAAACATCACTGAAAACACTATATGTAGAGACAAAATAAACCAGTCTTTTCTCTTGATTTCTTTTTTTTTTTTCTTTTTTTCTCAAATAATTTTTTATTGTTTCATAAAAAACAAAGCATACAGAAAAAGAAAAAAAACACTGTGATTAAGCATTAGATCATAACATGTCGTTTTGAGCAGGAGAACAAAACAACAACAAAAAAAAAATAATTGTAATCTATCTACATCCAAAAACAATTATGTACAATATTTACAAACAAACGTGCTACCAGACATAAAAATAGAGAATTATGAGAGTTGGCAGTGGATCTCCAAGTAATAGAAGTGTTATGAATATGGACCTCCACGAATAAACAATGATAAGCAATAAAAAGGAATTACTCACTCAAAATTAAATCAATAGACATTTCCACAATTTGCCAAAGTAGGCTTTCTTCTTAGGACCATTTATGATGAACTTTTATGAGCAGAAATATATTTGATTGCCATCTCCTTGAAACCCCTCCAACAAAGTTTAGTGCGATCCAACCAGTTATTTGTGATGTATAGTTTAATAAGAGAGCAAAGAGTAATTAATGTGTGGAGTTCTAATTTAGGCATCTTAGAGAGCGGGATATGGAGAATGGCTGTTTCCCAGGAAAGGGTGGAGTTATAGTAGCCCATTTTCTCAAGACGTACTTTTAAAGAGCACCAGAGTTTGTGGGAATGATTACAGGACCACATGATATGGAGTAGATCAGCTCTCAGACAGGGACAGCAAGTACATGAGGGGGATATATTGGGGTTAAATTTATTGAGTACTGCAGGAGTGTAGTAAGAGTTATTGTTCAACATCAGTTGGGTATACATGAGTTTCTTGAAAGGGGAAAGTTCTGCTGTAATTTTTATAGCAAAAAGTTTTTGTTCCTCTGTAATGAGGGAACCTTGGTTATCCCAGTAGTTAGAGGAAAGGCAGTTGGATTTATATAGTAAGGAGTTCAGTAATCTGTACGAGGTTGAAATCATTTTCTCAGGACTCGAGACTGTAGAAATGATTTCACCTAGTTTGCTGATTTCCTGAGGATTGGGAGAAAAATTAATAAATTGCGAAGATATTATCTCTCTTAGTTGCCGGAGAATAACTGTGTATTTGTTGTTAGCCTTAAAAATTAAACGTAACTCAGCAAGAGTTTTTGCCTTATATTTAAGAATATCCCATACCTTAAGATCTTTAATAAGAGGGAAATCAGTAAGGTCAACCATTTTATTATTGATCTTGAAGTTTGGATTATGATGTAGGGGTTGGAGAAGAGGTAGAGTATTTTCAAGGTTAATGTCCTTAATCAGCTTTTGGAAAAGCCTGATCTTATGTTTTAGGGTGGGAGATAATTTAGAGTTGTTCATGGAAGTAGGGGATAAGAAGGGAATAGCTTTTGGGTTAATTTCGTTGGAGATAATGTGATGATGCCACATTTTCATCCAGGACGGATAGCGGGTATGAGCTTTACCATTGAAATTTGAAATAATCCAAATTCTATTAGAACAAATAATTGTGTAGTAGAGTTGAAAATTTGGAAGGCCTAGCCCCCCTTTCTCCTTAGGGTAAATTAGCTTGGAGTAAGAGATCCTGACTGTTTTTGGAAACCAGATGAATTTGGCTAATTCTTTGTTAATTTTGGAGAA
This sequence comes from Protopterus annectens, assembly GCF_019279795.1. Lineage (NCBI taxonomy): Eukaryota > Metazoa > Chordata > Ceratodontiformes > Protopteridae > Protopterus > Protopterus annectens. The sequence goes on from NC_056729.1 coordinate 180,888,262, forward strand.
CAGATTGTTGGAAACAATCAGATTAGATGCGTTAAATTGATATAGGAGTCTGGGCAAGACATTCATTTTCACTATAGCTACTTTGGATAGAAACGCCAGATTCATGAGTTTTCATCTGTGTAGGTCTTGATATAGCAATAACCCACGCCTGGGTGTGGGTAATGCGGGATTTAACCACGGTTGGCATGGTTTGGTCGAGGCTAAGCCGAGGACCAAACAAAGACAACCGTGGTTAAATCCGCATTACCCACACCAGAAGTGGTTATTGTTATTATCTAATGACATTATTTAAGAAAAGAAATAATTACTTTTCTTAAATAATGGCATTGTATAATGCCTCTTTGCTGCCCTTCCGCAGCTGTCTGGTATTCCGTGGCAGTTCTGATGTACTGCGTATGCCTACTCAGTACATCAGAGCTGTGGGCAAAAGCAATGGAGCTCGCCAGATCTCCGTTGCTTTTACTATCTCACTATGTTAAATGGTTTTAACATAGCGAGACAGCTTTAAAATAAGCAACGGAGATCTCCGTTACTTATTTTAAAGCTGTCTCACTATGTTAAACCCATTTAATATAGCGAAACAGGTTTAAAAAAAAAAGCAACGGAGATCGCAAGATCTCCGTTGCTTTTTACACACTGTGTCGCTATGTTAAAGGAGTTTAACATAGCGAGACAGCTTTAAAAAAAGCAATGGAGATCTGCGTTGCTTTTTTTAAACCTGTATCGCTATGTTAAACTCTTTTAACATAGTGAGACAGTGTTTTATACTAACGGAAAAAGTCCGGGCGACCGGACCTTTTTCCGTTAGTATATTGAGGGATTTACAACGGGCACGCTGGTTGGGCTGGCCAATCAGCGTGCATGTTTTAGAGGAGGAATTGTATAATGTATAATAGACCATGTTTTAAGTAAGTTATTTTGAAGCATGGAGGCTTGATTGTGGTCAAAGTGTATTCCAAGATATTTAAGGTGATAGGTTATTTGGAAGGGAGATTCAGGAAAAAAGAAAGATTTATGAGCATCAGGATTAATTGGAAAGATGTGTGATTTCTTATTATTAATTTGGTAATCTGAAGCATTAGAGAAGTTATTGACAGCGTTTATGATTTTAGATAGGTCTGAGTTGGGATATTGAAAATAAAGATTTAGGTCGAAAGCAAAAGCAGAGAGTGTTACTTTAGTATTTAAGACTTTGGGGATAGAGTGATATGTATTTTGGGTAATATATAAGAAAAAGGGCTCAATAAAAATGTTAAAAAGAAAGGGGGAAAGTGGACAACCTTGTCTTGTTCAGTTGGTAATCAAAATTGAACTGGACCTTTTTTTGTTTACATAGAGGTATGTATAAGAATTTGTATAGAGTATTCTAATCATATCGGAGAAAGTTTTAGGTATATTAAAATGAGAAAGGGTTGAAAACAAAAAGTCCCAGTTTACTCTGTCAAATGCTTTGGAGGCATCTAACGTTAAGGCATAGATCGGATTTTTATCTTTTTTTGTAAACTGTATTAGGGAAACCATAGTTAAGGTATTGTCCCACGTGTGCCTGTTGCTCATAAAACCAGCTTGGTCAGGGGATATTAAGGATGGCAGAATCTTTTTGAGTCTATTGGCTAAGATAGCAGCAAATATTTTTTTATCAACATTTATTAGTGAGATAGGTCTATAGTTGTGAGGATCAGCTCTATCTTGTTTGTTTTTTAATATCAGTATTGTTCTCGAATTGTTCCAATGTAAGTCAGTAATTCCATTCTTTATAATGAAGTTGAAGACCTTCAAAAGAATAGAGGAAATTCTAAGTCTAAACAATTTAAAGAAATTAGTGGTAAAACCATCCGGGCCCGGGGATTTGCCTAATTTGAGGTTGTTGATAACGTTTTGAATCTCTTGAAGTTCCAGCGGGGCGGATAATAGGGAAGTTTGGTTTGCATTAAGAGAGGGAAATTTGATGGAGTTGAGAAAAGTCTCCATCTGAGGTTTGAGGGTGTTGTTTTCCTTCCTACTATAAATATCTGAATAGAGATTGTGAAACAGTTGAATTATTTCAGTATCCGAATTATAGATTTTACCTTGGTAGTGGAGAGTAGAGATTCTAGGAGCACCATTATTGTTTTGTAATATTCTTGCAAGAGTTCTTGAGGGAGTTTGTGCCCATTCAGAATAAGTTGCTATAAATTTTTGTTCCTGAAGGGAGTAGTTATGTGTGTGAAGTTCAAGTAATTATTTTCGTGTAGTATTAATCAATTTGTCTATCTTTGGGTCAGGATATAATCTCTGCCTCTTTTCTAAAGAGGATAGTCTTAAAATCAGATTAGTTTCTCTTTTTTTATTAAGTTTTTTAAGAAAGGAGGCTTTATTAATCAAAAGCCTCTTAATTCAGCTTTACAAGGCGCCCATTGGATATCTGGAGGAATTTGGGAAGTCTTAAGATTAATGTCTAGGTCAGATAACATGGCATTGATTTTGTTTAATATGTCTTTGTTATATAATAAGTTATTGTTAAGGGTCCAATTAGCGTAAGTGGGAGTTGAGGGCGTGAAGCTAATTTTGAAGGAGATCTTTACATGATCTGAAAGAAATCGGGGTTCAGCACTAAAGGTATTTTTAAATTTAGAAAGTAGGTCCGAGATTAAAAAGAAGTCTAGCCGTGACCAAAATTTATGGCAATTGGAATAGAAAGTGTATAGATTTTCTTTGGTCGAGACATTGCTAAATGCAATAGCGTCAATGAGGTTAAAGTCTGAGATAAGTTCCCCTAGGGCTACAGAGGCTTGGAAGTTATATGAGGAAGAGTTACTGGTGCGATCCAAACAGAGATCTATTACAGCATTCCAATCCCCACCAATTATGAACAAGTAGTTTTGGAATGAATAAAGAATGTTATAGATTTCCAAAATAAAAAATTGTTGTTGAGAGCATGGTCCATATATATTCAAAAAAAGAACTGGTTTGGATGAGCCTGGGAGCAGAGATGTAAAATGACACCATCTACCATATTTATCAGATTTAACCTCATTAATTACTCCCTGAAATTGTTTCTTAATTATAATGGTCACTCCCTTAGAGTTGGAGCTGTCTCCGGCAGCTATGATATCCCTAATCCATTTTCTGTTGGTTTCTTTCTCCCATTCTTCCTTGAGTAATTGTGTTTCCTGTAAGAAACAAATATTAGCCTGGGATTTAAAAACAAGGTGGAGTAGCAATTTTTTCTTAGCACTATTTTGTAAGCCTCTAATGTTCCAAGAATCAATAGACCAACTCATGTTAGCTGAAGCCTAACAAGGTTAAAGGGAACGTTGTACACTTGAATATTTAGTAGCAAATATGGAGAGGACAACAAGTATTGGAAAGAACCGGCACTAAAAGTTAAGTAGTAAGGGAAATCAGAGATCCACATCAAAACTGTAGTTACAAGAAATTTACACATAAAGGTAAAGGTAACATAGTACTCCTTCTGACTAACCCGGTGCCTACCCACCCAGACCCCTTAGGTGAAGAAGTACAAAACCAAACATAAGGTGAACATAACATTACTATACATATGTACACAGAAATGCTCATCCAAAAGACCACCATCTTAGAGCACTACTACAATGCACTAATGAGCATCCATAACTGAGTAGTAATCAAAATAAGTAAAATAGGACAGATAGAATCCTAAAGATAGTTAAAAAGGAAAAGGAGACAGTGTACTAATTGTTAGTTGAAAACTCTTTAGTTATGGTTGCTAAGGTAACATAAAAAAAGTAAAGAGTAATGAAGGTAGAGAATATATCATGAAAGATTCAAGTAAGAGGTGTGTAAACAAAGTTCAGATGAATACGAATATAAAAGTAACCATTCTATACTAAGAGATAAATATGACATTAGAGAGGAAAGTTATATAGACAGGTAAATAGAGAAAGAGTCACAAGGAAACTAAAGAGTTACATGGTCTATGTAGCAGAGGAAAGAGGAGAGTTTGATTAACTATGTTTACATCAAAAGATAACAAAGTATGCTATGAATGGTAGAAAAAAGACAGTCATAAAACAGCAAGGTAAAATTCACATATATTAGCAAACCTGCTCGTTTTAACTATCATATATATAATATTAGGGGGCCTGTAAGACACATAATTACAATTCTTATACATTCTGAATCTGCTCTATGAAACCTTGAATTAAACAGACAATGCAAAATTCTGCTGCATAGCATCTAAAATATGTTAAGTTCTCGAATGTATAATTGATACACATATCATTACATTAATAGCTATAGAAATTTAGTAGGTTGTGCATTTTAACCACTTGTAAAAATATTAACCAATGACCACACACAAAGGATCAATGTTTACATTTGACTATCAGAGCAGTCAACACTAACATTGCATAGTTTAACTGTATTTGTGCCTGACATCTCCTAGATTAAGAGCTAGGTGAAAAATATTGCTAAGTCAAATATTTATATAGGCAGGCATTACTACAAGAACTGTTAGCATCATAAAATGATATAAAAAGAAGGTACATAACAATATGACTGTCGGGTTATCTAATAAGCATTGTAAATAACCATAGGAATATTTAAGACACCAACTTTTCAATCAAATTTTCCTCCAAATAAGCAAGAGTTATCTATTCACAATATGCCCTTCTCAGATGTCCGCTATAGGAATTAGCGTACATTTGTAAGACAAAGCTGGTCTCAAGCTTGGTTGACCTATATAAAGCAGAGTTACCTGTTTGATACAGCCTCCGCTCATCATGAATATAATTTCCCGGCTTCAGAAAATGATTTTTGTGAGAATAGGTTCAGGCAAACTAGCAGGGAGCATGAACTTGAATCCAGGACACAGATATTACACAAAGCACTAAAAGCGCAATTAACAGAGGCAAAGCCTATTATACGTGAACACCTGTGAGTTACGAGCTAAGGGATGACCCACTGGAAACAGCTCGTGACCCAAAGGTTCCTTGCTTAACTCGGGGAGCCGCTGTGAAAGACAAAAAAACAATTAAACAGAGTTAATAATAAAAGTGGAGTGATATAGACGATGGATTAGTGAACAGAACTGTCACTAATTCACCCGGTAAGTAAGCAGATCTTGCAGAGATTCGTAAGCTAAAGTGCTTACATGCATAGTAGATTAAGACTCAGGAGCCTTACTGAAGGCTTTAAGAAAAGCTTCTTTTGCCTTGATCGGGGAGGTTACTGTGTATTTAATACCATTGTTGAAAAAGATCAAGGTGTTCGGAAAGCGCATTTGGAATCTGATATTCCTTTTGATAAGATCTGTGCAAAACGGAGCTAATTTTTGTCTGTTTTCTTTGATGGAAAGGGGTAAGTCTTGAGAGAAGGAGATTTTATGGTTATTCCACATGAAGGCTTTATGATTTTTAGCCGAGTTCAGTATCTTTTGAGCGACCTGAAAGTTAAGTAGCCTTGTGTAAACTTGACGGGGTGTTGAGGAGTCTTGACGTTTGTATAAGGCACGGTGAGCTCTCTCAATAGTAATGTCAGATGTATCTCCGTCCAAGCGCAGCAATGACTCAAATATCTGTTTAGCAATATTAAGTAAACCTTGATTTTCATAGTTCTCAGGGAGACCTCTAACTAAAATATTGTTGCGTCTACTTCTTGCCTCGAGGTCTGTTAATTTTAGTTGTAGATCTGTTATAGAAGCTGTTTTGGTGTGCAACTCATCAGATAAGGACTGCATTTGAAATTCGTTAGTTTGGGTTTTTTGTTCGAGGGTGACTACTCTGTCTACAACTTGATTAATAGATTTTCCCAGATTAGAAAGTTGTTCCGAAAAACTTTGTATGGCAGAATGAATGGGTTGAAGGGCCTGTTTCAGCTCGTCCATGTGGAAGTTGGAATCATCCTTAGTTTTAGCACTGATTTTATTAGACTCCGTACTTTGTTTATTTATTCTCTGTCTTTTAGAGAGAGCCTCTTTTTCCGGAGAGAATATTGCTGAAGATTTTGCTTTTGTCGTTTGTGTCTCCATTATGGCAGGTTCATTTGCCATACTTATCTGCTTAGCCATGAGGAATTAGGAGTGCAGGAGATGAAATCAGGCCCTTAGGATGCACGTGGCTATGGCACTGTGGAAGAGCTGTAGAATTTAAAGGTTGTATTTGAATCTTGCAGGTAGTAAAATGATGAAGAACCCGAAGTAATAATAGTAAAGTGGATCTTTTTGTTTAGAAACACGACCATGAAATCTATAAAGTATAGAAAAATCTTAGAAGATGTAATTGAGGTAAGGAGCTCTGTGCATAGGCTGCACACTAGACGACCACCATCTTGGAATCCCCTTTTCTCTTGATTTCTGACATATTATACCCCTTACTTCCATACTTATAAGTACCAGCTTTATGTTGTTCATTAATAACCTTATCTATAGCTGTTTGAATACTAGCTTCACTATAGACCCTCAATCTAAACATCTCACTAGTCACACTAATTTCTTTAAAGAAGTCCATGTCAGTATTACACAGCCATCTAAGTCTCATACATTCCCGATAGGGCAAAGAGGCCAAAGTATGAACTGGATGACAGCTAGTCCCCATCAAATACTGATTACTATCAGCAAATTTTCTATGCACAGATGTACGTAAAGTATTGCTGTCCTCCAAAATCAGATGTATGTCTAAAAAAGTTATACCTTTGCCCACCTGTATACCGTCAAAGGAAAGTCCAAATCTATTATGTTGCATAACTTCTATAAACTGACCAACATAAGATATCCCACCTTTACAAATAAAAACAAGATCATCTATAAAACGAAAATAACTAACTACATAATTTTTAAAAAATCTATATGATATATCCATTCTAACTCATACAAACCCATCATCAGGCTGACATACATGGGGGCAAAAGATGCCCCCATGGCAGTGCCCTTGATTTGTCTGTATAGTTGTTCATTAAACATAAAAAAACTATTATTCAAACAAAATTCCAATATTTCAATATTATAATACGTTACTGGGCTATCACCCAAAAAATATTTTAATGCTTCTAATCCAAACTGACACTGTATGTTAGTATACAAACTAACAACATCAACACTTACAAAAAACATATCTGCACTCCATTGTATTTTAGATAATTTTTCCAAAAAATCAAAACTATCCCTAATTTAACTAGGTAACTTTATTACATAAGCGAATAAATATTCATGCAAAAATTTCCCAATATTAGATAAAAAATATTTTGAGCGGATACAATAGGCCTACCAGGTGGGTCAACCCCACTTTTATGAATTTCTGGAAGTTAGTAAAATAAAGCCAACTCACTGTCATCAGTATTAAACTTTTTATCTTTGTCATTTTGTGAAAAATATTTTAACCTCACTCCCTTAGATATAAGGGTGTCAAAATCATTCATAGCCTTAATATATTCATTTGTATTACTCCTAACATAGGTATTGGTATCATCCAGATGTGTCATACATATTTTATAATATTGAGCAACATTCATCACCACTATCTTACCACCTTTATCAGATGGTTTAATAATAAGATGTTCATTATTCGCTAATGCCTGTAATTCCTTCCATTCCTTTTTATTCAAGTTATATACCAACTTATGCTTATACTGCATAAAATCACAAAAAGCATTTTCTACAGCAAAATTCAACATTTGAGAAAAACATTTTATATGTTCATGTTGGTATGGAGGAATAAAATCACTTTTGCTCATTATTTTATCAGTTTTTAACAAACTATAGGCATTATAGTCACTTGCATAGTCAAAGCATTCCTCAGGGTCAGATACACAAGAATAAAAACTGTTCTCTAAACTATCAGATTCTAACCAACTACCATCACCTTCTTTATACTGGTTATTGGCAAAAAAATATATTAAATGTATCTTCCTACACAGTCTAAAAATATCACACTTTAATTCATGTAACTGAGGCAGCACTATGGGTATATATTTAAGACCATAATTCAAAACATTCATCTGATCTACAGATAAAGACACACCAGAAATGTTATGAACAATAGAAATTTTCAGATGCAGTAGCTACATGGATAGTTTCACCCACATTTTTGTGAACAAAAGACACAGAACTGTCAAGAATATCTTGCACATTATTTACAGTCACACTAATACCATTTGCTTCTCTTGTTGTCATTGAAACTGTGTCCTTCTCAATTGTTAGAGTTCCCAGACTGAAATCTTCCTCTCTTCTGCTCACGCTGCTCTCTCTGCTATTCCTGAAACTGCTGGTTCCCTCTCCGAAAATCTGAAGTTAATCTAGATGGATTTTGAGCTGCTGGTAACGCTGGAAAATGCTCTCCTTCACCTCCACCATTAGAGGAAACGCCCGAAACATCTGAAGCAAAAGACACACTCCTAGAAGGAGCTGGTGATTTCTTAAAGGGACCAGAGCCTTTATTACGATGAAAATGTGCTGGTTTTTGCCATAAAAAGGCACAATTACTTTGATAGTCTTTTAGATCTCGTTTCAGTTTTGTGCATTTCCGATCAATGAGTTATTTTTCATATTTATCTAAACCAATATTTACATCTGCTAAAAACTTGTCAAACTGTATAGATGTAAGTCTTTTAGATAAGTCATTATAGTCAGCTCTAATGTCTTCCTTAAGCTTGCTTTGTTTCACATGATCTCTTTCTAATAGAATGGAAAGCCATTCTAAAGTACAACGATGAGCTGCCAATAACCATTTCTTAGAAAATTGCACATCCCTTTCATCAGACATATCAAAATGAGTAGAGGGACTTTTAAAGGCTCTTAGTCCCCTTGGTGTAATATCTAAGTCAACGTATCTTTGCAAGCTCTAACAGATTAAAGTATACAGCAGTTTCTTTATGCAGTAACTGTTCCAACTTACTCGTTAAAGCACTCGATTCATCAGAAGGACTGGAAGAAGGGCCAAATTGTCCCACAGAGGCAAATGGATCATTCACTCTAGAATTTCTTGCTTGTTCAAGCCTTTCAAAAAAATGTGAAGTAGAGGAAACAGCCACTGAAGCAGAAGTATTGGCAATGTTGGAACCAGCCATACCTGTAGCATTCTGATGCATTACAAGACTGTCCATAGTTTTTGACTACCTTCCAGTGTGTCATCCCTTAAGAGCCTAGGGATCCCAAATGAAGATTCATTTGCCATAAAAACAGACCAAACACTGCACGAACCTAAAAGAAATGATAAAACTGAAGACCACAGATGTATAATCCACTTAAAACACCGGTTTATTGCACCTGTAGTGCTTCGGCGCTGCCTTCAAGGAGTATAAATCTTGATCTCCATCACCTTGGCTTGCTCATCTGCTCTGCTGTCCCTGCTGACTTCTCTTTACCATATAGTAGAACTGGTCACATCAGTGTTTTGTTCTTTTTACTTCTCAGCTTCTTTGTCATTCTTCCATCAAACTCTACAGCTGACACCATGTGCCAGTTGGATGCATACCCCCCTGATTCTAGGTTTGACCTCATCATTCAGATTTCCATTCTCCTCAACCATCCCTCCCAGATACCTGAAGCTGTTAACCTGTTCCAGGATTTTCCATTTTATCAAAAATGTTCAGCTTCTTCTGATTTTTCTCATTTCCTGCTATGGAAAGTATATTCTCTGTACTCCATTTCATCCCATTCACCTTCAGTTTTTTTTTTCATTCCATTCCCCTATAATTAACAGACATTCCAGCGTATAGGCTTTGTGTAATTTCACATTGTCTGTGCACACTAATTTGTTGATCTGTCCCCTCCATCTTGTTTGTTAAAGTAACACATCACCAATATGAACAGAGCTGAAACTTGATCCTCACATCTACCAACAGTGAATGCTTCTGTGAGTCCAACCAGAGTTTATCATTGGATCACTGGGTCCTTGTACATAGCCTGCACTAATTTTACCAGAGTTTCTGGGACTTCGAAACACTGCAGGGCTGCCCAGACAGCTTTCATGGGATCTTTCCATATGCTTTTTCCAAGTCTATGAATACCCAGTTGGAATCTTTCTTCATCTCTAGGTTTTTAACTACTGTTTCATTGCAACCAACAGGCCAGCTGCTTCCAGATCTGAAACTGCACTGCTCATCTCCCATCTTAACCATCTACTACTCTGTGTATTCATTTATCAGTCACCCTCTCCAGCACATTAAAGCAGTGAGAAAGGAGTTTAAAATCTCTGCAGTGACCACAATTGTGAATGCCCTCTTTGTTCCCCTGCACTGACACAGAATCCTTATTTCCAGTTATTAGGGATATAACTTTGTCTACATACTGCCAAGAGCAGACTCAAAGGTCATTTATCCCCTATCTCACCCAACCTCTTGATCATATGTACCATGATCTTATTTGAGCTGCTTTCCCTGACTTCATTTTCCTTAGTGTCATTCTTAATTTGTCTAAAGAGGGGGTCTTCTTCTTCTTTCATTGTAGACTGTGTATGGGCCAATTCAGCTTCTGTGGGGGTTTCTTAATTCAGATGCTGATGGAAATGCTGCTTCCATCTGCCTTTGCTGTCCTCCGGAATGGTGAGCAGGTTAGTGTGGCAATTAGTTATGAATGGTGTCTGATGACCACCTTCTTTATCTTTCTGGCTTTGCCTTGCATTCTGATAGAATTTCTCTATAACATTTGCCGAATCACTTTCCAGAAGCTGGAAGATTGTCACTGATGCCTTGTGGTTTGTTATTACAACTGCCCTCTTGGCCTTTTACTTAGCCACTAGTTTTCCGCATTTGCCCGATTCGACTATTCTGTATCTCATTTTTTCTTGCACTTTTTCTTTCTTTTGATAACTACCTGTGATTCTGCATGCCACCACCGGCTTCCGTTATGTACCTTATTTCCATGCCTGGCTTGGCCACATATCTATTTTACTGTCTTCATTCATGCTGTTTTGAAATAATGTCATTCTTCCTCTGCAGCAGCTCTTTCATCTTCTTCATGAGGTGCAAAAACCCTGAGTATTTCCATGAACTATTAAGATCTCACACCAGTCAATTCCTAGGTCTTCAGAATAGTCTATGTTGAATTGATAGCCTTCTCTGACCACTGCTTTCAATTATTATGTCCAGCAGTAAATTATGCTTATGTCGACCAACTGTTTTGCTAAGTATGGCATTTAACTCTACCACATTCTACCCCAGTTTTCTTTCCATTCTAAGAAAAAAGTCTAACTGAGACGTATATTGACCACTATTGAATATGACTGCCTGTCTTTACTAAACCATGTGCTGGTCACCATCAAGTCATTTGCCAGAGAAAAGTCTAAAATTACCTATACTTCTTCATTCATGTTTGCCTACCTACAGTATGAGGAACCAAGCGATTGTCATATTCTGTTCTGTCTGTCTGTCGCAATATCTGCATTTAGGTTCCCCATTATCAACACCAACTCATGTTTTCCTGTTTTATCTACTGTATCCTCTAACTGCTGCCTGAATCTGCTATTTTTCTCACCATTACAACCCTGCTATTAGGCACAGACATAAATTATGAATATTCCCCTATCTTTACACTGGGAGCTGACTGCTATGAGTCTATCACTAAGTCTCATAACATCCCTCGCTGTCATCAGAAGATTGTCCTTCACCACAATTCCTGCACCATTTTTATTCTGTCTTCCTCCTCAGTAGCAGACATCAGATCTCAAGTCATGTCACTTTGCTGTACTGTCCTTCCACCTTGTCTTCTAAATACATAGGATGTCCAATCTCTTCCTTACCATTGTATCATCCACTTCCAAGGTGCATCCTACCAGTGAACCTAGATTAAGAGTAGTAGTATCTTTAGTTCATGTTTGGTAGGTTGTTTGTTTTTATGTCCAGTTTTTATTCAGCAGAGCTATCCCAGACAACCCAAGCTGGGAAACTGGACAAAAGTTCCTTTGTGAACTGCTCAGACAATGCTCAGGCTTACAGAATGCTTTATCAGACTGTCAAGGGCTCAAATCTAGGGCAGTGTCAAACTTTATAACTCACTCTGTGTCTCAAGGTGTTAATGCAGTAACTTTTGAGAAACAGTTTACAGATAATTTTGGTTTGGGTATTGGGGAGTTGGCATAATGGTTAAGGCACTGACCTTACAGACACAAGGTAAGTGACTTATTCCTCATCTTTGGGAAGCATGGCTAGGCTTAAAATGTCCCTTGTGGTTGTTACCCTAGGGTAGTTACCCTAGTTATTACTTATGAACTTATGAAGCTGGCATACAGCTTACTGGTCTAGGACTGCTCACAAATTCCACACAGATAGAGCCACGAAATTCCACACAGATAGATCCAAAGGTCAGAATCAGACTCTGTATGACATGCATTGGAACAAAAGGCCTTAACCGTTATGCCAGTTGTAGTGTTTTAAATAGCAGTGTACTTCACCTTAATTTCCTAAGACAGAGGCTGAGCTGATTGCTTCTTGAAATGTACATAATTTCGTATATTTACTAATGACAATATATATTCCTACTGAATGGAAATGTGGTCTGGACTACGCATTCCAAATGAGTTTAACAGAACTAGCATTTATTTAAGTACTGTGCAATTTACTGACAGCAAAATGTCAGTAAAACTCTGTCATTGTCCATTTTGGTGTGAATGACTTGAGATTTACCTCCCTGGACTATATGAAGAGAGTCATGACTGAGCTCTCAGAGTATGTGTCCCAGGCAGGTATGAGGCTAGCCCTAAGCAGCATCCAACCTTCACCAAGAATGATACCACAATACCAACAGAAAATAATTGACTTCAACATTTATTTATTTTTTATTTTTTAATTTACATTTGTTGACTGGGCTAGTCTAACTGGATACATGTCCATTTTCAGTAGAGGCCCAGGGAGAAAAGCTCCAAGACACATACAAAATACAATATAGAAAGTTGCAACAGTCCAAGCTTAAAAAACAGCTATTGTTAATAAAAAATTGTTAATAAAAAAATACAAAATACAATACCCATCATGAGCATAACACAAACAGTAAAAGGTAATGTACAAGCAATGATACTATATACATATATACATATATTTAAATTGCAATAACATGGTTTATTGGTTCTTTAAGGATAAGTCTATAAAGGTGAAGAGTATTCATTAGTGTAAAGGAAGAAAGTTAGTCAGGGTTAGTACAGGAGCATAACCAGTGTGTATTGAGAAATTGTTTTAGTTTCTGTTTAAAACGTGTAAGCGAAGACAGAGTTACGAGTTCAGTGGGTAGTAGATTCCATTTCCAACAGTATTAGAGAACAGGGAGTCTCCTGCTGAGTTGTTGGATCTGCAAGTATTAATCAGCAGTTTGTTTGAGGAGCGTAAATTCTTAAGATTGTTGTAAGGGGTAATGAGGCTAGTGAGTATTGGAGTGTTGGTGGGTTGATACAGGGTCTTATGGGCTATAGGACGCTGGTGAAATTGAAGCTGGTTTAGAAACTCTAGCCATCCTAATTGTTTTAGATTAAGACAGTGATGAGTTCTAAAAGGAGAGCCAGTGGCAAATCTAGCAATATTATTATAGGAGATTGCCAGTTTGTTGAGGTTGTTTTTCGAAATATTAGTGTATATAGGTGAAGCATAGAGTAGAGTGGAGATTAAGTGAGTTCTGGCTATAGTGGTCCTAGCTACTGGTGTAAGAAAGGGTTTGATTCTATAGAGGGACCCCAATTTTTTGTTGACTGATTTTATTGCGCTGTTTATATGAGTATCGAAGTTGAGGTTGTTATCTATTGTTATTCCTAAGAGTTTAGTGGTTGGGTCGGGAGAAATGAGAGCACCATTATTAGATATGAGTGTGAAATTTATAGGGGTGGACTTCTGGGTTGGCATGAAAAGTAAAAGTTTAGTTTTTTGGGGGTTTAGGAGGAGGCAGTGGTTTGAGAACCATTGTTCTACTGTATTGAATGCTTTTTGGGTAAGGGACTGTAGTTCAGTTGGAGAAGTGGCTGAACAAATTATAGTGGAGTCATCTGCGTACTGAATACAGGTGGCATGTGGAATTGCTGAGTGAAGGTCATTAATAAAAATGGAAAATAGGAGTGGGCCTAATATGGAGCCCTGAGGAACACCAAGGGAAATGGGAAGGTGATTAGATAGTTTATTGTGCCAGAGTACAGCCTGCTGTCTATTGTCTAGGTAAGATTTGAACCAATTTATGGCTATAGGTTTGAGTGAAAGGGATTTCAGTATATTTAAAAGGAGTTGGTGATTAACCATATCAAAAGCTTTAGATAAATCAATGAAGACTGCAGAGGAAAGAATATTTTTGTTATGGTTTTTGTTAATGCAGTCTGTGAAGGATAGTAGGGTAGTGGTGGTACTGTGGAAAGGTCTAAATCCATGTTGACAGTTGGCAAGTAAGTTATTTTGGAGTAGGTGGTTAAGTAGTTGCTTATAGGTTCATAGGTTCATAGGTTCATACTAGGCTATCTGCCCAAGGGCATTTATAAGCCTAGCCCATAATTATGTGGCTTTCGCCACCCCTTTAGTTTGAATAAAAACTATGCCTATCATTTTGCTGTGCCTCTGTCAAGCAGTGACACTGAAGTAATCCCTGGGGTATATCTGCAATCTCCCATCCATTGGTCAAGATTCCTCTTGAACAAGGCCAGAGAGGTGCTCTGCCTCACATGTACCGGGATTTTGTTCCACAGCATAGGGAGTCTCTGGGTGATGAATCTGTCCCTCCAGCACGTTCTATTTATAACCGTGTCAAGGTTTAAGACTCCCGCCCTTGTGGTTCTGAGGGATCTAGATTTTTTGAGGTGAAGCATATTCATCAAATCTGGGTTTGACATGGCCTTATATGTCAGGCACAGGTCACCTCTGAGCAAGCGGTATGAGACTGAATAGAGCTGGAGTTCTTTCAGTCGGGCAGCATAAGACATATTTTTGAGAACCTTTATCCTTTTGGTGAGGAACTTTTGGGGCCTTTCAAGCTGCAGCAGGTGTCTGGTCAGATACATTCCGAACTGGGCATTGTACTCAATCATAGGTCTAATGAGTGATGAGTACAGGGGACGATGACCTCCCTTGATCTAGATGTGAATCCCTTCATGATCAGGTGGGCGATATAGAAGGTTTTCCTAACTACTTTAGCAACATGAGTGTCAAGCGAAGGCTACTGTCAACCTGGGTCCCCAGATCCCTGATGACTTTTTCTGTGCTCAGTGGATTGCCACCTATATGGTAGCTAGGGGTAACCTTGTTTTTCCCGAAGGGTATGACTATGCATTTTTGGCGTTTAACTTCAGGCCATGGCTCTGGCACCAGTTATCCGTTTCTGTGAGGCCCTTCTGGAGGATATCTGTGTCAGATGTGTTTTCGACTATGGCCCAGTTTGCAGTCATCTGCAAACTTTGTCAGCCATAACCCTCCTGTGTTTGCTTGTACTTCAGAAAAGTAGATGCCGAACAAGAGTGGACCCAGGACTGAGCCCTGTGGGACACCACTTGTGACAGGCTTTGAGTCTGACATGGCTCCAGTAACTCTGACCCTGTGGGTTCTGTCGCTTAGCCAGTTTGCAACCCATCTTGTGATGTATGGGTTTACATTCAAGCTGATGAGTTTTTCGATGATACCTGAGTGGGGTATTGTGTCGAAGGCCATTGCCAGGTCGAGGTAGGCTGTATGGACTGCCTTTCCCTCATCAATGGCCTTGGTGACTGTCTCGAAAAAGTCAACCAAGTTTAAGAGGCAGGATCTGCCTTTGACAAAGCCAAACTGGGTTGGATCCAAAGTCTGCAAGTTCCCTATGTCTTTATTTATGAGTTCCATTATGATCCTCTCCATGGCTTTGCAGATAAGGCTTGTCAAGCTAATGGGGCGGTAATTTCCAGGGTCAGTGGATGCACCGCCCTTATGAAGTGGGACCACAGTCGCCGTGCGCCACTCCTTGGGTACGTATCCTGAGGTGATGCTAAAATTAAACAGCTGTCCTAACTGTGGGTTTAATTCCTCATTGAGTTCGTGAAGCACACGGCCGGGGACACCATCCAGTCCCATGGATGCTGTGTTTTTTGCCTTAGTGAGAGCAGTTCTCACCTGGGCGTTGGAGATGTTTGGGGGCTACAATCCTCTGGAATAGATATCTCTCCTTTTGGGAGAAGTGTGCTCTGAACCTGTCAGCCAGTATGTTGGCAATGTGTGTAGGTTCAGTAATTTTCACATCATTTTGAACTAATTCTGAGCATATCTGGGAGTTTCCTCCTAGGTTTCTAACATAGCTAAAGAAGGCCTTATGATTCTCTTTAGAGTCCTTGGCGATTTTTCTCTCAAAATTTGCCTTGGATGATTTTATGAGAGCTCTTAGTTTTTACTTATAATGATCAAAGGTGTCTTACCTTTCAAGGATTTTGCTCTATCTTGTAGTAGCTTCCTCCTTTTGTTGTAGAGCTTGCTTATGGCTGGGCTCCACCAGACTGGATGCTTGCCTTTGGTACAGAGAGTCTTAGTTTTGTTTGGGATTGCCTGATCCATGCAGTCCTGTAGGTGCTGGTAGAAGGCATTTGTAAGTGATTCAGCGGTTTGAGTAATGTTTACCACTGGCTCAGGGGCCTTAAAGGAGACCACACTAGTTTTTAGAAGTGTGAAATCGGCTTTTGAGAAGTTTTTCACTGTGGTCTTTTTGTTTCAGGTGGGGGCAGGATGAGGACCTCCAGCGAGATTAGTTTATGATCTGATCTCACCAGTGAGGGGTATACTTCGGTGTTGAACATTTTGATCCCATGTTCGTGATGGTGAGATCAAGTATGTTTTCTCCTCTTGTGGGGATGGTGACTAGTTGTTCCATGGCATTTGAGTTTATGAACTCCAGGAATCTTTGGGTTAGAGTGTTGGGCTTGAGTAGTGTTCCCAGTCTATATTAGGGTAGTTGAAGTCACCTAGTATGATGGTGTTCGGAGATACATTTATCACCTCCAATGTTTTCAGGAAGGCCATGTGAGGTTCCTGAGTTTGAGAGGGTGGCCTGTAACATGCTACAAATTGCAGAGCAGTCTTGCCTATGGTTAATTGCACCTGGATGGTCTCCGATGCATCGTCCGTTGCCACCAACCTTGAGGTGTGGGTGTCCTTTATGAATATGGACACCCCTCCTTTCTTGGTGTTGTCCGGATTTTGGGGTCGGAACGCATGATATGAGGTGAAACCTGTTAGTGCTGGGGTGCTCTCAGGAGCCTTGAACCAGGTTTCTGTCACAGCACAGACATCGATGTTCTCCATATTGAGAAGGGCCTCGAGTGCATGCATCTTGAGATTGAGACTTCTGGCATTGAGCAGCATTACCCTTAGTTTTTTTTCCTTTTTGGTGTTCTAGGGTGGTAGGTTTAGAATTTGAGCCTTGCCTAAAAAGGCACTATGGGGGTGGCAAGAGCCTTTGCCAATATCCGGAAGCCCAGAGGTGACAGGTGCAAGCCGTCCCTTGCAAAGCAGCGTGGCTTGTCCAGCATGTCATCCCAGGCAGACAGACATTGGATCCCCTTTGAATGACACCAGAATTTAAGCCAATTATTAAAGCTGATCATCTTATCACTGTATTGTGGCATCATTCTAGGTGAAGGTAGGATACTGCTCAAGGTCAGGGTCATACCTGCCTGGGCTACA
The DNA here is from genome assembly GCF_019279795.1 of Protopterus annectens. Lineage (NCBI taxonomy): Eukaryota > Metazoa > Chordata > Ceratodontiformes > Protopteridae > Protopterus > Protopterus annectens. The sequence continues at coordinate 180,905,815 of NC_056729.1, forward strand.
TAATCAGAGAGCTCCTCGATGTCCCTTTTCATGTAGTCCAAGGAGGTACTTCTCAGGTCGTTGACACCAGTGTGGACAATGACTGAGTCGTACTTGTACCTGCTGTTGAGAGACCTGAGTGCTTGCGTTATGGATGCACTTCTCCATTATTTTTGCAAGAGGAGATAGTAGAGCTATAGGACGAAAGTTAGAGAAGTGATTGGAGTTCCCACCTTTATGTAGTGGGATGATATGAGACATTTCCCAGATAGATGGGATAGTTCCTTCACTTATGGGTCTGTTAACCAGAATGGAAATGGGATAGACTATGGCTTTAGCTCCTTTTTGCAGGTATTCTGCCGGAAGTTAGTCAGCTGAGGGGGTGGTAGGTTTTAATTTTTGGAGAAGGGAGCAAATAAAGGAAGTAGACACTGGTTGTAACTGAAATGATGGGGGTGGGCTTGTAGTAGAAGTAGGAAGATTTGTGGTATCAGGAGATAGATGGCTAGCAAGTGTTTGGATGGCATCTGTGAAGAAAGAATTGAAGGCATTAGCAGTATGGGTGGGATTCTCGGGGTTAAAGCCTTGTGGGTTAGGTGTGATAGATTGACCTGGGTATAGTAGTTTGTCAATGCTAGTCCAAAACTTTTATGGTTTCTTTTGGTAGGTTTGCTGTAATTGGAGGTAAAAGTTTTTTTTTGTCTAACAGGATGGCTTTTTTGTTATATTTCTAAGTTGCCTAAAGGTTTGGTGATCTGTAGGATTCTTAGTAGTATGCCATTTTGCCCAGGATTTGTTTCTAAGAAGGATTTTTTTTGCCCAGTAGCATTTGAGAGCCAAGGGGCCGGTTTAGCTTTATTTCTAACAGAGCGTGTTGGGGCGTGGTGGTCCAGGATGGCTAAGAATGTGGAACTGAAGTATTCTACTGCTTCATTTAGTGGGAGGGATTTTAGTGGTGACCAATTACATTGCTTGACTTCTGTCTGGAAAAGTTCTGGGTTAAATTGCTTTTTGGTGCATACTGTCCTGAAAGTGTTTGGGTAAGTTAGGTTGGTTTTAATTCTGATAATATATGTTAGTGAGTGGTCACTTAGGTCATCTGGGAGGGTTCCTACTTTGTATGCTTGATGAGGACTATTAGTAAGAATCCAGTCTAAGGTACTTTCTTTGTTATTGGGTTTATTAGTTCTGGTAGGGGAGTTAATAGTTTATGAGAAGCCATACAGGTTAATATGAGTGGTGGGGTGTGTATTACTACAGGACTTCCAGTCGATATTAAACTCTCCTAGGACTATAGTTTCTTGTGGGAGAGTAATAGAAATCCAGTTAAGGATATTTTCAAGGGTATTAATGTTATTTCCTGGAGGAAGATAGATACAGATAATATATATGGATTTACATGAGTTGACCTGAAATTTAGAGGTGAGTATTTCACCACTATTGTCTGAAGGTGGTCTAAGGTTTACAATGCTAACTTGCAGCTCTGCTTTATAAAGGATTGCTACCCCTCCTCCCTTTTTGGCTGTGCGGTCTAGTCTAAGGATATTGTAACCAGGTGGGGTGACTTCATTGTCTTTAACTGTAGGTTTTAAGTTTCAGATAAACATAGGATGTCAAATAGGTGGACATCTAGGAGGTGTGCAGGTGGGCAATTTTATTGTTAATGCTACGTATATTGAGATGTGCTATAGAGAGTGAGTTAGAAGGTTTGGTAGGGGCCTGGGTACTAGTGTTATTGGGGTTGCACTTTTCAGTGGCAAGAGTATTGTTCGGGCCTGGAATAGGATGAATGTTCCCGTCTGGTAAGGAGTGGAAGTATATTCTATTTTTAGGGTGGTGAAGCTTCCAATAATAGTCAAATAATTTTCTAATATTTAGATTGGTATACTTAATGTGTGCTAGTCTATGATAATTGGCTAGTAGGTAGCTGGGTTTGGATGTGATGTTTATGAAGTTTAGAAAGATAGCTAATGGTGGTGTCAAAGTGAGTTTGCAGGGGAAGAGAAGGGTGGGGTATAATGGTTGTTCATAGGAGGTTAGCAGATAGGCAGTTGTTAGAACAGGAAAGAGTGAGACCAAGAGTAATAGTTGTATTTGGTGTGGGATGGGTGATATAGTCATTATATTGGATTGAAAAGTGGGAGAAGAATGGGAGGTAAGGTTGTGTGAACAGGTGAGGTGATGTAACAAGGAGGGATGGGAGGTAAGGTAATAACAGGTGTGATGTGACAAGGAGGGTTGGGAGTGCTAATGAGGTGATCTGCTAGATTGGAGCAGATGTGATGAGGGTGTGGCTTTAGAGGAATAAATGTAGGAGCAGTGGGGGCAGGTGGAAATAGGGGTCAGGGTAGGGGAGCTGAGTGAGCCCACAGGGCGAACGGAGCTGGTAGAGACAAGAACCGAAGAGAGAAGACTGTCGAGGATGATAATCAGTGAAGTATGAAAGTCTGCAGGTAAGTCTGAGAGTAAGAGATGTAGAAGAATGTTAAGAGGCTAGCAAGGATATACTTGTGATGATAGAGGACTAATATGTGGTTAAGATATACTGGGACAAAAATGACTTTCTGACTCTAATGCACTAGACCATTGGCTTAGTTTCTGGTGTCTTTTCAAGGGGATCCAGTATCCCTCTTCCTGGGATGACATGGTTGACAGGCCTCAATGCATTGCCAGAGATGGCCTCCATCTGTCACCCCTGGGGTTCCAGATTCTGGCTAAAGCTCTTGCCTCCTCCATTTTGCCTTGTTAGGCCATGTCCCAAAGACAAATCTTCCAACATAAAAGATCTGTAAAAAAGCAAATTGAAGGTCATGCTGCTGAATGCTAGGAGACTTAATCTGAAAATGTACTAACTGGAGGCTCTCCTCACACTGGAAGATGCTGATGTCTGTGCAGTCACTGAAACTTGGTTCAGGACTGCAGAGAGCACATCTGCCTTACTAGGCTATACCTCACGCCACACTTTCTGACTCTAAAATCAGGTCGGAAAGACTAAGGGTGATGGAGTCTCTATCTTTATTAAGGACAGGCACATCTCCAGACTGCTTTGCCAGCATGATGCACTGGAATTATTCCAGGTGCAACTGACAGTTGGCAAGACACCCATCCAAGTTATTGCCAGCTATAGAACCCCCTCCATGACTCAGGATAATCATTCCTCCTAACTGGACCTACTTGACTCAGTTAAGGTACCCCGTAACACACTGATCCTTGGTGACTTTAACTACCCCACCATAGACTGGGTGAACTACTCTTGCACTAATGCACTCACCCAACAATTCCTTGACTTCATCAATTCTAATGCACTAGACCAGCTTGTATCATCCCCCACAAGGGGAGATAACATCCTGGACTTGGTTCTCACCAACATTGGTGACCGCTGCACCACTCTCATAGTATGTTCTTCCTTTGTGAGATCAGTTCATTGGTCTATCTCATTTGAAGTTTATATCCCACCCAAACTCCCCAGCCATAACCAGACTAAAAAACTTCTCAAAAGCTGACTACAACCTCCTAAGGGAGGGTATCAGTAGCTTCACACCACCATCCCCCTAACAGGATGCAGACAAATACGCTGAGCAGTACTCCAATGCAGTATACAAGCACCTGTCCAAATGCATGGACTCAGGCATATCCAACATAACTAAAATATTCTCCTCAAGGAAACACATCTGTCTGGTAGATATCCTCTATCAACAGGCTTTACAGCAAAAGGAAGAAACTGTTGTCCAGGGGTAAAAAGGAACAAATTCCAAATTGGAAAAACTCCCTCCTCAACCTCAACAAGCAAATTAGATCACTAGTGAAAACCTCCAAAGCCAATTATGAATTGAAACTAGCCTCTGAAACAAAAAGAAACCACAAAGTCTTCTTTAGCTACATCAGGAACCTCCATGGCAAACCCCATGTCTGCTGCGAATTACTACTTAACTATACAACTTACACTGATCCTTTTGATTTAGCCAACCTGCCAGCTGATAGGTTCAGGGCAAACTTCACCTCCCAACCCCCCAAAGGCCTATTTGACATCCCCAGTACTTGTTCCACACCTCACATCTCCATGATCAAGTGCTAAAGGCTCTATCCAAGGCAAAGAACACAGCTTCCATGAGACCTGATAGTGTCTCAGGCTGTATTCTGCAACATCTCCAGCAAGAACTAGCTTTACCATTGGGCATGCTATTCAACCACAACCTAAGTACAGGCTTCATTTCAATAGAGTGGAGAACTACCATTATCATCCCTTTGCACAAAGGTGTTGCCACTACTGACCTGGGAAACTATCGCCCTTTAGCTTGACAAGTTTGATCTGTAAAGCCATGGAGAGTATTATTATTATGGATCTCATGAACAAGGGCATAGGCAATCTCAAAGCACTTGACCCTACCCATTTCAGATTCGTCAGGGTCAGATCTTCCCTGTTGAACCTGGTTGACTTCTCTGAGACGGTCACCAAGCCTCTGGATGAGGGGAAAATCAGCACATACAGCTTACCTTGACTTGGGCAAGGCCTTTGACACAATCCCCTACTCGGGCATCATCAAAAAGCGTACTCATCTTTGCGTAAATCCCTATATTATCAGATGGGTGGCCAACTGACTCACCGAGAGGACCCACAAGGTCAAAATAGGCACCACCACCTCTGACAGCAGACCTGTAACTAGTGGTGTTCCCCAGGATCTCTCCAGGGACCCCTACATTTTGACATCTACTTCTCAGAAGTCCAGGCAAAGACAAAGGGCCTGTGGCTGACCAAGTTTGAGGATTACTGTAAGTTGGGTGCTGTCATTGACTCTCCAAATTATGTTAAAATACTGCAAGAGGGTCTCACAGCAACAACTGACTGGTGCCAAAGTCATGGCCTTAAGTTAAATGCAAAAAAATGTATTATCATACCATTCAGAAAAAAAACACGGCCCCTGTTTACCACATCAAAGGCAACCCACTAAGCACAAAACCTGTGGTGAGAGACCTGGGTACTCAGGTTTACAACAATCTCATATTCAACCATCATGTAGCAGCAGTGGTCAGAAAAGCCTTTCACTTTGTTCATCTCATAAGTAAAGGGATTGAATACAGAAAAAAGGAGGTTATTACCTCTCTGTACTCCTCCCTCATTAGGCCTATAATTGAGTATAATGCCCAATTTGGTATGTACCTCTCCAAACACCTGTGCCAACTGGAAAGGCCACAGAAGTACCTCACAAGGAGAATCCATGGCCTCCAACACCTGTCCTATGCGGACAGGCTCAAATCACTATCAATCTACTTGGTATCATGCAGATTGCTCAGAGGTGATCTGTGTCTCACCAAAAAGGGAATATCAGACCCTGCCCTACTAGAGATGCTCCATATCTGTAAGTCTAACTCCTCTTGCATTACCTGTCAAAAGGCCTAAGTCTAATATGTGACATCAACAAAACCTGCTGGAGAGACAGGTTTGTCTCTCAGAGGCTGCCCCTTCTCCAGAATAGACTTACTATACATGTCAAGCAGAGTACCTCACTGACCCTCTTCTTGTCCCAGGGGTTCTACCTTTGTCGCTCATTGACAGGGGTGACAGGTGCTGATTGAGGTTTCTTTTTTGGGCGTAAACTCTTGGCTAGGCATGTAAGGGGCCCTGGGCCATTAGCCTAGTAACCTCCTATGATCCTATGACACTTGGTAGTCAATTCAAATTCAGTTCACAATTTCTGTCAAATGTAGCCATTAACCCCCATGCACACACCTATTTGTTGATATGATCAGCCCAGAGGTTGCACCTCAGTAAAGAGTGGGCTGTTTTAGGGGTGTGTGATAGTGTGGGTGTAGGTGCTGTGTGCTTGTATTCATGTGTACTTGTATTCATGTGTGCATGCTTGTGTGCACATTTGTACTTGTTTTTGTGTAGGCATGAATGTGCAGCTGTATTTGTGTGTGTGTGTGTGTGTGTGTGTGTGTGTGTGTGTGTGTGTGTGTGTGTGTGTGTGTGTGTGTGTGTGGACATGTGTCATTTTGCTATTGATTATTTTAATCAATCCCCATAAAAACAGATAACCGCACCAACTTTTTTAATCACATACTTCTTTTCTTTCTGGATTTCTGCAGCAGCTGATGTAGAGAAATATTACCTGACAGTTTACTCAGGAGTGTGCATGTAGACACTCTAGGATTTTGCCACATGCAGCTTAGTAAAAAGAATGGTGTTTAGTAAGATAAGCTGTTATATGCGAGCATTCTTTAGTAATGATAATGCCACTGTTTTAGCTGAATGTCATCATGTTCTTTATCTGTTACCATTGATATAGTGGACTTAAAATACAAACACCAGTGATGTAAGGTGTGTGGACAATGACATCACTAGGGTATACAGTGGGCTGTGATCCATAAAAAAATCATATGTGTGCGTGTTTGTGTGAGCGTGTGTGTGTTTGTGTGTATGTGAGTATCTTTATGTGTATATGAATACCTGTGTCTACTCTTATGGTTGTGTGCATATGCAATATTGTATAATTTCTTTTTTGTGGGATTCAGACTCATATTTGCAGATGTTATTCAGCAATATCTGCTTCGATCATTGAGCTATTTATTTTCATTCTTCCTGTCATTGGTAGAATCTTAGAACAAAGTGTTCCATAGGTATTGCAGCACAGCATACCCTTAAGAACTGAACTGTGCATAAGCATCATTCTTACTCTGCCAACATGATGGTTATCTAGTGTCTCAGAAATCCCATACTTAAGAAAATGATGTCTGGTCTAATAAAACATACTGCATTTCCTGTCCTCACCATTGATTTCAGCAGACCGAATGACATATTTCTGTTGGTGTCACTCTAGGATGTTGCTTTTCATGCAGACACTGTATATTTGCTTCTATTTTACCTTCCAAAGACAAAATAAAGCAAACAAAAGTAGCATATTTCATCAAGGACAATTTTATTGTCTCTGGTCTCTCTCAAGGTTATGTGATGGTGCCGTATTGTTTCCAATCTTTTTAATTTGTCTGCTGAGGAATGCATGTAAGATGCAGGTCTTTGTCTTTATGGATGCTGTATCTTCTTACATTCTTTGTGCTCTGTGATGGTGACAATCATCACCATGATGCCAAAAATAGTATATGTATTAGGTACATCAGATTCTCTGCACGGGTTTTTCAACAAGAACACTATAAAAATTAAATGTCATTTTTATGAACTGAATTTCTTGGCATTCTGTCTAATGGTCCTCTGGAAGTCTCTACTTTAAAATGAATGCCTGCATCCTGAGCCTTTTGACAAAATCAAGTTATGTCTATGCAGTTTATACAAGACTTCATTTGTTTGGAACCATAATTGTTACCCAATAAATATTTTATTTATTTATTATTTACTTACCAGGAAAGTCCGACTTGGAATGAGCCAATTTTCAGCAGAGGCCTGTGGGGAAATGCTCCAGATGCATGCCTTTGAAATGTGGCAGGAAATGCATGCATGAAGCGCAGACTCCACACAGAAGGCACACCAGCTGAGAATCAAACCAGAGAACCTCTTGCGGTGAGGCAACAATGCTACTGCTGCACCACTGCGCTGTCCCATATGGCAATATAAATGCAAAACCATTCAGCACAAAATAATCCTTACAGTTGCCATAGTCATTAGACCCTAGTCCAGGGCTTCATTAATGAATAAGGCACATTGTAACCAAGTCAACAGTATTTATCTTCCCTGCACAATGAGAAGCATTGGTAATTAGATATGCAAGCATCCATGCAAGCACACATGATGAGGAGTCTCACATCACCGCTGCAGCACAGGCCCGTAGCTAGATGTGTTAAGCCACCTCATGGCCACATTTAAATACAAGATGTAAACAAATGACTGTTCATGAGCAACACGGTAGTGGATGTGACTGAGCACACACAGAGGGTTATTGATGTAATCAACAGCTGAAAATGCATACATAAAAGTTAAGTTTAATGGGAAGGTAAATAACACAATTGATGAGGCTGGAGTTGAAATCACACACTTGTGGAACAGAATCCATGCAAAGGGTGAACATAAAAGAACAATTTGAGTTACAGAGAAAACATCAGACAGAAAGGTAGGCCGAAGAATGCTTATGACAAAATGGTCATCTTACGAATGTGGGACATAAAATAATACAGTGATATGGTGTGACAACCCTCACCATGCCTGAAAACAACAGGAGTGGTAGGTATGGATCTTTACTATACTATGGAGGTCATTACAAAATGAAAAATAAAATGGTCAGAGGTGGGTTAGTGAAGCAATATAAATGTCTGTAGATCTATGGTGTACTGTCAAGGTAAGACACTGCAAACATTATAATGAAAGGGGTCATAAATCACATGCCTCGGAAATGTATCACATGTGCAGGCAGACTGCAAAAAAAAAAAAAAAGATAGACCTTAAAGGAATGGAACCTCAAACTCCATAGCACTGCAATTGTATATTGAAAATTGTAACGCTTTAAATATATTTGCATAAAAGTACATGGCTCAATTGAATGTCATTATTGCCATTAGGAGCCCATATCCCCAGATGCCTCTCTCATCAGTGGTAGACAAATCCAGAAAGATAATTATTATGTTCAATAATGTACACACTTATTACAGGATTGTTCACTATAAGGGGAATGCTACACATGTCAGTACTAAAACAGCAACACACATGAATGGAATCAATCTCCTGCCTATGTCCCTCACATGATCTATGCAAACTATTGTGCAACCGCTGAGTACAGAAATAGCTATTTCTGTCTAAAAGCAATTTATAGCCATGCATATATTGTGCTTATGTAGTTAAGGATCATATTAAAGACTTAAAGTGGGAGGATAGCATACAGATGAAAATGAAAGCAGAAGGTAGAACTCTAAGAGAATAATTTAGGAATGATCAGGATGAATGTGAGTTGGTGAGCTAGGACCATATTTCTCAACTTCTACTCAATGTAATAATGGTTATCTATAAAATTTAAAATTTGTTTGGATTAAGATATTGTAAACATTGCATCATTCTAAAACATATTTCATCTGACCAAATGTACCAAATTATCTGTGTAACTCACAGACATAGGCGAAGTTGAGAGTTTTTTTTGGTGCCCTATATACATAACCGAAACACCACTTACCTGACTTTCACATGATCAAGTTGAGAACACAGAATGGATAAAACACTGACCGAATGGAACATCGATGGGGAACCAGCGGAAAGTAAATGCTTGGCCAGCATGTCGACATTTGCCCCTTACCTCCATGTTAGTGCAATCTCGAAATTGTAATATTTAGTTAGGGGGTATGCGGGTGGGGTGTGGTGTGGGGGGGCAAGGCCGCCTACGTGGGTATGTTGTTTTTGCTTCCGTTTTAGAGTTCTTTTCGGGTTGGCCAATGGGTTACTTACCATTAGTTCCTTGTCGGTATTTGGAGCCGTTGGAGTTTTGCCCTTTCAGTATTCCCAGTTTGATCATGTGAAAGTCAGGTAAGTGACATTTGGTTATATGTAGGCGACCAGAGATATGTATATATATATATATATATATATATATATATATATATATATATATCTATATATATATATATATATATATATATATTTTTTTTTTTTCTGTGAGAGAAGGAAGTCGGGGATATCAGAGTAACATAAGAGTGTGATGATAAGTAGCAGGACAAGACAGACATGACAGACAGGGAATGGAGTAATATACTAAGGGAGAGGGAACACACTGATGAAGGAGACATTGATAAACAAGTGGAAGACAGTGGTAAAGGAGGGATTGGATAAAATAGCATGATGATGGGCTTTTCAGAGATGCATTCCCTCAAAGCTTAGATTTCTGTAGGCTGAGCCTGAAAATGGTCAATATTAATCAATTCATTAAATCAGTTAATGAATATAAATAAATAAGATGCAGTGGAAATCACCAGTCACCCAGGGAGCTGTCATCACTAGGTCCTGCCTCAGTAATAGCAGGCAGTGCTGAGCAGGTAGGCATTTCAGTGAGATGCAAGAGCATGGTCTCAATATGGCCAATGCTGGCATTGAACCGTCTGTCCATAATTTCCCAAAACGCTCTGCTAGCTCTGATGGGTGAGAAAGTCGCTATCTCTACTGGCACTGCTCCCAGTGGGTAACAATACACCATTGCCTAGGGCTGAGCTACTTGATGCAAGTGGTGCAGGTTGAGTAGAAGGAATGGAGACAACTGTGGCAGGCTGTGACCCAGATGTGCTGGATGTCTTTTGTGGTGGCACAAAGTGTGGAGTCAGCTCTAGCAGGTTGTGACTTAGATGTGCTGGGTGCCTCTTGTGGTGATAGGGGGTGTAAAGATGACTCTGGCAGGCTGTGACTCAGATGTGCTAGATGACTCTGGCAGGCATTGACTTAGATGTGCTGGGTGCCTCTGGAGGTGGTAGTGTTGCTGCTGCCACTTAATTGGGGACAGCAGACCATGCTGAAGTGGCTGGTCCAGGTATCTGTGGTGTGACATATAATAATAAAATAAAAAAAAAAGGTGGGAGAAGAGACATACAAAAATAATGACAATTGCATTTTTTGTGCATTTTTTCATAATTACAATCTACAGTGAAGGAGAATAATATTTTCATGCTGGGATATACGCATTGTTCTTAACATCTTAACTCTATTGTTTATGACTACATTGCTTTAAGTGCAACGAACTAATAAAGTTAGACATAAAAAACATCAATTTTATTCATTTTTTTGTTGCTGGAGTTTGAACCCACAGTTATCATATCATTTCTAGTGCGCATAACACTTAACATGATGAACTACTTCCCAGCTATGTTGATGGCGACATGCAAATTCAACATTCTTTACCTTTGCACAGTAGTAATAATTACTATATTGAATGCAAAAAAACTGCAGATACTATCTTGCTAGACAAATCTAATTTACCACTATTTTACTCAGTAACTGTCAATACTGAAACATATTCAGTTTTCAAAACAGAAACTATATCTACCCTGGCTTTCTCTTTGGGGCTCTAGTAACTCCCTATGCATCTCCTGATTCTTTTCAATCACTTCAGGAGCTAGTGGTATAAGGAGAGCGTGATAAATATTTTAATTATAGCATACATTGGCTGGGTGTAGGAATGGGTAAATTGCATTATACTTATAGTGCAGAGGAGGTAACTGGGCTCGAACATCAGCTCTCATAGGCCAAGGAGGTCAGGCTTTCTGCAATTAATATCACTATAGTGGTAACTACACTATTACCCCGTGTATGGAATGCTAGTAACAAGCCTTGGCCAAGCTATTCCTGGCATCAGCCTTTCACTAAGATGAGTATGGGTCTCCTGCAGGAGCCTGTGTATATAATTTTTCAGGAGATTATGAAATGTCATGCTCTCCTACCCCTCCCATAAACTCTATACTCTAAAAGGAGCACTGCCATCTCATTTACTAGCCATAAGACTCTCCTTCAAAGATGTCAGAAAAAAAGTCACTGAACTCGTCCCTAATGCAGATCTCAGATTTCCCATCCGTTGCACAATGGTAGAAACTAGGAAGAATAACATCTGTGTGATGGATGCCAAGAGAAATGTGATGTAGGCCTTTCAGTGTTATGACTACAGTGACATTTTAAGGTATGAAACACTGCAGTCCTCCATTTGTTTGCTGCTGAGAGTAAATGCTTAGCAGCAACTCCAGCTAAGATGGTTAGCATACCCCTCATCCTCTTAAAGGAAGAAATCTGGACAAAGCCATAAATAATGGGGTGACAAAGGCCCAAAAATAGAGACAATTTTTAAATATTGCTCATACAAACTTAGAACAACAGGTTTTTCATTAGCATGAATTTTCTGAAGGGTATGAAGTTCGAAACTCAAATGTCTTTCATTATTTTCTAACATCAGCCCTCAATGATTTGTCAATATTTTGCCAGGAAATAGCAATTTTATGAGAAACAAACCAAAAATGTGAGGCAAAAATCTGGAGAGGTCAGAGATATGTTGGTTAGTATTAGGATATCAGTTGCATTTAACTTGATAGATTTAGCTTCCAGAGCATGCGCACATAGAGCTGTTGACAAAACAGATGTGTTGAATGTAGTCATCTCAGCCACTGCTCCCACTGTCAGAACTGACATGTTAGGAGATTTGAAACCCAGCCTGCCTAGCTCTTACTATCTTGACCTGTTTGCTACTTCCACACAATACAACATAACTTCTTTTAGATGTATCAGGCAGCATATATTTGCAGGGAGTTTGCAAAAAGTAAGAAGAAATGCAAACTGAGCATTGTTAAAGTGATTTAAGTGATCATGTGATGAAAGCCCTGCACATACCTTACTGCAAAAGTATACATCACATATGTAGTAAATAATAGCAGATAACAGTTCAAATAATTAGGCACCCACCTGTAGTCATAGCATTATTTCTTTCTGTCATGCATTGAGTTTAATCTCACTCATATGACAGTCAGCAAATCATTAGCTGGCCAAAGCATTTTTCTTCAGTTTTTCCCTTAAGATGAGGACTGTCAGTTATTGGTATCCACGTGCGTGTATCGCTGCTGTACTCTGTCAATCTTTGTGCAATGTCTGAACACTAAAACATTTGTTATTTTAATCTTTCAGTTTTGTGTGTGTGTGTGTGTGTGTGTATGTGTGTGTGTGTGTGTGTGTGTGTGTGTGTGTGTGTGTGTGTGTGTGTGTGTGTGTGTGTTTGTGTGCGCGCGGTGTATTATCTCATTTTGTAACATGTTAAAGGGCACATATTCACAAGACATTTGTTGATTATACCCAATTCCGAATTTCCCAACACTGGACATCAGCAAAAAATAACAGACATGACAGGATTCAAACCCATGCATAGTTCAAGCACAGTCTACCAGAGTAATAGCTAGTTTTGCCCCTTTAACTCTAAGATGAAAGAAATAAAAATATGTTCATTGCAATGGACTACAGTTAATGACTGGAAACAAGATTGTATGACAGTCTCCCACCCTCAGTGGATAAGAAACATACTTGCAGTGCATTGCCCTGGAAGTCTCACATCACTACTACATTCAGCCACTGAAGCTGTTCATAGGATCATAGGAAGTTTCTAGGCTATTAGCCTTGAGGCCCTTATAAGTCTAGCCAGAGTTTAGCCCATATTTAGACAAGTTAGCACCCAAAGCTCCTGTCTGGCAGGGACACAAGTGGAATCCCAGGGGTGTATTTTCTGTTCCCCATCCAGTTATCCAGGTTGTGCTTAAAAAGGGATAATGAGGTACTCTGCTTGACATGGAGAGGGAGTCTATTTCACACATGGGGAGTCTCTGGGAGACAAATCTGTCCTACCAACAAGTTCTATTGATGTCACAGACCAGGTTGAGGTTGCCTGTGCGGGTTACTTGAGTGGAGTTTGACTTGTGGATATGTAGCAGTCCCATCAAGGCAGTGTGTGAAATTGCTTTGTATGCCAGACATAGGTCACCTCTGTGGAGTCTGTATGAAACTGAGTAGAGGGACAGGGTGTTTACCTATCTGTGTAGGGTAGATGTTTGAGGCCCTAGATTCTCCTGGTGAGGAACCTCTGTGGTCTCTCTAGTTGCTGCATGTGCTTTGCCATGTACATGCTGAAGGGGGCATTTTACTCAATAACTGGCTTTATAAGGGGTGAATACAGGGATGTTATGACCTCCTTGTCCCTGGATGAGATACCCTTACTAATGAGGTGGGCCATGTATAAAGCTTTCCATACAACAGAAGCAACATGGTGGTCAAAAGTCAGGTAGCTATCAACCAGGATGCCCAAATCCCTCACGACGGATTGCATGCTCAGGACATTGTTATTAATGTGATAATATGTGGGGATGTCACTCAACCCAAAGGGGATGATCATGCATTTTTTGTCATTCAACTTGAGGCCATGTTTTTGGCACCAGTCATTTGTTTGTGTGAGACCCTCTTGGAGGACATCCACATCGCTTGGGGAATTGATGATAGCACCCAGCTTAAAGTCATCTGCAAATGTGGTCAGCCATAGCCCACTGGTTTTGGCCTGCACCTCAGAGAAGTATATTCTGAATATCAGAGGACCCAAGACTGATCCCTGGGGTACACTGCTCTTTATGGGTCTACTGCTTGAGGTGGCTTAAAGAGAACATAATTACTTTACACTATTATGTTATTTTTAAACTCATATTTGCTTACTGACATGCAATGGTGGTAAATTCAGGTATGCATCCAATGGTAAAGTCTTAACACATGCTTAGGAATTTTCTTTGTTTTTGCCATAAGGTAGGAACTACCAATATTGCTCTCTGAAACAATGGTGCACAAGGCTGAAGATTTGTTTAGAAAGTGCCAGTTTCTGTACAGGGTTCATAGTTTCTTGTGAACTTTTTTATTTTCTGTGATATGTGTATATCAGATTTTCATATTATGATCAACGACTACTTCAAGTAATTTTGTTTGGGAAACTGGAGAAATAATTATATGGTTTGATGATGATATATTTAATAGTGGGTGGGGGTCTATAGCTGTAGTTGGATAGTAGAGTATGCATTTTGTTTTGTAAGGGTTAAGTATAAGTTGTGCATTGTTTAGCCAAGATTCCACTGCACTGAATGACTGCTGGGTCATTTTTTTGGGGAGTTTTTGTAGTGTTGGGGCTGCCCAAATAGGGTGGGGTTGCCCACATATTGAACTATGGAGGCAAGTAGGGTGGTAGTATGAAGATTGTTAGTAAAGATAATAAAAAGGAGAGGACCCAGAATAGATCGCTGTGGTAATCCCAAGGTTACAGGCAGCAGGGAAGAGAGATTTTACAGCTCGTTGGTGACCAGTTACATATTACTGGAACCAAGTAAGTGCAGAATGACTAAGTTTAAGTTACAAGAATGTAATTAAGAGTTTAGCATGAGAGACAGTATCAAAAGCTTTGGACAGATCAAGAAAGATGGTGGAAATAAAATTGCCTTTATTGCAATGGTTGTTAATATGGTTAGTAAAGTTAACAAGGGCAGTGGTAGTGTTATGATGTGGACTGAAACCATGTTGAGTGTTAGATAGTGTTATGATGCAGACTGAAACCATGTTGAGTGTTAGATAGACTATTGTTGGTTATTAGATTGTGAATGGAGGCACCTCTTAAGTATTTTAGATAATGGTGATAGTATAGGTATTGGCCTGTCATTTGATAATTCCATCAAATTTCCGCCTTTATGTAGAGGGATGATATATGACACTTTCCAAATTTTAGGGACTTGTTCTGAAATTGATCAATTTTTAATATGGATACTGGATAGGATATTGCTTCTGCATCAATTTTTAGATAATCAACAGGTAAAAAGTCTGCAGCAAATGTAGTAGGTTTAAGTCTTTTGAAATATTTAACTATGGTGTTTATTGGGACAGGTTGGAAAGAGAAGTTATTGGGATCAAGCATGGGTACTATGTGAGTCTGAGTAGGGGAACTACAATTATTGTTTGTTAGGGATAGTATGAATTCAGTGGAGCATCTGTTAAATTGTGAGGCTATGCTGTCTTTAGTATCGGTGAGTGTTGGGGATGGAGTGCTAGCTTGTCCTGGCTGTAGGACTTTTTTGATAGCAACCCAAAATATTTGTGGGAGTCTTTGATTTTTTGACTGGATACTGCTATAGTAATTTATTTTGTCATGTTTGATATGTTTTTTAGATTTATTTTGTAGTTCTAGATAGGTTTTTTGTTAGTTGTAGCTTTGTCATTGAACCATTTCTCCCAGGCTTTATATTTACTTCTTAACAGAGATCTTGTTTGTTTGATTAGGCAGGGAGGCATAATTGGATTTTATCCTTATTGTTTTTTTTTTTTGTGGGGTGGGCAAGATATTCAGAATATTGAGGAAGGTTGAGTTAAAGTGTTCAACTGCAGTATGTAAAGGGAGATTTTTGAGTGGTGCACATTTTTAAACTAGTTATGAAGTCCTGGGGGCTAAATTTTTTCTTATCTCAGATTTTGTGGTAGGTGATAAGTTTTTGCAGATTTATTTGGTGTTGGGGAATGTAAACTGGAATATGGTCACTGAGGCTGTCTGGGAGACAGCCAGAGTGTAGGTATAAATATGGCCTGTTTGTAAGGATCCAGTCCAGGATAAAATAATGTTTGTCTAATGTTTTGTCTACAAATTCCAGAAAGATAAACAAACCAATAAATCCAAAAAGACAGCTCGCACCAGTTGCAGGCAAACGTTTTTTTCAAAACAGCAGTGAAAGCTTGTAATCGTTTTCGTCCCAAGTTTAAAACAATACAGGAACTTCATCAGACAAGCTAAAAAGAGCTAAAACTGCATTTAAATAAAGCAAGGCATATTACATTATTTCCTATTTGAAACTTTATAGGAAATCATGCTCATAACCAAAGGCTGTGGTCCTGGATACCAAATGTAAAAATGTTACATATTATTACACAGTACAAACTTAAATTGCTAGTATAATGTTTATAACATATAATAAAGGCATATTAGAACATATTAATTAAACATTTCATAAATATATACATACAATTGTACTGGTGCTTCAAATGGCATAAAAATTAAGCACTCAAAACATACAAGTTCCTATGAAAAAGTCACTTCAAATTAAAAAATGTGTCAACATTTATGGTATTCATTTAATTCTAACTAGTATACTTTCACATCTCTTAAGTGTGTCATCATACTGAAATGGGCAAGACTAAAAATGAAAAATAAAATAAAACTGCACTAAATACACTATATTCAGGTCAGTGGATCTAGATGTAAACATGTGTATGCATGTATCCTAAGTTAATTCTAGGTTCATAGTCACATGAATTGTTATAAAGTAATAAACATCCACATATGGGAACAAAGGGATATCTTATCTATTTAACGCCTTAAGATTCAAAAGGCTAGATATAGTTAAGTGGTCATTTAAGCCTGGCCAGTGTGTGGAATCTAACCTGATCTGCCAAAATAATTTGGCTTTTTCTAACAGGTAAGGCCAGGCTCCTCCTCTTAAGGAAGGGGATATGGTGTCCAGCACAATAAACTTGAATGTGTGGTTAGTGAATTGATTAATGTGTTTTGCCAGAGCATTGACTACACAATGGTACCTAATGTTTCAAAGGTTTTCTCCTACTCTACTTTTAAGTTTCCGCTCTGTTTTTCCAGTGTAAAAACATGGGCAAAACTCACAGAGGGCACAGTAAACTACCTTGTTGGAATTACAGATGAATTTGTCCTTAATCCTTAGTTTCATGTCATTTATAGTGGTTTCCTTTCCCTCTAATATGTAGAGGCAAAACTTACATGAACCACACCTGTGCATGTAACCTGCCTTATGTGGTTTATCCTGGTGTACTAATAGTTCATACAGGGACAAGATTACTAAGATTCGTGCTGAGATGTTGTCTCTCAAGGATGAAGTTTCACGTTTGGTTGGTTTGGTTGAACGTACGTTAACCTCGCCCAAGGCGCCTGTGTCGGAAATTGTTCCTGGTTGCATTGTTGGTTCCAAACCTTGTGCACATAACATTTCCAGTCCCAAACGAGGGACGACTAATACTCCTTTGGATTCTAGTTCCCAATTCATTATACCTGATGGGCAATTACGGAATGATTGCTTGGATCGCTCTCTTCATTCAAATGTCACCGAGGGAATTAGGTCCAAGCGTGAGTTTGTCAACAGTTGTTCCAATTTCATTCATGATATTGAACAGGACTTTACTTTTGATTTCAGCGTGTTTCAGGTTCGGGACGAAGTCGAACGTTTGGGGACTCGTCCCAAACATCCAATGGCCACCAAAACATATTCAGGTACATCCCACTTCCCACGTGGTAACACTAAGGTGGTTGAGTGTGCTAAGTTGGTCGAAGGGGGTGGTTCTCATTTTATAACTGGCAAGAAAAAAACCCTTCGATAAAAAATCTATTGACAACAACGGGTGTGTGTTGGAAGACAAACGTGATGACATTAGAATGACTGATGGTGAATGTTTGGAAAACTTCCTTCTCGATGATTATGAGTTTTGTTCCACCAATACCTATACTAACAGAAGGCACGAAGGACTACTCACGAGTCAGTCCAAGGGATGCCTCAAAGATACTATTTTTGATCTGGGAAAGAAGTTATTTAACATCAAAAGCCTTAAAACTGATAACGCTTATTTGTCCAGATGTTTATCACTGAAAATTGTTCCCAAAGGACTTCGATTTTTTAAACTACCTTTGGGATTTGAATATAGTGACAATTTGAAATCTATGTTTAATAGTTTATTTGATGGGTTTGGTTTTGATTATATGAATCTTTTGATCAAGGTTAATGATGAGAAATTATCACTTCTAGTTACTGAAGTAGAGAAAATCAATCATGAGATTATTAATGATGTTTCTTTTTCCCATTGGAATGAATTATACACCAAACAATTTAATATAGCAGACCAAAGGCTAAAAATATTTTTCTAAGGAAAAGTAGGAAAATTTCAAGTGATTTAGATTCTTATCACAACCAAAGGGCATACGTTTGGCCGGTGGACAGGAAAGAGATGGGGGGAAGAGTTGGATCGTTTCAGGGAGATCGACCAACCAATCACGAGTCAAATTTTCAAGGGGGGAGATTATTTCTCGCCCCCAAGAAACAACACCTAAACCACAGGAGGTGGTAGATCTGGTTTTTACAGATTTTAAAGTTTCCACTGATTCGGTGGAACAGTCTATTGACCGTGAAAGGGGCTTTAGTCCACCCCCCGTCTTTGGTTTGTCTAATCCTTCCATTCGAAATGGTCCAAATTCTTGTTGTCATAGTGAGGGGAAAATTATACACTCCTTTCAAGGATTTAACATTTTCAATTATACAGACCTCAACATTACACATGACATGTTTCAGCTTTTTATTAAAGGAAATAAGTTTATCCCCACTGTACGTTTTAATCTAGTTGATGTTATTAAAGAGGTCAAGTTGTTTTGTAGACGTTTGAATTTAGCTCCACAATTCAAACAAGGTGTTGTTGACCAACTTGATGTAGGAATTGCTGGATTTACTATCAACAATAAATTATCTAAAAAAGTACCTATATTCCCATTTCTCACCCTCAGGTGTTGAATTTTGAAAAAAATGGTTTGTCATGACATTTACGGTCTTACTAAAACCATTAGAAAAGACCAAGTCAAAGACCCAGTGGATAATTTAACTAGGAAAGAGCATATGTGTTTGGATTTTTTTGTGTCCAATGGGGGCATTCGTGTCATGAAACCCGACAAAGGGGGTGGGATTGTTTTGTTCAAGAGCATCGAGTATATCAATGCTATGACCAACATCATTTTAAATACTGGCAACTATGAGGTGGTATCTTTGAATGAGATCAACGTTGGTCACAGAAGGGTAGATTTAGCCATTGACGAATATCTTTTGGACCATAGGATTACCAAGGACATTCATGAATTCATTAGGGTGGAATTTCCGGTTTTGGCCACCATCTTTGGCATTCCTAAGGTTCACAAATGCATTTCCCAGCCCCCTTTTAGGCCTATTGTCTCTGGTGGTCGTTCCAAGACTCATCTCATCGGGGTGACCATCGATAGGTGGATCAAACCCCTTTACGATAGGATACCCCATTTAGTCAAGGACTCTTGGTCATTTTTGGGACGACTGTCTCCAGATTTGTGGAGAAAGGGGTTGTTTTTTTTGACCATTGATGTAGTTGATCTCTTCTCCTGCATCCCGAGAGACGTAGGTCTTGAATTTTTCAGCAACAGTTTGAGGGCCGTTTCTGACTTTAGTTGGGACCACATTTGTCTTTTGGTGGATATGATGTCTTTGGTCTTGGACTACAATTTTATTCAATTTGAAGGTGAATTTTACAAGCAGAAGAGAGGGGTGGCGATGGGGGCCTCGTGTGCTCCCATCTTTGCCAACCTTGTGATGTTGGAATGGGAAACCAAGTTTCTTTTTTCCTGTGAATTCTTCTCCAACATTGTCTTTTATTCCAGATATTTGGACGATCTATTCATTTAATGGAATGGTCCAATTGATAGGATTCCCCTCTTTATTGATTACATTAATCAGACCACAGACTTTTTGAGGTTTACCCACCATTTTGACACCAGTGGGATTGCCTATTTAGATTTATTCATCAGTCACTCAAAGGAAGGGTTTGTTTCTCGTGTTTATAGGAAGGAGACCTTTTCCAACGATTATTTACAATACAGTAGTAACCACCCTAGGCACGTTTTTAAGAATATTTTTAAAGGCCAATGTATCAGGGCAGCACGCATGTCTTCTCACAAGGAGTTAATGTGTAGGGAGCTTGAATTTATTAAATCCTTGTTCCTTGACAGGGGATACCCGTTTTCACTTTTGGAAGACATCACCCAGTACGTTAAGGGTGAATGGGGTATCAAATATCCCCCAATTTTGGGTACTGGTTGCTTAAACAAGAATAATGACCGGTCTAACATTGTAAATAGGCAAAGAGTTTGTGTTTTAACCTACTCTCCGTTTGTTCATTTTATTAAAAATATTATTTGTGAGCATTGGAGGTCTATTTGTGTTGACAAAGCTTAGGAAGACGTTTTTGGAAAAAGACCAGATTTTGTTTTTAAGACCGGACCCATTATTAAGAGTATCCTTGAGACTAGAACTAGTACCAAACCAAAGTATGGTGGGACCAGGAAATGTGGATGTTGCAGGCAATGTGACGCCATTAGGGAAGGTGGTGGTGTCAGGCTGGCAAATTTAAATAGGACTTACGTTAAAAGTAGGGTTGGGAATTGTAATACGTCTAAGGTTGTGTACATTGCAATATGTACGACATGTCCCACCTATTACATAGGGAAAACCGAGAGACCCCTCAAAAAAACGTATTTATGAACATCTTTATAAGATCAAAACAGGAGACTCCAAGAATGCACTTCAGAAACATATTTCCTCCCATGGTGACACACACACTTTCAAATTTTCTATTATTGATAAAGTGGATGTTTCACCGTTTGGGGGTAATTGGAAAGTTTTTCTTGCCATGAAAGAAGCTAGATGGCAAATTTTAACGGATGCTACTTGTTTCCCTGGTATTAATGACTTCATTAGTATCAAGCCTTTTTTACAATGGGCTTGAAGTTTGGGAGAATACATTTTATACTTTACATTTTATACCCTATACCTAAATTCTATTATATTTTAAATTATAATATATATTTAATCAAATCCTATTTCACATTTAATATAACAATCATTTTATTTATTTATTTCATATAATGTAAATATCATAGTAATTTATTTAGGAGATTTATGAATTTCACTAATATGTTATTTTATTATTTACACACAATATTAGACTTTTCATGTCTAATGTTTATTTTATTTTTCATTTTATTAACATTTACTATCACACACCAAACAAACATATATATATAGGTTTTTTACATGGACATTTTTTTTTTGTTGTTGGGTATGTCGTGTTTGTAATTTTTATTTACTATTTACACGATTGGTATCTAGTGAATTTTATAGGATGTGTTGCTTTAAATGTTTCAATTATTTTTGGCTCCAAAAAAGTTTTTTAAATGCAAAACTAACTGTTGTTCGGGGTTCTGATGAAGTCTGTACAAGCAGATGAAAGCGCTTAACCCTGGTCTTTGGAGTGTTTACAATAAACTTGTGTTTTTTCCTGTACAAGCTGTGGATCCTTTGCACTGTCTGTGTCGTGTTCATCGTTGGTTTCGCTTTACTTTGGGATATATATAAATATATATAAACATATATACATATGCAAATGCCTACATCGACATATATATATATATATATATATATATATATATATATATTAATATATATATATATATATATATATATATATATATATATATATATATATATATATATATATATATATATATATATATATATATATATATATATCTACACCTATATGTCTATATATACACAGCAAGCTACATATATGTAAGTAGATATATATCTATGTAGGTATATATGGACATAGTTATATATATATATATATATATGTAAGCAGATATATATATCCATATAGGTATATATGGACATACATGCGTAGATATCAATGGGTGACTAACTAAATCATAAATGTCCACATGCACAATTAATGGGGTTGAGAGGCCCCAAACAATATACATCTTGTACAAATAGGTATAACCATCTCCCCAAAGCCAAACACGTCCGCCCTGCAATACACTACCAAGTGTTACAGATCCCATAACCAGGTCCTGACATGACATGGGCACAAGATGTTAACAGTACTACATCCCACCTGTATGATGTCAGGCTGGTAGTGGTAACATATCATGCAGTACAGTCTGGCTCTCATAGAAAATGTAAAATGTGGAAGCGATCAACATCCTCAGGACACATATATATATATATATATATATATATATATATATATATATATATATATATATATATATATATATATATATATATATATGCATATATATATATATATATATATATATATATATATATATATAGATTATATATATATATATATATAGATATATCTATATATATATATATATATATATATATATATATATATATATATAGATAGATAGATAAATACACATGTGACTACACATACATACGCAGAGATATGTACAGTAAGATACGCATGTAGTAGGCGCACACAATATGGAACAGCCACTATGCCTACAGTCAACACTCTAACAACTGGACACTGGATGAACCACCCATACAAATGACATATGTTGCTTGTAACATATACCCACAGAGAGGTAACAGGATAAAACACCACACACAGGTTTGCAGAAATGGAATACCTTTATTTGTGTACTATTAAAGATGTATATACCATGTTATATAACTGTCCAGACACTGACATCCATATAAACAGAGTAATGCAACTGTGAAACAGTTATACTAATACAGTAGTCAGGAAAGGTCCACAACTGTTGCTGTCCAGGCCAAGCCCTTCAAAATCGTACAATAGTAATGACAGACTGGGCCACAGGATACCACACAATTAGCAGTAAGTGATGCAGGTATATAGTCCAGCAGCCCCTATCTACACTCCGTACACAATCACTAGGTGGTACAGACTTCAGTTGGCCAAATGGGATGTAACTGATACATAACAAGCATAATTTACACCGTCTCAGGCACACTGGCAAACAGAACAGTCTGTATGGCAGGAGGCAGTAGGCCTGCAGTAACCCACTTTATGTAAGTAATGTCAAGATAGATGAAATGTATGGTACTGTACATCCAAATACCTTACGGCAGCTCACCCCTGATATCCCCACATTTTGTGACAGCCTAGGTTATGTATGGTGCATTTCCCCCCAGACTCAATAATACAGGGCCATATTACCACTGTTACATACACTGGCCTCTGGAGTGCATATGGGCACACATGTATTGTGTAGGTGAAGCCCACACATATATGGCCCCAGCCCCACCATATGTGTGGGGGATACAACAGCAGTGGACTGCTGGCAGGAATGGCAGTGTGGTATATGTATATGTGCATATGTATCACTATCTGTATATGTGTAGACATATAATGCTCTGTATATGTATATATCTGGGTGTGTATATGCATATCTATGTACACATACACACCCATCTATATATGCCGATATGTACATGTGTAATTATCTATATAGATATCTGGATAATCATATGTACATATATACTCACCATATGTCCTGAACATGGGGTGTAGCCCTACCTCAGCCCCTATAGTCCCAACTCCGTAGTGCAAGGGGATGTCAGTATGTACAGCAGGTATATTAGTAGACTATTACTACTGTAATAGGGATTATCTTCACAAACATGGTGTGTGTGGGAGGTCACATCTGCTTTTCACATGTGCGCCATTGGTTATTGACAGACACCCTAAGGACATCATAGTACAGTACTGCTGCAAGCACGTAATGCTCCTGTGGACTACAGCAAAGATATTGGCCAATAGATGTGGACATTCTGACACACTCTATACAGTTCAGAGCTATACGCAGAACCCCTTAGTGCAGAACATGTGAACCAAAACTGAAAATATGGATGTTAACAGCACTGTAGATGGGTATAACACGTAATGACTGGTATATATTCACCCCCATAGGTTATGCATTCACACACCCCTGTCTGTCCTGACACATAATAACTGCTGGTACAGAGGTGCCATGGCCACATACTACCCACTAGATATTGACATACATATGTACAGCATCCCACCACTCCATCTGACATACATGACTGTTAAGGGAGGTCTGGCAGCAGTACAACTGGCAAGTATCTGCACATGACATCTCACTGGGTAAGTACACTAAGCTGCTGGGCATGTAACAAAGCACTGTGCAGGCTACAGGCAGACTGGCTCAACACTGGCCTACATCTCCTATGGGGGAATGCACATGTACCTGCATATATAGCAGGCTCTACAGGCATGTCACAGCACAGGGTAAGATACACCTGTGTGGAAGTGCATAACCACAACCAATGTGAACACAGCCACAGCCACATATGGTACCCTAACATAATATTACAGTATATGGACTATCTGTTCAACACCATCCTCATATATGCCACTTACACACTAACCCTACATATACTGGGCCTATACACAGTGTGGTCTGATGCCTGTCTGTAGTATGGGACATGTGTGTGTATGGCCCTACAAACACGTAAGCCAATACGGTAACATACAGTGGCACAGCATGTAATATTAGATAGGACGAGACCTAGAACAATGACAGCTACCACAGTCTGTACACAGGTCAAGGTACATATTGACAATCTACACACTGTCGACATTCACCATAAGTACACAGACCTCAGTACTGTACAAACAACCACAGATTGTCCAGGTTATGTCATCAAATATAACCCCTACTGTACATAACATGTGTAGCAGTCTGATATCCACTGGCTTGTTATCAGATATGATGACACTAATTATGTTGTACAGCACATATGCACCTTTTAATGCATGGCATAGGTTCACAGGTTCATATGGTGGTACTAGGCTATTGGCCCTAGGGCCTGTACAAGCCTAGCCATAACAATTCCCTGGATATTTCTTTGCACAATATTTATTTCCCTGGACCCCTGTTCTATCTCCCATCCAGTCATCAAGGTTCCTTTAGAAGAGGTCCAAGGAGGTGCTCTGCTTGACATGTATGGGCAGTCTATTCCAGAGTATGGGGAGTCTCTGGGTATGGAACCTATCCCTCCAGCATGTTTTGTTCATTGTGATGACAAGGTTCATAGGTTCATAGGTTCATAGATAGGTACAAGACTATCGGCCCAACAGCCAACATAAGCTTAGCCAACAAGGTTCCCTGGCTTATGCCACCCAAGAAAGTTATTTTCCTATGCCACTGTCGAGCAGTGACACAGAAGTGATCCCTGGGGTGTATTTCCTATTTTCCATCCACTCATCAAGATTTTTCTTGAAGAGTGCTAATGAAGAACTTTGCTTGACATAGATGGGTAGCCTGTTCCAGAGTATGGGAAGTCTCTAGGACGGGAATCTATCCCTGCAGCATGTCCTGTTTATTGTGGTGACAAGGTTTAGGTCCCTAGAGCATGTAGCTTGGAGGGATTGGGATTTCTTTAGGTGTAGCATGTCCAACAGCTCTGGGTTTGACATAGCTTTAGATGTTAGGCAAAGATCACCTCAGAGTAGGTGATATGCTATGGAGTAAAGCTGGAGTTTTTTGAGTCGGTCAGTGTAGGGCATTTGTTTGAGGCCAGTAATCCTCTTTGTGAGGTACTTCTGTGGCCTTTCCAGCTGCTGCAGATGTATTGTAATGTACATTCCAAAAGGGGCGCTGTACTCTATAATGAGTCTAATGAGTGTCGAGTAGAGGGAAGCAATGACCTCTTTTTTCCTGGCTGAGAACCCTTTTATGATGAGGTGTGCCACATAGAAGGACTTCCTGACTACTGTGGCAATGTGACTATCAAAGGAGAGAATACTGTCCACCTGGGTCCCAAGGTCTCTTATCACACATTCGGTGTTAAGTAGATTCCTGCCTATGTGGTAGTTCATGGGTACAGAGTTTTTACCAAAGGGGATAACACTGCACTTTTTGGCGTTGAGCTTGAGACCATGGCTCTGACACCAGGCATCTGTCTCAGTGAGGCCCTTCTGTAGGATGTCTACATCATTTGGGTTTGCATCCCTGGAGCGTGTGGCTCTGAGGGATTACGATTTCTTTAAGTGGAGCATGTCCAACAGCTCAGGGTTTGACATGGCCTTGAATGTTAAACAAAGATTGCCTTGAGTAGACAATATGCCACAAAGTATAGCTAGAGTTTTTTTAGACGGTCAGCACAGAACATCTGATTTAGGCCTGTGATTCTTTTAGTGAGGTATTTCTGGGGTCTTTCCAGGTGTTGCAGATGTCTTGTGAGGTATATACCAAACGGGGCATTGTACTCTATAATGGGTCTAATGAGGGATGAGTGCAGTGGGACAATTACCTCGTTTTTTCTGGATGAAAAGCCCTTAGTGATGAGGTGTGCCACATAGAAGGATTTCCTGACTGTTGTGGTGATGTGGTTATTGAAGGTGAGACCACTGTCCACTTGTGTCCCTAAGTCTCTCATCACACTTTCAGTGTTTAGTGTACTGCCACCTATGTGGCAATTCATGGGTACATATTTTTTCCCAAAGGGGATAACTATACATTTCTTGGCATTAAGCTTGAGCCCATGGCTCTGGCACCAAGCATCTGTTTCTGTAAGGCACTTTTGTAGAATATCTACATCATTTGGGGATTCAATAATGGCTGCCAGTTTGCAGTCATCTGTGAACTTTGTTAGCCAGATTCCCTTAGTGTTGGCCTGTACTTCAGAGATGTAGATGCCAAACAAGAGTGGTCCTGGACCCTGAGGTACTCCACTTGTCTCTTATCTGCAGCTGGATTTGGAGTTGGCTACTTTTAGAGTCTGGGTTCTGTCAGTAAGCCAGTTGGCAACCCATTGAGTGATGTAGGGATTTATGCCCAGCTTAGTAAGTTTATCTATGATTTCAGAGTAGGGGATGGTGTTGAAGGCCTTGGCAAGGTCCAGATAGGCTACGTGGGCCACCTTACCCTTGTCCACAGCTCTGGCAACTGATTCAAAACAGTCAATCAGGTTCAGGAGACAAGATTGGCCCTTCACAAACCCAAACTGCATGGGGTCCAATGTTTGAAGGTTGCCAATGTCTTTGTTTATAAGTTACATGATATAATGTTCCATGGCCTTACAGATCAGGCTCATTAGACTGATGGGGAGGAAGTCCCTGGGGTCCAAGGTGGATTCTCCCTTTTGGAGTGGGATAACTGTAGCTGTGGGTCACACAGTGGGCATGAAGCCTGAGGTGCGGCTATGATTAAACATGACATTTAGGTGAGGTGCCAGTTCATTTTGCAGTTCATGTAATACACAGCCCAGGATGTCATCTGGTCCCATGGATGCTGTATTCTTAGCTTTGGAGAGTGCGGCTTTTACCTGTGTGGCCATTATTACCGGAATTTAGTAATCTTTCAGCATTGAGATGGGCCCTTTAGGTGGTGAGAGGGGGTGAAGTTGGCACTGAGTCGATCTGCCAGGATATTGGCAATATCCATTGGATCAGTATTTTTAATGCCATTCTGTTGCCATTTAGATTCTTGACATAGCTATCCAGACCACAGATACACTGAATGTTGCAAGCTATCAAACTTTGACCCAGAAACCTTTAATACCATCCTCTCCAAAATAAATTGGTCTTTTCTGACCCATCTCCCTCTAGAGAAAGCAGTAAACACATTCAACTCAACTTTCTTAAATATTCTTAACTCATTGGCACCCATGTGCACAATATGTGTCAAATCTAACATATCCCCCTGATTAACTAATGTTACTTGCTCCTTGATGAAAACAAGAGACAGAATGTGGACAACTTGGGTAAAAACTAAGCTCCCCATTCACTTGCAAAAATATAAAGAACTCAGAAACCTTACTAAAAAAAATCAACAAAGACAAAAAGGATTTCTATAATAACCCACCCACTTCACAAAGATTAAATCCCAAGAAATTCTGGCACTCAATAAATCAGATACTACATCCTGGAAACCCCTTTTCTCCTAATCCCTGCCCAACAAATACACCCCAAGAAACAGCTTCTATCTTCAGTTCCTACTTCATTAAAGCTATTAGTAAGATGATAAGTCCTGTCCTCTCAAATTCTCACACTATAAATTCACCAGATCCACACTCGAGGCAGAATTCTATTAACATATTTCCCTTAAACCAATACCTACCAGCTACATTAAATCTCTTCTTCACAAACTAAAACCCTGTTCTGCATCTGCTGATAATCTACCTCCCTTCTTCCTTCAGAGAGCAGCAGACTCTCTAGCCCTTCCAGTTTCTATACTGATAAACCGTTCAGTGTCTGAATCAAAAGTTCCCTCTATCTCAAAAGAATGTTATACCCTACCTATACACAAAGGAGGTAATTCCATAGAAATCTCTAATTTCAGACCCCTAGTCAACCTGTCACCTCTCTCAAAAATATTAGCAGAATGCATGCATAAGCAAGTCATGGAACAGTTATTTCAAGAAAATGTGCTCACCCCCACACAACATGGCTTTTATCCAAAATATCACCACTACTGCCCTCCTATCCTTTATCAACACTCTTTCTCTGGCCAGAGATAATAAACTAGTGTCATGCTTATTCCTAGATTTCTCTAAAGCATTTGATACAGTCTCACACTCCTTTCTTTTGGACAAACTCACCTACCTTAACTTCTCCTCTACCATTGCCTGGTTTACTAGCTACCTCACAGATCGACTATAATCGGTAAAGTGGCTCTCTGCTCTCTCTCCTTCTCTCCTTATCAAAATAGGTGTTCCCCAAGAGTCTATTCTTGGGCCTCTACTCCAATATCTACTAATCTCTATACTTCCTCCCCTCAGTCAACCCTCGTCCAATATGCTGATGACTCTACAGTCATCACCATTGCTGACACCCTCTATGACTTAAATTCTATTACTCAGAAACCCTTCAACTCTTTTCAGACGTGATTCTCTAACAATAAGCTAACTCTGAATCCTGAAAAAATAGACTCTCACATTTTCTTCCCAAAAAAATCCACTTTTGATATCCACTCTCTAAATAAAACACTTATCATAGTTGAACCCAACACAAAAACTTCTAGGGGTCATGATAGATGACCAACTGAAATTTGATTTGCCTGTTAATTGTGTTAAGAAAACCCATCAAAAAATTGTCTTCTTATACAGAAATAAAACGTTCCTATCAAACAAAGCCACAGCCTCCCGCTCTCATATCTATTCTCCTACCAAGCCTATTGTACAACTATCAGATCCTCTCCAACCTCAAAACCTCTCTCCTAACTAAGCTAGAGAATACATATAACAAAGTGGCCAGATTTGCTGCAAATCAAAGCTATAGATCTCATCACTGTCGCTCTTTAAAACTCTTAAACTGGCTTGAATTACCCCACCAGCGTCTCCTATCTCAGCTTCAGATTATCCACTCTCTCTTGTACCAACCATATTTCTGTCCTAACCTGTCTCCTCTAATCTACTTATACATTCCTTCTAGAACTCTCTGAAGCTCAGACCAAAACGTACTATATATACTCTATAAACCCAAGAACACAACTGTTCAAAACCTCTGTAGCTACTACCCTACCATCTCTTGGAACAAACTCCCATTGGAAATTGGATCACTTAAACAACTCAAGGAATTTAAATCAGCCACCAAAGACTACCTGAAAAGTCACTGTTTATGCTACTGTACTCACCTTCCATAAACTGTCTTCCTCTCGTATTGCAGCTTACTGCCTGCCTTTTACTGGTTTTATTTCTGTTAAGTGTTAGCTCTCTTAATTATCTTATCTAGGTAATTTTCATGTTACTCAGTCTTAAAAATATCTCTATGTTCTTCACCAACTGTAACCACATTGGCTATATTTATAAACTTAGTATACTGTATAAACTTACATACTGTTTCTGCACATATCTTAAGTGTAATGTCAGCTTAAATTCTGTAAATAATTTCTATGCTTTTACTGTTTCCAACTTAAAAATGTTTATGTTTTTGTTTCTATATGTTTCGTTTTACTTTTACAATTTCATTGTAAATTTGTGGAGCTTTTCTCCCTAAGCCTCCGTTGAAAAAGTTTTATCAGCTCAGCCAAACAAACCTGGTCGACAAATGTAAAATAAATAAATAAAATAATAATCAGGACTATCCAAATCAGCTTTCTTTGGACCTTGTTATATGCTTTATCCATGTCTAGGAATGCCCAGTTGGACTCTCGTCTTCTACAGCTTCTTCTCCACTATTTGTCTCACTGCAAACATCACATGAGTTGTGCTGCATCCTGACCTGAATCTGAACTTTTTGTCTCTAGCCTTACCATTCTGCATATTTTTGTATCAATCATCTTCTCCAGTAATTTAATTTAGTATGACAGGAGTCTGATCCAGTTGTGAATTCCCTCTTTGTTCATTGTATACCGTTGATGGAATGATTATACTTCAATTATCTAGGACACAACTTTCTCTGCATACTGCATTGACTACCTTCAGGAGCCTTTTTGACCCTCCTCACCCACATCATATCTGTTGTTACTTCATGTGAGCCAGAGGCTTTTCCTGACTTAATTTTCCTAGTTGCCGTTCTTACTTCTAGGGAGGGGTCCTCTTCCTCTTTCATTGTAGATTGTGTATGGAGCAGGACAGCATCTGCAGAGTTTCTGTTATTTGAAAGTTGCTAGGAGGACTTCTATCTGCCTTTGATGTCCCATGGTTGTTGCTGACATTCCTTATGAATGGTGTGTGATGGCTATCTTCTTTAACTTTTTGTATTTGCCTTGCAACCAGATACAGTTTCGTTGTGCCATCTGCTGAGCTATTTTCCAGAACCTGGCAGAGTGCCTCTGATGCCTTGTTTTATGCTGCTGTGACTGATCTCAGTGCCTTTGTTAGCCAACCAGTTTTCCTTCTTAACCTGGTTCGTATTTTCTGTTCCTTTTATTTTCCTGCACTCCTTCTTTCTTTTAATAGCTTCCTGGATTTCTGCATTTCACCCCCAGCTTTCCTTACATACCTTATTTCCATACCTGGCAAGTAAGTGTATCTGTTCCATGGTTTTTACACAGTCAGTTTAGGTACATTGCCATTCTTCTACTCCCCTTATTTTCTCTTTTTCCTGAGGTACAAGAGGTCTTCATATTTCCTTGAACTCTTGTGCTTTCGCTTAAGTTAATTTCTAGGTCTTCCGCCTAGTGTCTATTGACATTAGATTCTTAATTGGCTACTGTTTGCAGCTGATTTTCAGCACCAGTAGTTTATGCTCTGGGCAGACTGCCTCCCTGGAGATGCCTTTGCACATTTGCAACCTTTGATTGTACCTTGATGTCCTTTCCTTACTAGTAGGAAGTCTGGAGGAAATCAAACTGAGTTACATATTAACCACTCTTGTATGTGATCTTGTAACAGTCTCTCTCTCTCTCTCTCTCTCTCTCTCTCTCTCTCTCTCTCTCTTTCTCTCTCTCTCCCTCTCTCTGTAAACCATGTGTTGGCCATCATCAAGTAATTTGCCAGATATTTATTCATTTTGCCTCAAGAATATGGATCCAGGCAGTCCTCATATTCTGTTATGTCTGTCTTGAAATGAAAACTCACATCCTCCATTTCCAACATCAACTCATCTTTTCCTACTTTCTCTAATAGGTCCTGCAAATGCTGCCTGATTGCAGTAATTTCCTCACCATTACAACCATGTTATATGGCATAGGCTTAAATTTCTGAATAATGACCTGTCTTTACATTGGTGTCTATTTGGTGTGAGTCTATAACTAATTCTGATGCCACCCCTTACTGTCTTCAGAAAAAACTTCTTATCACAATTCCCACCACATTTCTAGTCTGAGCTTCCCCTGAGCAGTAGACCCTGGTTCCCATATAATGTGAAGTTTTTGCACTGCCCTTCCATATTGTCTCAAGGATACACCAGATATCCAGTCTTCTCCTTACCATTATGCCATCCACTTTCAAGCAGCATACAGTCAGTGAACCTATATTTAGTGTAGCAAACCTTAAATCATTTTTGACAGGTTGACTGGTTTTACATAGGATCATAGGATAATAGGATCATAGGATAAATTACCAGGCTATCGACCTGAAAATCATTTTAAGCCTAGCTGTTTCATACCAGTGTAATACCATACCCAAGATTGCATTTAGTGATTACTGCTCATGTCCAGGAGGGTTGTGGGCTCTATCCCAGGTAAGAATTTATGGTGCCCCAAACACTCTTCCAGGTTCCTCTTGGACCATGTCATAGAGGTGCTCTGTTTCACATGAACTGGTAGCCTGTTTCAAAGATGCGGGAGTCACTGGGAGATAAATCTGTCCCTCCAGCATGTTCTATTTAAGTTGTAGACCATATTTAGGTGCCTGAAACTGGTAGCCCTAGTCCCATTTGATTTACAGATATGCAGCTAGTTCATTAGGTTTGAGACTGAGGTTTCTCTGTAAGCCAGGCATAAGTCTCCCCTAAGACGTCTATATGATAAAGAGTATAGTAACAGGGACTTTAGTCAGTCTGTGTAAGGCACATGCTGGAACCCCTTGATCTTCTTTGTTAGAAAACTCTTGAGGTCTCTCTCATTGCTGCAGGTGCTTAGTATGGTAGATGCCAAATAGGGTGTTTTACTCAATTAAAGGCTGGATAAGTGCCGGGTATAAGGGGGTTATAACTTATTTTGCTCTTAAGGCAATGCCTTTACTAATCAAGTGTGCTATGTAGAAAGCTTTCCTTACTATAGGAGACACATGTTAGTCAAAGTTAAGGTTGCAGTCAACTTGTGATCCCAGGTCCCTTACCCCTTCATGGGTACTTAGGGTATTGTTGTTGATTTGATAGTGTGAGGGGTCATTGTTGTGCAGAAGGGAATGATAATGCATTTTTTTGCAGTCCGTTTGAGACTGTGACTAATACACTAGTCACTGATCTGTGTGAGACCCTCCTGGGGTATAATGACATCATATGGGGATTCAATGATTGCACCTAGTTTGTTGTTGTCTTCAGACTTTGTCAGCCACAATCCCTTAGTTTTGACCTGAACTTTTGAGAAGTATACACCAAACAGTAGGGGGCCAAGCAATGACCCCTGTGGCACCCCCACTGGTCACAGGCCTGCTGGTTGATATGGAGTCAGCCACTTTGATCGTTTGTGTCTGGGTTGTCTGCCAGTTGGCAACCTATCTTACAATGAAGGGGTTTATATTCAGTTTGCTAAGTTTATTGGTAATGCCTCAATGTGAGATTGTGTCAAAAGCCTTTTCCAGGTCGAGGTATGCTCTGTGTACTCAGATTTGCCCTCATCAGTGGCCTTGGTCACATTTTCAAAGAAATCCACCAGATTTAAGTGGCAGGATCTGTCCTTCATGAAGCCAAATTGAGTAGGATCCTGGGTTTGGAAGTCAACTATGTCATTATATATGAGGTCCATAATGATACCTTCCATGGCCTTACAGATGAGGCTGGTCAGGCTTATAGATCTGTAATTCTCCAGGTCTGTTGCTAGGCCACCTTTGTGGAGGGGAATAACTGTTAGCCTTCTACATTCCGCAGGAACAAAGCCTGTTGTTAGGCTGTGATTGAAAAGGGTACTTAGTGGTGATGCTAGTTCATGTTTAGCTTGTTTAGAAGACAGCCTGGGTTGTTATATGGTCCCATAGAGGCTGTGTTTTTTTTCCCTTGGACGAGGCTTTGAGGAACTGCTCTTCAGATATGTAGGGTGAGGGGGAGTTTGGGGGAAGGTTTGTTGTAAGTTTGGAGGGGATTAGGGAGTGACATTTTCACCGAACCTATCCGCTAGCAGGTTTCTATCTCTGTGAGGTCAGTGTTTGTGATACCATTGGCCACTAGTTCTGCATATGCTTGGATCCTACCCTTTAGCTTATATATGTAGCTGTAAAAGGCCTTATGGCTATCCTTGACTGTACTTGCTAAGTTTCTCTCAAAGGAGCCCTTGGAAGATTTGACAGTTTGTTTTATTTGCCTGTTGAGGCTAAGGAGGGTGCTTTTTCATTGTTGGGGCCTTGTCAGCTTTCACCCAATTTAGCTGTCACAAGTAATCCAGGCCTGGCAAATGAACACAATCTGGTGAGTAGCATATTGACCAAGGGCTGCTGGGCATTATTATAGGCAGTGATTAGTCAATATTGGCCCATGAACCCCTTCTATCATTAGCAATGGTCTCTAGCATAGGTTGGAGTAGGCCAAGTCCTCAAACTAATTATCACAGGTGAATACCCATTTCCAATTTTGTGCACATTGGTAGACAAGACCAAATCACTTTTTACCCATATTTGTGACCTTTTATATTGAGTATATAAAGAAGGTGAAGAAATTGTGCATCATTTGCTAATACTAAAACATTACAGGATATTAGTAATGAAGCTATCCACTTGTTTGGAAGTGAGAGATTCACCCTCCTCTGGACTACTGTGCTTGCTTATTTTCTTTCAATTTTCCTTTCTTTAATACTATTCCCCTTTCTTAGAATGTCTTTTGATATCTACTGTGTTATGTTTTAACAGCTCGCTACTGTAAAATGCCCTTTTTAAATATTTCTGTTCAATTTAATCATGCTGCAACATTACCACAAATGTACGTCACACCCTGTGATAGCAGAAGTTACTCTCATAGTAGAACGAACTGTGGCTGTTAAAACATAGACTGCATCTTGGTAGTCTTATGTTACTCTTTGTTTATTTGATCATAGGATCATAAGAAGTTACTAGGCTATTGGCCTAGCCAAGAATTTAATCCATGTTCAGACAAGTCAGCATCCGATTCCCCTTTCCAGCATAACTACTATTATATTTATGAATATTATAGTTTTTCCTAAATTAAATCTCATGTTATTGTTTCTCTCTCTCTCTCTCTCTGATTTTAATCTTGCTATAGGAATTTATTATGGTATCCTCAGGTCCCATCTTAAAATGGTCGTCTACCAAGCTGGGCCAACCTGATCAACACAATGCTTGCTACACACATACCTATGTAACTAACTAAATAAATACACATACAAACAATACTACATGCCTTATATTCATTCTTTGACATCAATCCTCATCTGTACATCCTCATATGCTGAAGTCATTACTTTCTTTTCCTAAAACTAAGTAACAGCATTCGCAAAATCTACACAATGAATATCCATCAACATCTCCTCAGTCCAGCTCTTGTACTACAAATTAATTATCCCATCACCCCAGTAATCATTATTCAGAGTTTTAAAAAAACGGTACCCTTTGAAGTAAAACTATACTTGCGCTTTCAGAAAAGCTTGCTGCTAACATCACTTTTCTAACTGCATTATGTGCTGAGGGATTTTCAGCAAAGAGTCATAATGTGATCATTTCCTAACACACTGGGGCTACCCCTCATCTGTGGTACTGTGCCTCATATAAATGCTGCCACTGACATTTTGTAGCAACATTCAGTACAGCAAGTTCATATCATAAATCCAGAATTACTGGTTAGGAGGAAAGGCATAATGACTGTGCTATATAGTGTTTCTAAGGGAAGGTCCTAAGAAGAGCATTCACATGTTTAGGCTGATAGTGTTTGTTTTACTTGCATTTTCCTCAAATTTTCTTATTTTTCATGTTTTACAGCACCCACTTTTGCAACAAGTTACTGTCCCTGAGATCTGTCTAGTGTGAATTTTGACCTCAGAAGTTAACTGCAAACTCAAACTTCTGGGTCTCGTTGCAAGATGGTAAGTGTCATGATCCTTCATGCAGTACCATAAAATTATTATGCTATGACCCAAACTAATGTTGCTGTCCTAGGACACATCTGCACTGCCAGTGACTCAGTATTTGAGTACAGGCCTTTGAGGTGAAGGAGTGGTTTACTGGCCAAGGAGACATTATCAGCCAATAACTGACTTGCCTGTCTTAGTGTGAAAGTGTCTAGGGACCCCCTGATCACATGCTGCAATGTCAATATGTCTAGCTGGGATCCAGTCACTACAACAAATTTACATTTCAACGACACATAAATTCGCGAGTGCACTTCCACAAAAGTGCATTTTGTCAAAAAAAAAACTTTCGTGTGAAGATAAAAATAAGAAAAAAAAAAACAAGAAAGAAAGTATGAAAACATGCAGTTTGCAGGTAATCTTAGTTGTACATCAATGTTTAGTGTTGATGTACAACTAAGCAAACTAGTGCTGAGATCGTGGTACAGTGGGGATAAGATATTCCTTTTTCCCCACTGTAGTGCGATCTTGGAGTGAGAATATTAAAGTGGGGGGTGTGGGGATGATTTTTTTTGTGTAATTTTTTTGGAATAGCTGATATGACGAGTATACTTCAGCGAAAGTGCAGTTTCATTGAACTGCACTTTCGCTGAAGTAGGGATCTACTTTTCTCTTTTAAACAAGTGGAATTTCGATGAAAAGTAGATCCATTTAGCTCTATTGTTGTGAGAGCTAACTTGGAAGTTGTGAGGGCTTCAGCCACATGAAAACATATCTAGGTGACAATATCAGTGTAACACGAATTCATACATGGCTGAGGGATATATTAGACACTACAGAGTCTTTGTACAGAGTGCTGCAACCTCAGTGACCAACTAATGAGCTGCTGTTGCTAGAAAATAAAGAAAAAAAACAATGGCTCATTGTACACAACCACAGTTTTAGTAAAAGTTCTGTAATTATGAGAAAGAAGATGTGCACTGGTGTGTGTGTTGGGTGGGGAGAAAAATCATATGTTAAAAAAATGATGGTGATAATACATAAAATTACTAGAGAAATGGGCTGCAATTTAATTTGATGAATATATTCTCACAACTTTTGCTTTTGAAATATATCAATCTCCTACATGCAACAGTACTTTGCCTAAAGTGTGCCAGAAACAATATATTTTCTGCTTTTCTTTTTTTAGCAGAATGTCCTTATTTTCAGTCAAGAAAAACATTTTTGTGTTTGTATGAAAGTGGTTACTTTTTAGATTGCAATCAGTCACACAGTAGGATCATAAGGTCTAAATGGAGCTGTGACAAAGGGGGATAATGCCAGCACAGCTATCTAGAATTTTGTAAATAATTATATGTCATTTGTGAATATCAACACGATTTATATAGAATGCTTGTGTTACAAATGTTTTAGAACAGTATGTCATGTGGATATCAAACTGCTGGCACAGAAGTGTGTGTTGAAAATGTTTTCACCAACTGCTGTTTGAAATGTAACCACAGTGTGCCCCACTGGAATAGAAGAAAAATGTACATACACTATTGTAACAGTTGAAATGCATATAATTTGACAGTGGAAAATGGAATACAGGAGGTTGACTTCAGAAAAATATCTGACATTTAATTACTTTATGGTTATGCAATAAAAGTTGGCAATATTTCAGTTTTCTGTGAACTAGACACATACTTTGTGCTGAGAAGTTTTCTGTATTGTCTTCAGAGTGAACTAATTACTACCTCTGAAAGTATGAAGGAATATAATTGTTTTATGACGTCCTACTTCCTCTGAAAGTATAAAGGAATGTAATTGTTTTATGACTTCCAGCATCTGCCAAAGATCTGAGGTCTATGTATTTTCACAGGTAGATGCCAGCAGTGGGGGTTTTACCTGGGATAGAGTCAGATGAGAAGAAATTGTGCCAATCTGCACGCTATCCCAGCAGTAATATTTGAGATATTAATTTGAAAAGTCTCTTAGTGAGACAGGGCATTCTGTATTCTGTCTTGGACCTGGCAACAACAAGACCCATTCACCAGAACATCTGCCTTGCTCTGTAAGTATGTTTCTATGGTACAGTAACTCTCTTAGATATAGTCATGGATATAGTAAAGCTTAGTTTAGATATTTTCTTTACGTATATGAGACTATCTTGCAATGTTGTTTTAAATATTTCCTGTGATTTTGAACTCTGATGTCACTGTGAATATATACTGAGTATATTCTTGTTCTTTTATTATTTATTATTAAATATATTTAAACCTTTCATTGTGGCTGATCTGTTTTGAGATATTTAAATTTTGAGAGTACTTGCATATTTATTTGGTGACACTTTGTGGGCCACTCCTAATAACCTTACTCTTGGTCAAACTACCATTTGTATTAATATTAATATTACACAGTAAGATTGGACACCCTTTGTTAAGGGCCTTAAAGTAGCTGATAAGGAGTTGGCTAGTGGCAGTGATAATTACCTTATAGTTTGGGCAAAAGGGGGCATAGCTACTAAAACTGTGCCAGCCCTTCCCAGGTGTGTGTGTGTGTGTGTGTGTGTGTGTGTGTGTGTGTGTGTGTGTGTGTGTGTGTGTGTGTGTGTGTGTGTGTGTGTGTGTGTGTGTAAATCAAACCTCAAAAAGTGGGTGTGTCGGCTACTTGGGCAGGGACATGAAACACTGGTTGGACAGAGAGGGTGCTTCAGGTCTTGGCATGGCCACTCAGCTGAGATCTCAACTCTATAGCTGTGCCACTGGGGAGTCTTATTGGGGATCTGTAGAAAGACGGACAAACCAGTCCTGGACTGACTGTGGTCTCTGTGTGCTCTTAAGTGAAATTGTACTTGATGCAGAGAGGTGGATCTGGAGATACTGTGTGCACCTGTCATCCTCCCAGTGTATGTCCCCTACAGGTGCCAGTGGTGAGAACTGAGGCTCCTTGATTACTGGTCCAATGGTGGGTCGTCAGATGAGAGATGATAAAATCAGTAAGAAAAGGAAAACAGTATTGTAGGATCTGAATTCATCCTCAAGTCTTGGTGAGTACCTTCAATAGTGGACCCTATTTTTCCAAAATCCCACCAAGATGACACTGATATATAGAGTGTATTTTATATAGCATATATCATGAACTCAGGTAGGTTAAAACATATTAAAGGCAGTTGGGTGCACAAGTTCCTGGATAAAAAATCTGTCCAATCCTGCTATGTGCATTGGTGTCAGGAGTGGAAAAAATTACAGTGTATAATCGTCAAGAAACAGAAACATTCATACAATGGAATTAGACCAGGCTGAGGGAAAGGATGGCCCCCTGTTGTAGAAGGAAGTAGTAGTTCACAAAAAAAAATACAAAAACTGACAGGCCAAAAATGAGTCATAACATTGATAGAGTGGACTACTGAGGATAAAGAACAAATTATGTATTGTTACTATTATGCAAGTAGCCAAAAATATGCAGGTAGAAGATATTCAAAAAGATTGAGACAAATTAAAGAAAAGAAAACTGCTTGCATAAGAAAATCTGTTGAAAACCTCAAATGAAAATTTGAGTTCATTAATACAACAGATCCAAGAAAAAACATTAAATAGACAAAAACAATTGCACATCTTGTTGCTGGAAGTGATACAGTATTGATAGAGGGCCCATATACTGAAAGACATGATAATGTGACAAGACCACTGCATTGGATATTGCACAAATTTTACAATATTGAAGCAGTTGAGAAGAATTGGAAGCATGAGGCACAAAGCATTATAGTAAATGATGAAGTTTATATCACATGGGATCACCTATTATCAATAGTTCAGAAAACAGATGCAAGAAAACCAGATATAGTAGCCCATGAAAAGAAGACAACATTAGTATTGATCATTGGAAATGCTGCACCCAGTGATTACAATGTCTTAAGTGCAGAGAGGCACAAAGTCATAAAGTACCAGGATGCAGCCAGAAATGAGGGAAATGTGGAAGAAGGATGTCCAGACAGTTCCGACAGTAGGAGCAAGCAGTGTGATAAAAAATAATTTACAGTCGTATTTAGATATGCTACCAATACATGCACTTATGTATGAATTGCAGAAGGGGTGTGACTACCCGAAAAAGCATTACTTTCTACACAGACAGACACACACACAGTTGCCAAAGCTGGGGTTAGAGCTCCCACCTAACTAGTTTAGCACACTACAGCAGTACACAGTTATGGAATGTGCCACGGAGATTACTGGGCTAAAATTCTCCCAAAGGTGTATTTCACAGTGGATGACCTCAACATGCTTGTCATAGTGGGGCTATGGGTAGGGCAGTGTGTATGCATTGGCCATAACCCACTCATGTAGGGGTTGACACGCCACATGCGGGCACAACCTGGGTCATATTTTACAGGTATGTGTACACAGCTGCTAGGGCCAATAGCATCATATAACCTATTGAACCTTAAATAGCTGCATACTCGAGTTAAAGCTATGTGAATCATTACTTTTGTCTGCAGTTGCCCCTTATTTTTTTTGCTATGTAACTATCCTCCCAATCTTTAGTAGCTCTTAGTGAAGCAGCATGGTGTACTTGCATTTGTAGAAGCCAACACAATAATCCAAATGCACATACTAAGCTTACCAGATTTTTTTTCCTCTTAAAGTATGCAATACAGCAATACATTATGCTATCCCAGTTAAATTTCCATAGCTGGGAGACAGTTGGAGATACAGCAATCATCATTCTGCTTCAGATCAATGAATAAATACTACTAATTGTCTGGAATTATCTGGCAGTTCAGTGCACATGATGTGCCCTATCACTTTGAAACTTGATGTGGACATAGCCCTTGATGTTAGGGCAATACTGTCATGCAGGTTCTGTTCATTTAAATTAGTTTAGTTTGTCAAGCAAGTTCTTTATGAAACTACCTGGTAATTGGAATATGGGAAAAATGATTGCAAAAAGCAACAAAATAAAAGTTCTATTGCACTAAGAAAATAACTGCACATAAATAGAGCATACTGGAACATATTAAATTAGGAATAAGGTAGAAGGGGACACTGACATGTGGCATTTCCCTGTCCTAGAAAATATGCAGATGGAAAAAGGCTACATTTCATGAATGGTTACATTACAAGCTTACTTCTGCCAGTGTTCAGTTGATTTTTCAGGTAGCAGAAACATTACAATATGCCACGTTTGTATGTGATAGGTCATCTACTTTTGTTCTACTAAGTACTATGTAGCAGAGGATGACAGAGTTTTTCTTATATAAATATTCTACAACATAAATAATAATAATAATAATATAAATAGTCAATAATTTTCTTGGATGGCAAAAGCCAGGGTACCTTTTTGGCTAGGCTTATATAGGCCCTAGGGCCAATAGCCTAGTACCCACCTATGAACCTGTAAGAATGGATGCTGTAACATACTCTGTAGTGTAAACTGTAATGCAATATGAAAAAACAAATGTTTACCAAGGAGTTTAACTTATGCTATGACTTCCTCATCCCTGTTTTAGAAGGTATATTGCTCTCTGCATTACTTGCATCACAGTCACTTAAAGCAGAGACCCATTACACTTAAAAAATCATGACTGAGATATTTATTTTGGCTGAATTGCAGCAGAAGGTTACTTTCTTTAAGTGAGTGACTCCCACAAAATATCATTTATTGCTTTAGTCCTAAAATCTTCTTTGAAATTAAGTATCTTGGCTGAGTTATTGACTGTCTCTATAGCACATTCTAAAAGGCTCATAACTGGCTTTCCTCTCCTCACCTTCATATTTTTAAATGTCAAGATATGCTGTAACTCAAGAGTTGAATAAGCATAAAATGTAGGCGAACAAATATTTAGCTCTCACTTTTCATCTAGAGTTTGTAGCTTTTCTTCATAAACTTTTTCTGACTTATAAAATCTTGAAAAAAAAAAGTAACAAACGCTTTGCAATATGGAAGCTGTTCCATAAAATGAAGGCACTGCATTTATTACCAGGCGGGGTGCTGATGAACAGCATGCTGATGAACAGCCTGAACACTAAAGGCATGTAGTCATAAAAAAAAAATAATAAAAAATAAGGTTTAAACTTTATAGGATAAACATGTCCAAGTGAGTATGACAATGTATTACGAAAAGAAAACCCAAATAAATGAAACCTTTCAAAGCAGAAAGGAAATGTGTGAATGAAGATAAACAAAGAAATATATAAAAGCTTAACTCCATAGAAGTCAAGTAGCTCAGTTCTGAGAAAATCAATACAAAAAGAAATGCAACTAGTATACCTAAAATAAGGTGCAGAAGACAAGAGATGGAAAGAGAGAAACTGAAATATAATTGCTTCTGAGGAGTAATGAAAACAGTATTTATATAAAGGCTCATTTTGTGGTTTAATCACTTCAGTTCATATATGTAATCCCATCTCCTGGAGCCACTGTATTCAATGCCTTGAAATTGCAGAAAATGAAATAGTACAAATTATTAGTGCATGGTTCTGATTTGGTACAAATCAGGTTAGCTATTATTATAAGGTGATTCTTTTTTATCCTTCATTATTTTTTCATGTGATATACATAGGTATATTCTAAGACATCTTTGCAGCCAGCTCTCACTAGTTATAAATGTAGATTAGAAAAAAGAGAACTCATTTTTGGAATATGTTATTTTAAAATTTGAAACCAACAACTGTGTGTATAACATTGCATATAAAAAGTTAAGTGCACAGTTTAATCATTAAATTTATTGTTTAGTATCAGTTTCTGAAAGGGAATATTATGTTGCTGGACATTTCATTTAAATTTGGCAATTCCAAACAATTCAGCCTTTATGCATACTTATTTTATTTCCTACTCAGTAACATTAAATTGACAAATTAGTTTGTCTGGTCTACTCAGTGGTAGACATTCTGAAAGTGATACTATCATTTAGTTTACTGGGTAATAGATATTATGCACTGAATTGTCCACTTGTAATTTTGACTGATTTACTCATGGAAAACATTTTGATTATGCTATTAGTGTGCATATGGCGTACCACTATGTTCTTCCTGAAGCCAGCCATTAGAATGAAAACAGCTGCCTGGATATTTTAACTAACCTGTTCTCTTTCTAGCCCTGGTCTTGGGTTAATTAA
The DNA here is from genome assembly GCF_019279795.1 of Protopterus annectens. Lineage (NCBI taxonomy): Eukaryota > Metazoa > Chordata > Ceratodontiformes > Protopteridae > Protopterus > Protopterus annectens. The sequence continues at coordinate 180,948,613 of NC_056729.1, forward strand.
AATAGTGTATGGAACCTTCTAGACTCTACCTACATTGTGGTGCTTTTTCACATTAAAGAAAATGGTAAGAATCTCTTTGTTGTTTACCAAAAATAGATGTCATGCATTTTTCCCTCCTTTTTGGAATCAGTCATGGTGAATGACCCAGGTAATGATTTTTGGTTGTATCTCTTTTTCTCCATTTTGAAGCTATTGCAAAATAATTCAGTAATACTGATTAGCTATTTTCTGTATAGTTTTGCTTAAGTTTCTCCCACAAGGTCCCATTGCACTTAGGTCATATGTATACCGTACAACAAGGTGACAATAAGTAGTTCCTTTGTTTAGGCTCTGCATGATATGACTGAAATTATTGATTTATAGGATTTAGCAGAGCCGGATAATGGTCAAATGGGGCCCTAGGCAGGATAATGTATTATTCACCCCCCCCAGCTGTAACCCTAGATGGTCAGCCACAACCCACCAGCCATGCCAGTCTCCCATTACTTGGATATTTCTCCTTACCATAAAACGTTTCAAACCTCAGTGTGCATACAATTTTCTTCTGTACTTCTACAATGATTACAGATACTTGGATTTAATTTAAAACTTTCATTTCAAATTTTTTAGCTCAGACACTGTTAGACATTTGCTAAACAAAACAATACAGTCTCACAATAAAAACAGAGTTAGCATTAACAGTAAACTTCTCTGGCATTTAAATTCACACTTATTTAAATAGCATTAAAGCCCACAGTCAAAGAAAAGGCATCCAGACAGTTGTGGATTAAGTTTACCTTTGGATGTTTTTTAAACCATAGGCACCTAGCACACATTTAGGATTGTGCACACATGCATGTGTTCTTTGATTCATCTTCCTGTGTATATAAAATCATCTGCCCTGTATAATCCAGCACCATCTGTTAGAGTGTGTTTTAAATCTGTAGTTCAGAACATTTTTCAATAAAAAATGAAACAAAACATATGAAAAAATAATGACAAAACTACCAAGATTAGAACATTTCAACCATAAAAGGCCCCTGAAACCTCTGTCATTACAATCTGCCAATATCAGTCAATATGCACAATCTCTGCAGAAGTAAAAGTCATCTGAATATTTACACATTAATGATATCTGTAACAAATGAAAATGTCATTACTAGGAAACTGTGATGCCCCACCATTGTACCAGTAATCAGGGAGCCTCAATCCTCACCACTGGCAACAGTGGGGGGAATGCTCACTGGGAGGATGACAGGTACATGCACAGTTCTTCCAGAAGTAACTCTCTGCATCGAGTGCAATTTCCCTTAAGAGCACATAGAGACCACAGTCAGTCTGAGGCTGGTTCCTCTAACTTTATCCAGATCCCCAATAAGACTCCCCACTGGCACAGCTATACAGTTGAGTCCTCAGCCAGGGTTCCAAGCCAAGTCCTCCAACACTATCTCTGTCCAACCAGTGCTTTTTGTCCCTGCCCAAGTAGCTGACACTTGCACTCGCACACACACACACACACACACACACACACACACACACACCTGAGAAAGGCCTGCACAGGAGGTTTACTAGCTATGTTCCCTTTTGCCCAGACTATAATGTAGTTTTCACTGCCACCAGAACCCTTCTGCCAGCTACGTTAAGGGCCTTAACAAAAGGTGTTAAATCTTACTGTGTAATATTAATATTAACACAAATGGTAGTCTGACCAAGAGCAAAGTTATTAGGAGTGGCCCACACAATGTCAACAACTAAATATGCAAGTACTCTCAAAACTTAATTATCTGTACACATATCGGCCACAATGAAAGTTTACTAAACAACTAAATAAAAAATGGAAAAATAAACAAAACAAATCTTGCAGCCAGAAAAAAATGCCGTACTTTTGACCCGGGTCTGAAGAAGTTTCTTTAATGAAAGGTGATGAAAGTGCTAATAATAAATTTTAGTTTCAAAAGTACTGTCTTTTTTCTGGCTGCACAATGAAATGTTTAAATATATTTAATAATAAATAATAAAAGAACAAGACAATACTAAATATATATTCACAGTGACATCAGAGTTTAAAACCACAGGAAATTTTAAAACAACATTGCAAGACAATCTCAAATAAATAAAGAAAAATATCTAAACAAAGCTTCACTATATTCCTGACTGAATCAAAGGGAATTATACTATAACCTAAGAACTTACTAATAGAACAAGTCAGATGTGGTGAATGGATCTTGTAGTTGTTGTCAGGTCCAAGACAGAATACAGAATGCTCTCTCTCACTAACAGACTTCTTAAATTAATATCTAAAATATTACTACTGTGATAGCTTGCAAAATTACATAATTTCTTGTGATCTGACTGCTAGTTCCCAGGCCAAACAACCATTGATGAAGCTGGCAGTATTTAACATCTACCTGTAAAACATATACAGACAAGGGCTTCTCCTCAGATCTCTGGCAGATGCCAGAAGTCATAAAATAATTCCATTCCTTCATGCTTTAAGGACTAGTAATTAATTCACCTTAAAGACAACACATAAAGTTTTCTAGTACAGACATTGTGTCTCTTGCTGCATTGAAAACTAAAACATACCATCTTTTATGGCCTAGCCATAAAGTAATTTAGTTTCAGTTATTTTTCTGAGGTTAACCTCCTATATTCCAGTTTCCACTGTTAAAACATATACATTTAAACAATTACAATAGTGCATGTACATTTCTGTCCCCTGACAGTAGGGCACACTGTGGTTACATTTCAAACAGCCTTTTGTAAAAAACTTTTCAACACACGCATCTGTACAAGCAGTTTGATATACACATGACATACAGTTATAATACATTTGTAACACAGGCATCTTATACATATAATTTTGATATTCACCAGTGACATATAATTATTCACAAAATTCCAGCTAGCTGCGCTGACAGTATCTCCTTTCATCACCCTTCTTTCCTCCCTTTGAAGACTCAAGCTAATTTTTCAAGTGACCCTTGAGAAATGTTGCTTGAGATGAATGAGGCTATCTGGGAATACATTACCCCATTCCCTGTCTTTTGATTCCAGCTGCCTTGTCATTGCTGACCCCAGTACAGTGCTGCACTGCCATATCATATGCCTGCAACCCTAGGTTCTACCATAGTATTTGGGATTTTGCTGCCTGGCTCCCTGTAGCCATAGATCACCCTCAGACTCCTCCTGCCTCCTACTGCAAATAGCACCAGGGCCTCCCTATTATAGTAAGGTTTCATCATGTTAACATGGTACTGTTTGTGTCCCTGCCTCCTGTCTAGCAGTTCTACCAGGTAGTTAACATCACTGACCTTCCTTACCACTTTGAAGGGTCCTTCTAAGCTGCCTGCAGCTTGTTGTGTCTGACAGGAATGAGAACCATAACCTGCTGCTCCACAGCATACTCTCTAGCTTGATTCCTTGTGGAATTCACACTCATCCTCTCACTCATTGCAAATCAAATCTGGAGGTCCCCTCACCCTATGTCCATACAGCAACTCAAAGGTTAAAAAAAAAACTATGGATTCCTGGGCTACCTCTCTGTAAGCAAACAACAGATGGGGCAAATATTTGCCCCATTCTCTCTGAAATTGATCTGCAAATGCCCGTAGCATGGTCTTTAGTGTAGAGTCTAACCTCTCCACCAGGCCATTAGTCTGGGGATGGTAGGGGGTGGTCTTTAGGTGCCTCACCCCACAGTGGTTCCACAGACAAGCCAGCAGGCCTGACATGAAATTGGCACCTCTGTCAGTCTGCATTTCTTTTGGGAAACCTATCCTGCTGAAAATCTCTCATAAAAGCATTTGCCACCTTTTCTGCCTGATTTGAGGACAGGGCCACCACTTCAGGGTATCTGGAGGCATAATCTACCACCAGTAGGGTATACCTCTTCCCTGTGGAGCTTGTGGTGCTCAGAGGCCTGACAATATCCATAGTTATCCTTTGAAATGGCTCCTCAATCAAAGGCAAAGGCACCAAAGGAGCTTTGACCTTGTCTCCTCCCTTGCCTACCTTTTGGCACTACTCACAAGTTCTGCCATACCCTGTTACATTTCTGGAAATCCCAGGCCAATACAAGTTCTGCATAATACATCTCTTTGTATGCTTTATGCCCACATGGTTTGCAAAGTGGATATCATGGACTATGGCTAGAAGTGCTGGATGGTAAGCTCTGGGCACTACCAACTACTGTATTCTCTCGCCTTCTAGCCCTCCCTCATGGGTCCACTCTCTATATAGTAACCCTTTCTCCCAGTATACAGATCCCCCCTTTCCTTGAGAATCAGATGCCTCCCTAGCTACATTCCTCAAGCCTTGTAATGTAGGGTCTGAGTGCTGAGCCTGACTCAACTCTCTCTTTGTAACCCTTCCAAGCTCCCCTTCCACAGGACAGTGGTGCCTCACTGTCAGCCTGTGTACTACTACTCACCTCTGTCCTTGCAGTCACTCTGTCCAAGGGAACATCAGTATCCACCAGCAGCTGTGGCTCACCTTCAGTCTCAATGCTACAGCATGTGTGTGCATGTGTGCATGTTTTTAAGTGTGAGTGTGTGTGTGTCGGAGAGAGAGAGAGAGAGAGAGAGAGAGAGAGACTGTCACACATACATACACACACACACACACACACACACACACACACACACGCACACACACAAAAACATGCACAGAATATCAACAAGAATGTGCTGAGACATTTCACCTGTTCCTGATCTAGATGAATGCCCTTGATTTGTCTAATGCATTACATCTATTCCACATGCACTCTTGAGTTTTGGCACAGTTTTGATATACTACCTCTGTGTGAAACACCTGATACTGTTGTTCTAGCATTAGGCATATGCTGTATTTAAGCCAGCCACTTTAGCTGATGCAGTCCATGATATTTGGGTCATGACATGATACAATGGGGAAAAATCTGGTGAAATATGATGTAATATAAATCTAGTACAGATATAATTTGGTGTGGTATATGTTCTTAATGTAGAAATAGTTGTACTTATCCTCTATTGATACATTTTAACATTGACAACACATTTAAGGCTGAAAGTCTCTCACACTCTAAAGTTTTCACCTATGACCTTAGGTTCATAGGATGTTACTAAACTAATGGCCCTAGGGCCTTAACAAGCTTAGCCATTTAATACCATTGTTCCCTAGTTGACCATGGTTATATGGTCATTGTTAGCAGACCTAATCAGTGATTAGCACTGACTGCCCCTGTCCATGATAAAAATAGGTGCTACCCCCAGGGTGAAATGATGGTCTGCCATCCAATTGTCATGGTTGCACTTAAATAGGATTATTGAGGAGCTCTGCCTCAAGTGAAGTGGGAGTTTATTCCAGAGAAGTGGAAATCATTGGAAGACACATCTGTCTCTCCAACATGTTCTGTTTATTGTACAGGCTAGGTTGAGATCCCTGGAGTGAGTGACTATTGTCCCATTTGATTTGTGGGCATGCAGCATTTCCATTAGGACAGACTCTGTAGGCCAGGTACAGGTTGCCTCTCAGTAGCCTGTAGGATACACAGTACAGAGACAGGGCCTTCAATCTTTCTGTGTAGGTAATTTTTTGAAGGCCCTGAATTTTCTTGGTTAGAAAAGTTCCTCCAGTTGCTGCAGGTGTCTGGTAAAGTATATGCAAAATGGAGCATTTTACTCAATTAGTGGTTGATGAGTTATCGCTTCCTTAGTCTTGGATCCAATGCCCTTATTTATGAGATGCACAATGTGGAAGCCTTTCCTTATCACTATGGAGACATGGTGATCGAAGGTTAAACTGCTGTCAACCAGTGTTCACACGTTTCTCACGTCTGTGTTTGAGTTTAGGGGGGGTGCCAGTTATTATGTAATTTGCAGGAGGCCACGTCTTTGCCAAAGGGATAATGATGCACTTTTTTGTGTTTAGTTTTAGACTGTGACTCTGGCACCAATCATTAGTCTCTGTTAGCACCTTTTGTAATAATTAACTGGTGTGTTGCAATACAAAACAACTAATCCACAACAAGGTATTGCATGCAATCGAACAAACTGACTTTAAATTAATTCTGAAACATTTTATTAATAAATAAGTTAAAAAATGAACCACAAAAAGCTTAAGTGCTTTCATCCTGTTAACAATAGGACTTCATCAGAATATAAACCAAATGGATAACTCCAACCTTTTATAATATATGCAATTAACACAAATTAAATATGTAAGTATTTAAAAAGTTTTTTCTCAAAGGGACAGTGTTCTTAAAAAAGAAAGAAATTGTAACCCTATACTAAAAATGCAAGCTATAAAAACATTAAAAGCCTCAGTAAAAAAATACCCTAAAAAGCCATAAATTTAATTAAAAATTAGACATTTCATTCAACAGGGGCTGTAATAAAATACTCTTGTTAATACCAGGAGTGTAAATAGCATGTAGTCTCAATTGCCATTTCATTTTCCATAACTTAATTTAGAATTAACATCACCACCTCTAGGGTTCACCTTAATTTCCTCTAATATCCCAGATTTAAAGTCTGTAAAGTCAGGACAAGTTATAGAATGCTTATACAATGCATTGTTTAAATTACACTTATCTGATAATAATGTTCGTATATTCTTTTATTCAGAGATCTTTCAGTTTTACCCACATAAAATGCTGGGCATCCCTGTCATAAGGTGAGATAAACAACCTCTTTGGATTTACAATTTCCTCTAATAAATTTAATAATACAGCAAATATCATTCTCCAGAGTAAGCCCAACATCCTCCAAGATGTAAGTGACCACACGCTCCACACTTAGTTGTTCCACCTTTTTGAGAAGTAGTAAAACCTAAAGAATGTGTAATGTTTTCAAATCTTCACTTTAGATTTAGACCTGTTTAAAAACAAATACAGGGTTTACCCCTAAAATTTTATAAATATCAGGTTTCCCCTTTAAAATATTCCAATTGTTTGCAAAACTTTTTATAATTTTGTGTGCCTGTAGTCCAAACTCCAAAACTAAGGCTCTTTCAAAGCTGTTTTTCCCTCACTCTTTATCAAAGTGGGCTAATCTCACCCCTAAAAGGGTTTTATACTTCTCACTCCACTGGGACTGTATGCAACATCTTATGTCTTTGACTAAGTGTGACGGATAGCCTCGAGCTAAAAACATATTAGCTACTAAACCAAGCTCAACTATTACATCTTCATACTGTGATGTCATCCTGGCAGCTCTAATACACTGCCCTTTCACAATACTTTTTTTTCTGCCTAAGTAGTTGACTACTTGAAAATTCTAAATAAGAATTACTAAATGTAGTCTTCCTGTATATATTAGACTTAAAGCCTATTTCTGTGTGTTCTATCAATGTCTCTAAATACTTAATTTCTTCGGTGTTAAAATTTTATGTAAGTTTATGAAACGAAGTAGTATTGAGATATTTTTAAAAAATTATTGACATCAGATATGTCCCTTTCCATCAAATAAAGATGTTATCAAGATACCTAACATATGATGGAATAAACTTATAAAATTCATACCAAAAATAAAATAACATTCCTAATCCGAGAGAACTAAATTAGCATAAATAGGGGCACAAGAGGCTCCAGTAGCTACCCCTTAATTTGTTTAAAATATTCCCCCTCAAAATAAATAAAATTATAATCTAAAATTAGAGCCATTAAATCCTATCACTATCAAATGACGTGTATCTGACGAGACTATTATAAAAATGTTCCATACCTTCTTCATTTACTATTGAAGTAAACAAATCAAACACATCATTGACCAAAAAAATAATTTCCTTAGACCAAAGCTCATTCTTAGGTCCCTTAAAAACTCCTTAAAAAGTCCCAAGAGTCTAATAAAAGATGGCCAACTTTATTGTAAATTGGTTTAAGCCATCAATGACTAAACAAATAGGATAGGTCTTAGACCCACGTCTAGCCACTATAGGCTTAAAGGGTGGCTTCTTCAATTTCTTATGAATTTTTGGGATGCCAAATATAGTGGCTATGACAGGGTTCTTAACCCTCAGGATGTTGTAGTTGTCCAAAGAAATTCTTTGGTCCAATAAAAATTCTTCTAAAAAAGAATCAATTCTTTGAAAACTAATGTTTACTTCATTAATAAATGCTGGTGTATAAGTCTCACTATCTGTTAATAAATCATGAATGGCTCTAGAATAGTAATAAAACAATGCCCTCACCCTTATCAGGCTTCAAAATATGTACAGTTCAATCATTTCTTAATTTGTCAAATAATTCTCTCTCACCTTTCTTTAAATTACTATAATTCAAACTTTTAGTATTATATCTAACTTGCAACTTGTATATATCTTCTGCAATAGCCTTCTCTAACACACTAAGGGTGGAGTGTAAAGGGGGATTAAACACAATCTTCTTTTTTATATGACCTACATTATTAATCATTCCACCACTAGCTCCAGGATCTTTGTCTTTAAAATAAATTGCTAGGTTGAGCATTCTAATAAAACATTTTGTTTAAATTAATGTATCAACAAAATCAAATTTCTTAGAGGAAACAAACTTTAAACCTTTTGAAAATAAAGAAAAATGTTCTTTGGTTATAATGTTATTTGTGTAGTTGTAAATGTGAAAACCATTGAGGCCATGGACTATATTGCTAGTTCCGATTAGTGAGGAACCCAGGCTTTTATGTTGGTCCTCTGGTGCATCTCCTGTCCTGAATCTATGTACTTCGGGTTTTTCCACCCTGGTCTCTGTTAAGGAAGGGTGCAAAAAAAAAATATTATCAGTGTTCATACCATCCTGTCTGTGAAAACAATTATAATTCTCTCAGAAATCATAATAATTTTTCCCCTGTGAAAATGTTCTATTAGTTTTTTTTTTTTTAAACTGGGTAAGCCTGTCTATCTTTTTACAGTTTAATGTTCCTGTCTAGTTTTCTAGTTTTCTTTTATTGTAGCTTAACACATTTATTATAAAACACGTCCCATTGGTCAAACATCAAAATCACTTTTAATATCAGACTTTAGTTTTTCAACATCTTTAAGTAAATGGCAAAGTTTAACACTATTATACTTAATAATCTTATGCATTAACTCCAAATCATGCCTGTTGAACATTTCCGTAAATTCACTATACAAATTGTCACTAAAATCAAAACCAAAAGGGAACTTAAAAATCCTTAGTCTTTGAGGTACAGTTTTTAGTTCCAAACACCACAATAAGTAAGCATTGTCCATCTGCAACTGCTTAACTGTAAAAACTTTTTTTCTCCAATAGATATATTAAGTCTTTCAGTGAACTACCAATATTGTGATCTTAACTAATGTTAGGACCCTTGGGATGAGAGTCATTAGTAAAAAATTTAAATCTTTATCAGTTAATTGTTCACGATTAGTAAAACCACTCAAAAAGCTTGCCTTATTAAGGTTTGGATTAAGGTTTTGTGCAAGTGTTTCACTGTCCCTATTTTCACCGAATTTCCCCTGGATTAAAACATTTTGAGTACTGGCTGAAGCGGATGCCATTACAACGTATGTTCTCTTTGGTACAGTACAATACCTTTTGGCCTGTCTCTTTATTTCTCATAATCTTTACAAATAGTGGTGAAAATAACTGATCCATTCAATTTAGGGTCAACTGAATGTGAAAAACTGCTTCTGGGTCCATTAGAAGGTAAAGCTTGTATGTTATTGCTTGTTTCCATGTGTTCATTATTTGGAGCTAACACAGAGGAATCTGAATGATTCTGCCTCAGTAGAAATCCATTTTCTGATTGGCTGATAAGGTCTATTAGTCGGGTTAATTTCAGCTTTCACGATTTCAGTTTCAGAGTGCATCCTGTTAAACTCCTCATGGTTAACTGGTAAGAAGATAGAAGAAATATCAAGTAAGTCCATTACAACTGTGAACCACTTAAATAAACAACTAATAATTAACTGGTGTGTTGCGGTACAAACCAATTAATCCAATACAAGGTATCTCATGCAGTCAAACAAATGGACTTTAAATTAATTCTGAGACACTTTATTAATAAATAACTTTAAAAAATGAATCATAGAAAGATTAAGTGCTTTTGTCCTGATAATTATAGGACTTCATCAGAATCTAAAACAAATGAGTAACTCTGTTGCTATTCTCCTCACTTCTGGGACACAGCCAGTACTCAGGCTATGATTGAACAGAGTGCCAGGCAGCTCCACTCGGTCTTGTTTTAGATTGTTTAGGAAGTAGTCTGAGATGTTATCTGGTCCTATGGAGGCTTTATTTTGGCCTTGGAGAGGGTGGATATGACCTGCTCTTTGGAGATGCTAGGTAGTGGACTGGTGACAGAGATGCTTTGGGGTGTGTCTGGTGGGGACAGGCTGGTGACATTTGTGCCAATTCTGTCCACCAGCAGGTTGGTAATTTCTTCAGGTTTAGTGTGAGTAGCACCATCCACAATCAGTTTGGCACAGCTGGGCATTCTGTTTAAGATTTTGGCCATAGCTAAAGAATGCCTTATCATTGCCTCTAGCTAGAGATGCTAATTTAGCCTTATAATTGGCTTTAGTGGACTTTAGAAGATATCTGATTTGCTTGTTCAAACTGTGGAGGGTGAGTAAGGTCCCTGTTGCTCTTGGATAACTGTTTCTTCCTATTGTTATACAACCTATTTATACTTGTGTTCCACCAGGGAGGACCTGGTTTTGATCCTGACAGATACAGCCGAGTCTACACACTTGTTTAAATGTCTATACAGGGCATTTGTGTCCTCCTCTGCACAGGAGCCATTGCTGGCTGTGTTAGCAAGGGGTTTAAAACTTTTTATATTCTCGCTTAGTAGGCTAAAATTTTCTTTGGAGACATTTTTCAGTTTGCTCCTATGGGAGCATCCAGTCTGATCTTTACTTCAAATGAGATAGATTTATGGTCTGATCTCACCAGGGAGGACAACGCACAGGGGGTAGTGCAGTGCCCCCCATGTTGATGAGTACCAGTCCAGGACATTTGAGCCCCCTGAAGGGGTGCAGACTAGCTTTTTCAGACCATTTGAATTTACAAAGTCCAGGAACCTCTGGGAAATTACATTTCTGCTCATGTATGTTGTCATATCTATGGAAGGATAGTTGAAATCTCTCATGTCCAAAGTGTTTGGCTGTATAGGGGGTGATTCAAGCAATTCCAGGTAGTTGGTGTATTACTTTTGGTTCATGGTGGCAGACCTGTAGCTAGCAATGATGTGTTAGGGTGTTTTACCTATATTTAATTGTACCCGGAGTAGCTCTAGAGTCTAGAGAGTCATCCTGTCTATCCAGTCTTGAGGTGTATTTGGATTTAATGAGGATGGATACACATCCACCTTTGATTATTTCATGCTCATTTTGGGGTCTGAAAGTGTGGAAGGTGTTGTAGCCTTGTATGGCTGGGGTGCTGTCTGTGGCCTTGACCCAAGTCTCAGTGACTGCACAGACATTAGCATCTTCCAAGGTGAGGAGTACTTCCAAGGAGTGCAGTTTTCAGTTGAGGGTCCTAGCATTAAACAGCATAACCTTGAGATTGCCTAAAGTGGATTTCTTTACGTCGGGAATTTTTTGTTTTGACATTGCCTAAAAAAGGCACTATGGAGGGGGAAAGCATCTTTGCCAGTATCCAAAAGCCTAGAGGAGACAGGTGAAGACCATCTCTGGCAAAGCATGGTCTGTCAACTGTGTCTTCCCAGGCTGACAGATACTAGATTTCCCTGGACTGACACTAGAAGCTAAACCAATTGTTGAATTCAATCATGTTTTGGCTGTATTGTGGCATCACCCTGGGAGGAGGTAAAATGCTACTTAGTGCTAGGAACATACCTATCTGGGACAGATAATCTGAGAGTTCAGTAATGTCTCTCTTCATATAGTCCAGAGAGGTACGTCTCAAGTCATTCACTCCAACATGTGCCATGACAGAGTCATAAAGGTAACTGTTATTGAGTGACTCTGTCATGGTACATGACAGAGTCATAAAGGTAATTGTTATTGAGTGACTTGAGTGCGTGTGTAATTTGATGCATCCTGGTACCTTACAGGCAGCTAACCGTGATGGTCTCCTTGTTCAGCCTGATGAGGGGGACATCTTTCTGTCTCACTATGGAATTGCCTATTACCAGAACATTAGGTTTTGAGGTGTTTTGCCTTAGGGGCTTATTTGCTGAGACGCTTGTATGTGTGTTGCTATGTGTAGTGGGATCTGTTCATGTTCCAATATGTGTGATCTTTTTTCGCTTGGGAGGTCTCTGGTCCTTTGGTAGGCTCTTAGTGAGTACCTCTGCATAAGTGGGACTATGTAACTTGACCTTGTCTTGTCTGAGAGGAGAGGTGTGTGTGCTGACAACCTATTTGATGTCTTGTTTATTGTTACATGAGAGGATTGATTCCAGCTCCATGGTATAGTTACATCTCTCACATGCTGTATTTGTTTGCTTTAGGAGCAAGTGGTTGTCAGTATACATGAGGCAATCACTACATTACCCTTAGATGCCCTTGCCAATAAAGCTAGCTGGTGAAATGTTGGGAAACTGGCTGCCCATTATAGCAGGTTTAACCATAAGTACTAGTTTGGGAGTGGCTAAGTTGGATTAGCTTTTGCTCTAGGACTAACTCAACTAACTGACAAGGGGGCTTATTCTATTAAGGATTAGGGGAGAAAAAATGTGGTGATGCTGCACAGTGCACAGCTCTGTTGTCCACTGTGCAGAATTGTGCAGCTGAGTTGCCCACAGTACAGCAGGGAAGCTTGGGAGGGTTCAACTGACAAACAGTTGGGGAAAAATAGTTTCTAGGAGTTTGCTAATATACAGGGCACTGCTAATCACTGTCTTGCAGTGAGCAGATATTCAAATGCAAAGCTTATATACAGGTGAAATGAAATAGTTTTAAATTAGTCTGCCAATAGGAAAGCACATAATGATCCTTCCTCCAGCAAGCCCCTGCTCAGACAGGGCAATATGCACACTTTTCTGCAACAAGGGTGTGGGGGGAGCCCTTCTTAATGTAAAATGACTAGATTTGAGTTCAAGTGTTTCAAAAGCAGCATAGATTCAGCCAGTCTGTAACTAGTCAATGCTATCAAAGCAATATTAGAGTGCAGATAATGAAGCAGGCACAGACAGAAAAAAAAACAAGTTAAAAAGGCACCAATTAATGCAGCAAAACAGTAAAATGCAGTAGATCAGCACACTTCTGAAATGGGGGTGCAGAAAAACACCTTCTTAATGTAGAGTAGCTGGTTTGGATCCCAAGTGTAACAAGACCACACAAACTACATACCACAGCCCTACAACTAGCAGATGCAATATATACAGAGCAATTAACTACTTATAGCAGCAGCAGGCAGTACAGTTTTTTCTTTTCTTGAAAGTGCTTAAGTACAGTCACAGTATATAGAGAAGTGTAAAAAATGCTTACAGCCCTTTTGTGTGTTTCCCAGCTCAGATAGACCAGGCAAACACCTACCACCACCAGGTGAGAATCCCAGTCCTTCCAATTCAAAAACACAGTAAAATGGTGCTTAGAGTGGAATGCTACTGCAAACAAACTTAAAAAATATGAAACACTACCATAAACACACTTAAAAATACAGATACAGCAGTATACTTTAAAGAGCTTATAAAAGTGTGATTATTCAATAAAAATACTTTGCGTAGTATAAATAAGCCAAGAGCCACTGATTTGTACAGAATATATAAAGGCACTAAAAACAAGATAAGCTGATTAATAAGTCCTTCAGCCAATATAACGACATGCAGAAATCTCAAGTGTTTCACCAACCTTACCAGACTGGACTACCTCCTAGTGCACTAGATGGAAAATCCACTGATGTTGTGATGTTGTGCCCTTGCACTCGCTCTGTCCAAGGGAACATCAGTGCCCACAAGCAGCTGTGGCTCAGTTTCAGTCTCACTGCTACAGTGTAGCTCTCTCACTGTAGTAACCACCTCACAAGTCCTGGCTGCAAGTTTGCAGTCTGTCTGGGTCTCCTCCAGGCTACCAGACCCACATGCTTGTTTCCAAGCCTGACTGCATGCAACTGCATGCACACATGGTACTGCATTATCAAAATCATTCCCTATTATGACATCTGTGGGGATATCCTCAAGCACACCTACTTGCTGGCTTCCTTTTCCACCCTCCCATTCAAGGTGAACCCTAGCCAAAGGTATTTGGAATGGGGTCCCTCCTAAAGCTCTGACTGGAGTAGACTGCCCAAACAAGTAGTCCTCCTCTGTAACCATTGCAGGATTCACAATGGTTAGGACAGAGGCTGTGTCTGTCTTAGCCATTGCCTCTTTCCCATTCACTAAGATAGGATATAACATTTTGTGGTAGTTTGGTACCCTTGTTGTCTCAAGACAATCCACTGTTGGCATTTTTGTCATTCCCACTTACTGGCTTTCCCATCTTTTGTTCCCCACCTTGCCTCTGTGGACATCTATATGCTATATGGCCCCACTGGTTGCATTTAAAACACTTAACCCTTGGTCCTGGATGTGGACCTGGACTAGTGGCTTCCCCTGCTACTGGTGGACTCTGCTGGGGCAGTCTGGTCTGCCCACCATGGGTTCCCTTAGATCCATGAGCAGCACTGGGTGTCCCTTTCCTGTGCAGTGATGTCCTGCTTGCTAGGTATAGGTCTCCCTTCTTCCCCAACTCATCTGCAATATTGCATTGTCTATCAGCTAAACAGATTCTTGCATTCTCAGGCAAAGTGCTCTGGGCTAGTTCCCTCACCAAAAGGTCTGCCAGCCCTTCAAAAGTGGCAACCTGGCATCCACTTACCCACCTATGAAAATATGTGCTTAGTTCAGCAACATATTCATCTGCCTTGTGTCTACACTCATGAAACATTTTCCTATAAGCTTCAGGTGTTAGCGTAAAATATTCTAGCAAATAGTTCTTTACAATATTATAATTTAAACAATCAGTATCAGACAGTTTAAAAATTACTGTTACAGATTTACCATGGAGTAAGGGGGTCAGCAACCATATCCAGAACCCTTGATCAGCATTGTACTGTTTATATACCTTCTCAAACATATGAATGAAACTATCAAAATTATCCCAGTCTGTAAATTGTGGAAGAAATTTACTGACCTTTGTTGCTTCTGGAGTTCAGTTACTCCCTTCCCCATTACCTCCATGACTCTGGTGAAGAGTCAGCATCTCCTTTTCATGTTACCTCTGCCTCTCATTCTTCTCAACCTTCGCAGTGTCTCATTTTTCTCAGCCTCATGATGTCTCAGTCTCTCTGCTGCTTCTATTTCCTAATGTGTGGCCTCCAACTCAAGTCTCTTTAACTTCAGATTTTTAAGTCCTCTGTGGAAAGGTTGAGCTGTTCATTTTCTGAGAGTTGTATATCTCCACGACCAGTCTGATTGTCCTCCTGGTTGCTATTCTGTGATGCAGCTGTGACTAAAGCTGCAATCATGCCTGCTTTAGTCAGGATGGCATGTGACAGTCCTTTAGCCTGGCACATCTCAACCAATTGGCTCCTTGTCAGCTTGCCATACTCCTCTGCTGACATGCTTGCCGGTTCTCCCTGACTAACTAAGATAACAAAAAAAAAATCATTTGTGATATGAACTCTAAATGTTCACTGCATGGCTGACTGAGAGTACAAACACCTTCAGTGACCACTGTACACAGGCTACAGGAATGCAATATCCACACCACTACATGCCAATTAATGTGAGATGTGGCTATCTCACCACTATCACCCATTTAATATGTAATGTTGGTATCCCACCACTGGCACCAATTAATATGTGATGCCCCTGCACTGGTCCAGTAATCAAGGAGCCTCAATCCCCACCACTGGCAACAGTGAGGAATGTACAAAATGGGAGGATGACAAGTACGCACACAGTAAAGTAAAATTTTCCTTAAGAGCACACAGAGATTACAGCCAGTCTAGGGTTGGTTTCTCCCTCTTTCTCCAGATCCCCAATATGACTCCCCACTGGCACAGCTATAGGGTTAAGATCTGAGAAGTCAAGCCAAGTCCTCCAGCACCCTCTCTCTCTAACCAGTGCTTCATGTCCCTGCCCAAGTAACTGACACACACAGACTTTGAGATTTGATTTATATACAAACACACACACATCTGGGGAAGGCTGGTACAGGTTTACTAGCTATGCCCCCTTCTGCCCAGACTATAAGGTAGTTATCACTGTCACCACCCCCTATGTATCAGCTACTTAAGACCTTCAAAAGGTTGACCAATCTTACTGTGTAATGTTACTATTATCCAAATCGTAAGTGTGACCATGACTAAGGCTATTTAAGAGTGGCATGTACAGTGTCACCAAATACATATGCAAGTACTCTAAGAGCTTAAATATCTCTAAACAAACCAGCCACAATTAAAAGTTTAAATATATTTAATAATAAATAATAAAAGAACTGGACAATACTCAATCAACACAGTTACTTCATAGTTCATAATTGCAGAAATATTTTAAAACAACATTGCAGGACAGTCTGAAATAAATGCAGAAACCATCTGAACTAATCTTTACTATATTTCTATCTATATCAAAACAATACTATGCCCTAAATAACTTACTTACAGAGCAAGGCAGATGATGATGATGAATGGATGTTTCTATGTCCAAGACAAGACACAAAATCTCTAGTCTTTCCCTGAGAGAGTTCTTAAATTAATAATTAATATTACTGCTGGGTTAGCTCAGATGAAATCACTCTTTGTCACTTGACTTCGGTTCCCAGGCTAAACAGATACTTAGAATTTAACACCTCTGTGTCAAAAATACATATATCTCAGAAGTGTGCAGCTGCTAGGAAGTCATAGAGCAATAAAAACACTTTTACATTTGAAACCTAGTAATTATTTCTGTTTCAAGACAATAGGAAAACCTCTAGCTCTAGACATTGTGTCTGCTTGCTGCACTGAAACACAATCGTAAAACACTTTGATTCCAACTTATTTTCTTGAAGTTTTCCAAGTTAACTCTGTATGTTCCAGCTTCTACTATTAAAACATACATTTGCACAGGTATATATTGTATTTACATTTCTCTTCTTTACTAATATGGTACACTGTTGCTACATTCCTGAAGCTCAGTACATAACATACAGTTCTCTTACATTTGTAAGACAAGCATATGAATCATAATACTATTCACAAATGACATATGATTATTTACAAAATTCCAGATAGCTGGGCTGGCAGTGTCACATTTCTATATAAATCATATTAATATTTTCAAGTGACATATGATTATTTACAAAATTCCAGGTAGCTGGACTGGCGGTATTTCCCTGGTGTCACAGACTGTTATGCATTTAAGAACATAATGGACATTAAAACAATGTCTAAATATATATAACATCTCACAACACCATTACATGTAGCAGTCCATTACATTATCTGTATAGATCATATGCAGAATTTGAACTCTTTGCAGACGGCATCACAATAACTATAGGACAACCGTGTAACCATTGTGCTCCACAACCATTACTTTACACACTATCACAGAACACAGTGAGCAGTCAAATCCATCCTTACATTGTCTATATTTCAGACTGAAGGTACTAACAACTATCACTGTTGAACTAAGCCTCAGAGTGTATCTGTAAATTATGCATGAAACTTGCAACATAAGGAATGCTATGGAATTCCTTGTTCTCCATAAGCATAACACAGACAGTACAGGTTAATCACAATAAACTATGGATATCTTTTTGCTATGGCTCTATCTGTAGCACATGCATTAGTAAGCATCAGAGAGTACTGTACACCATTAACATACAACTTACGGAAACCCATAGAAACTGTCATTCATCTTAAGCATACCACCCACACACACACACACACACACACACACACACACACACACACACACACACACACACACACAGAGTCATGGTGAACCAGACTTTACTACAGATATAACTTTTATGCTATTTTCTTCCACTTTTCAAAGAATCTGTTTGGTTTTAGCCAAATATCCATTTGCATGTTTATTTTCCAAACCTGCAAACACCCATTATGTCACAGCCACTTTGTATTTCAAATTGATTGAAAAAAAAGGACTGTCAACATGTGCAATTTGAATTATAAACAGTAAATATAACATAGATGTGTAATGTATAAACAGTAAATATAACATAGATGTGTAATGACAGTATTGCATTCCTCCACAGTAATGCTTTCAGGTGACAGCTTACCTTTGACACTAGCTGTAAGTCAGTTATACCTGACAGTGAGTGCAACTATGTGTGCTTTTAAGTACCATTTGCACCATACATTATTAATGAGCTTCATGACAATCAGTGTTTTGGAATCCCATTTGCACACGGCTGAGTAACTTCTAGAAATTTGTTGCATTAACCAATAGCTTGGCATAACAGGAAGGCACTGTGCACAACTACCCAATAGTATCCAAATGGGACTCTTTGTGACACATGGCCAATGCCCTCCAATACTCTGATATCATCTTATATGCACTGATTTTAAAATGTGATTTGGATAAATTTACTGGTCATACCATGCCTACCTGCAAACTGAGTGGGACTTCAGGTAGCATTTTTAGAAGGTGTTTTTTGACAAAGCTCCTGTTCAAAAGTGAAGATGCCATGAGGGGGCTTTGGCCTGTCTGTGTGCCAAACTGGAGAGAGGAGGAGACTACCCAGATACTCACTGTCTATGCTAGACATGAGCAGTAGGTGCAAGCATGCCAGAGGAACTTTGCAATGCTAGGGATCTAGAACCAGATTGTGGAAGAGCACTGCCAATGGCCTGGGATTTTCTGAGCTGGCTTGAAAGTCCATCACAGCTATGATAACCTGCATCAGAGGGACACTGAGGATCTTTGCCAGATTGTCACACAGGTCTGATGCTAGCATGCGGATGCCTGCAGTAAGTTTCATAAACCATACCTTAACATCTACATCATAAGAAAAAGCACTTCCTATCTGACTTTGTTTATGGGACTGTGCAAAGTTGATTTTATGGGTGCTTATATTGATAATACTGATGTACTTAACATTCTACACATACAGCTGTGAATGATATGTCATAAATATTCTTACTGCAAGCAGGAAAGCAATTACATCAATTAGCTCATCTGGTTAAGCTATGAGTCACAGTCATCGATGATCCCCTATGTTTGGACTCATTATAGGTAATTTTGTAAATATTGTTGTTTACATAGTTGATATTGAACCTAAGCAATTTAAGCCCTCTATTTTCTTGGCAGGTAGATCTTTTCTAAATATATAGGATGACTGTGTTTAACTGAAGCGTATAGTGCTTATGCCTTGGATGACTATGCATTTTTTCCTTATCCATAATGGTTTGACAAGCATGCACACTATATGTCTATATGTATGAATGCTACATTGTTAGTCTCTACATTATAAAACAGTTAAACACTGAGACATACTACTGCTATATGATGAAATACGTTGTAATGCCATAAAAATTTTGCTGTATGATGAAATGCATTGTGCTCTTTATTAGCTCAAACTGTTGAGCTCTAAGTCAGTGGGAACATCTTAGTGTTATATCTGTGTTTGATTAATGGATGGAGCATTTGTATTTCATTTAGATAATTATGTATTGGAGCAGCAGTATGAGGTAAATGCTTATTCAGATATACAGTATAGCTTCTTTACATATCTAGTGATTATGTGGTGCCTATAGCACTTACATCTTGGATGACTATATATTTCTCCATTATCAGCTAGATTCTGGAAACACTCCTTAGCAATCTTGTATGATGGGATGATTTTTCTGTCACCTAGCTTAACCCATTCAATAATAGTCTGATATGATTATCTCAGGAAAAAAAGTGGGTTTAAATCAATGATGTTATTTTTATATTTCAGTGTTGACTAATTAAGATCAGACATGGCAGATACTAGCTTGTTCAGTTATGCAGTATACCTTTTTAAAACATCGAGTATGCAGAAGGTGCATTAACAATTATTGCACTTAATTCATGGATGACTAAGAACATCTCCATTATCTGCAAAGATTCGGGAAACATCCTAATTCTATCACTAGGGTTGCATGTATATTTTATTGTCAATATGTATATATTTATATATATATATATATATATATATATATATATATATATATATATATATTAGTTGTTCATCCCTGTTGACACAATAAATTCAATTTTATTTTTTATTTTAAAACTGACTGACCCCCATGAATGTTGCAAAACAGATGTACATGTGTTTATGTTTATATATGTCTATCAAGTGCATATATATACACATGTGCTATTGCACTGCCTGAGACTGTGATCTCTCCATTATTACAGCTTTTGCTTAGTGCTATGACAAGTGTGGTGACATTCAGTAAAGTTTGCATGGTGTTGTATTTCAAAGCACAGCAAATGTTTAAAGCTGGCCTTTTATTTCAATGGTACTGATCAGTGCCTTTGAATCTTCCCTGCATAGTCACAGAATTCAGTTATTTAAGCTACATAGATCCATGCAGTCATAGCCAAGATGGACTTGTTAGGCAGGTCGGTGTCAGGGTGGGAGTGCAAACCTAGAGTTGTGGGTTTGAATCTGTGGCTACCCAGTTTATCGGCATTACTTTTCATGTGTGAAGTATTGGCAATAACTCAGCAATGAGTAAATATAAATGTGCATGTCATGTCAAGGTTCTAAAATGTGATGTTCAAGATTCTTTACTGCAAAATTTTACATACTGAACAATATATAATCCAGGGACGGCTCGTGCTATAGGACTGCAGTCCTCCCCCCTGTAAAAATGAATAAATTCCCACATAACAAAAAAAAAATTTAAAAATCTTTTCTTTCATGAGTAGTCCTGGACTCCGTGCTTAGTTCTGACTGCTGTCAGAGGCAGAACTCCACACACGCATGCATGCTCATTCCTGAACTCCAGACTGCTCTAGGCAGTCCGGATAGGGAAGGCAGGAAATTCTGCCCTTCCGCCCCAGAGGTCTTTGCGGTGATGACCGCACAGACTGGAAGGTCACCGGACTGCATCGCCCGCAGGCTGGAGGCTCCAGCCTATTCAAGTCTCATGGGGACCCACCAGCAGGATGCTCAGGCCTACTCACATCTCATGGGAGAACAGCATGTGTGGAGAGTAGAGACAAGATAGATGGAGGACTTAGCTGGGCTTCTGCAGAGAATCACTAGCTATGGAGGATAGAATCAGCCATGGTAGACAGAATTAGCTGGTGTGTGTGTGTGTGTGTGTGTGTGTGTGTGTGTGTGTGTGTGTGTGTGTGTGTGTGTGTGTGTGTGTAATGCCCCAGGTGCTACATGGTGGTGGGTAGAGAATAAGGCTTGAATCCTGTACCTTGGGCCCAAGTGGCAAGAGCCTGAATTCCCTACCCACCACTATTTGTTAAAAATTTGCAGATTTTTTTCCTCATATTTATTCTGTTCCTCATAAAATTTATGGTTTCCGTATTTTTGTTTCTTAACACAGTCAGTGGTGCAGTGGTGCACTGGTAGCATTGTTGCCTGACAGCTACAGGTTCTCTGGTTTGATTCTTGGCTGGGGAGTCATCTGTGTAGAGTCTTGCTTGTCCTCCCTGTGTTTGTGTATGTTTGCTCTGGTGTCCTCCCATCTTACAAAGACATGTGTTTGGAGTGTTTCTCCCTGGGCCTCTGCTGAAAATTGGCTTTTGTTCCAAGTAAGACTTTCCTGGTTAACAAATGTTAAATAAAAATGACAAACATTTGAATTTCAGACTTCATATTCTTCAGAAAGTACATGGTAACACAAAACATTTTATTCTATCAATTTTTGAAGTTTATAAGATGGATATCTGAACTTTGTCCCTATTTTTGGGACTGTATTCCCCCATTATTGGCTTCGTCCAGGTTTTTTTGTGCTAAGATTGAGAGCTATGGTGAGAACTGAATTCACTGAATATGTTTGGGGGCTGTATTTCCCCATTACTGGCTTTGTCTTGTCTACATGTTTTTTGCTAATAGGTTGAGAGCCATGGTGAGAACTGAATTCACTGAATATGTTTGGGGGCTGTATTCTCCGGTTATTGGCTTTGTTCAGGTGTTTTGTGCTAAGAGGTTGACAGCTATGGTGAGAACTTAATTCACTAAATGGTAGCCATTTACATTTCAGTCTTCCTCTCTTTCATAAAACAGATGATCTGGTGTTGTGGTATGTTGCTCTGACTGTTTTGCACAGTGTCCTGGGTTCAATAATTGGCAATGAAATGTATGGTGGTAGCACAGCATTTTATTCTAGCAACTTTTCAACATTATACAAGCAATGTTTAAAATGTATCCCTGGTTTTTGGGTTTTTGTCCCCCCGCAATAAATTTTGGCTTTTTCCAGATTTCTTGTGCTGCAAAGTTCAGAGATACAGCTGAGTGCCAAGTAGACTTTACAAGAAGCTGATAGCTGCAGGGGAACAAAAGTTTAGTGCTGCTTATGCTGAGTCTGCTTGCATTGTTAATAGAACAACAGATAGCGTACTTACTTTCGATGCAGAAGGCTCTGGGTTCTACTCCCACAGTAGGTAGATGCATTGCTGATACTGTACTGTGTTGTAAAGGGGGTGGATGCTGCAGTCCTTTTTGGCAAAGATACCTAATAACTATGAACCTGTTATCAGTTTGCCATTCATTCCCTATTGCAATATTACTAGCTTATCATTTTTTAATGCAACATAGGCAATTTATTCCTCAAGGGCAACAGGCACTCTTTTTGTAGATAAAACAATGAAATATAAAGTTGTTTGCTAGCAGCAACCTCTTCATTAGTTACAGATTTCTTTAATGTGGAATTATTTAGATGACTTTTACTTCTTCAGAGATTGTGCATATTTACTGATAATGGTGGACTGTAGAAGTTTGCGTAGACTTTTATGATGGAAATGTTCTGAACTGGGCAGTTTTGTCATTATTGGTGCATGCATTTTGTTTCATTGTTTACTGTAAAAATGTTCTGAATTGGGCAGTTTTGTCATTATTGGTGCATGTGTTTTGTTTCATTGTTTACTGGAAAAATGTTCAAAACAATAAATTTAAAACGCCCGCTAACAACTGTACTGTATTGTACAAGGAATATAATTTAGTACAATCAGGAAGGTGTATCAAAGAGCATATGTATGTTTCATGTGCAAGGGTCCTATGATTTGAAAACAGCCCAAAGTTAATCTTTATCTGCCACTGTCAAAATGTATTTTCTTTGAATGTGGGTTTCAATGTTGTTTCATTGAATGTGAGTTTCAAGGGCAGAGAAGTTTTAATGCTAAGTCTGTTTTCATTGTGAGACTGCATTGCTTTGTTTAGCAGATGTCTTAGTGTTTGTGCTGTAAAATGCAAAATAAAACTTTCAAATGAAATCCAAATCATCATAGAAGTAAAGCAGTATGCACATTAGTGTTTATGGTAAATGGAGTGAAATAGCCAAGTAATAGATCATTGGAATGGCTGCAGGGGGGAGGGCTCCATTCGACCATGATTTTGTGAGGGAGAAGGGCGTCAAACTCAAAGACAGCCCTAGCTGAACTATACCTCCCGTCCAGATTTTCACAGAATGAATAGATTTTTGCTTCTTATTTTTGGTTTGTTCCTCATAAAATTTGTGGTTTTCTGGAAAATCATTTAGGAATTAAGTCACTAAATAATGACACACTGAGTTTCAGACTTCATAATCTTCAGAAAAATGCATGCTAAAGTTGTTGTTGTTGTGTCTTTCGGCTTTTCCCGGTTAGGGGTCGCCACAGTGGAACTCTGGTCCGCTAATGATTGGCAGTAGATTTTTACGTGCCAATTTGCCAGCTCTGACGCACAACCTTCAATGAAGGTACGCCCATTCACGCATATCTCCACACAGAAGACGCTTTAGCTGAGAATCGAACAGGACAACGTCTTACTGTGAGGCAACAACGCTACTGCAGCACCACCACCGCAGTAAAAATGCATGCTAAAGTAAGACCTGTTATTCTATCAATTGCCTCAGTTTATACAAGAGCAATTTTTAGTACTGTTTATATTTTCCCCCAATATATTTGGCCTTGTCCAGATTTATTGCATTAACAGGTTGAGAGGTACATGCAAATAAATTGCTTTATAGAATTAGTCATAGCCAAACCTCTCAACTGTCCCAGATTTTGGCTCAAAATGTTGCTCTTCCCCTAATAATCCCTCTGCAAAATAGCAATTTTGGAAGAAAACATGGAGGGTTTACAATTAAGAAATAACTGTAATAATCAGAGTTCTAGATTACTTTTATTTCAGAAATGCATGTAGATTCTTTTATTTTGTCAGCTGCTCAAGTTAGCAGTACTAATATTAAAAAAGTGTCCCTTCTTTGACAGGTTCCCAGCTGTATTGTGTGGCTATTTTATATTTTTGCATCACATTTTTGGTCCATTTTTCATAAAATTGTGTTTTTTTTGGCAAATTAGTGGCAAATCATTAAAGACTGAAGTTAGAAAATAATGACAGACATTTAAGTTTCAGATTTCATACCCTTCAGAAAATTCATACTAATGCAAGATTCTATTATCTTTCTAAGTTTATAAGAGCAATATTTAAAAATGTCCTTATTTTTGGGCCTTTGTCCCACTTCTATGTATGGCTTTGTCCAGATTTCTTGCTCTGAGGTTGAGAGGTATGATAAATGCGTCAGGGCCATCACAGTCAGCCAGAGACATTTCAAATTGTGACATACTTGTTGCACCCCACTCCCCCATGTAGTGACTCTGGATGTGTCCAAGCAAGGCAAGGAGCAGTTATGCAGTGTATATATGCAGAGTATCCCCCCATCCAAGGTAGACACAAGTACTACAGTGGCTTTTCATCTGTTCTTGATTTTGCAGAATGGTCTGGTTTCTGTCATATTTTTGTACTGTTGATTTATGCTTATTACTCAGAAAGTGCCTGTTGCTCTGTGTTTAAGTAGCAATGCTTTAATGACCATGAGGTAAGTTTGACTGAGATCATAACATGCAAGTAAGCTTTAATAAGCATACTGTTAAAGAACTGCCAACATTGAAAGCCTTTCTGTTGTTGCCATGCAGAGAATACTTAACTAGATAAGGTATCAGCCTTGGGTATTGAAATGCATATGACAGTATTTGTAATACAGGACAGGATTACATTATTTTAAGAAGCTCATTACACTTGTTGGAGACTTCTAGTGATCTCTAAACAGAATGCCATTCATGTGTGGTCCATAACCTGTACAGTAATCCTTTAAGCAATGTATCTTGAGCTTGTTTCTTGTTTGCTTTTCATTTTTTACTTTGATCATGTTTTCCCCATGAAACAAGTAGATAGTTGTCAGGCAGCAGGTCTTTTTTGGATAAGAAACATTTTTACAAGTGGGGGCATCACAGAGATTGCTACTTTCAGCATGTTACTTGGTACTTTAATAAAGCTGAATATAAATTATAATTAGAACAGCAGTGCAAGGAGAAGTGGTTTGAGTTGAGTGCTGCTTGTTTTTCTTATACTTGATTTTGACTGGCATTCCAGTAATGTATTTAAAAAGTAATTTATTTTTTCATGCCTCACAACCTTTTTGTTTCTATCTAGATATTAAGTAAGCTGTCGTGCAGCCAATGCATTGACATATTTTTATTCTTTTACACTTCATTTTGTCTTGATTGGACTCTCATAATGACGGTTTGGCACCCAGGGCAGCGTATTTAATTAAAGTTAGTTTTTGTGGTTTTGAGCATAACTCCTCCCCTTTCTAGTTGGCCACACCGCTTCCCATTGGCTCCACCCATTAAGCTGTCTCCTGCAGCCCCCCTTTGATTTGAAGTCACCAGCTGCCACTGATATAATCAGCTAACAGAACTATTCCATGCCAACAAAACTTACTTTTTCCCTTTTTTGTAGGTGGTGAGGACAGAGCCATGAATCAGGAGTTGTGCATCAAGCAGATGCATGGGCTGAAGGAGCACTGGAGGGAGAGATGTATATGTTCCCATTGCACACATTAATTTCCCCAGTAGCAATCATAACATCGTTAAACAACCATTTTTGCTTGCAGAAGCAGTTAGATTAATAGTAGTGCAAGACTACCCATAATGCAGCTGCAAGGTAACTGCAATTATCATTGATTTCTTGTGAATAAGCATTAAAGCTGTATTGCAAAATTGCATTTTTGAGTTATAAGCAGGGTATGTTTGAGAAAACAATGATATTATTTTGTAAGCACATACTAAATGACAGGCACATCTGTATAACTTGTCATAGTACTTTCACCTGAACTGTTTCACATATAAGTTATTGTGTTGCTATTTCTTTTGCAGAAGGCGGAGCTGTTACACTTGTATGCCCAGCTGTGGTGGTCACTGATTGTTATGTTGTGCTTGCCTACCTATTTTATGCTAAATGGGTGTCTGCTGTTCAGCATTTTTAAAAAGTAGGCAGACAGTTTGTTACATGTACTTCACTTCAACATGTCATGCAGTTCTGTAGTAAACACCTGTGATTGGCTCAAATCCAAAAACAAAAAATACCAGCATCTAAGATTACCGGACCACTTACTATGGAAAAAAAATAACACCAAAAGAAGTAAACATCTTCTGACACATGGCCAGAGTAAATAAAAATGATGATTTATTGAAACAAAGTGCTTTCACGAGTACAAATCTTGTATATTTATGCACTTGTTTATTGACACATTTATTCTGTTTATTTTAATAGCAGTTTCATAGCTAATGGAATGCAGACCTTTTATTCATTTATCTTAGATGCTTTTAATGTGTTCATATCTTAGATGCATCATATGTTTTTACTGCTGTTCTATAAGTTTGCATAGATTTTAGATGTTTATTAGATCGTGGTTTCAAATGTGTTAATACACAAGCTTTATATGTTGTTTCGATTTTGAAAGGACTGTAGTAAGTAGAATAAGGTACCTGTGCATTTAGTAAGTTTTCATAACACGTAAAGTGTAAAATGTTACTCATAAAGTTGTGTTTTGAAACAATTACTTTGAATGGAGTTTTGTTTTTGAATGTCTTTAAAGAGGAAAGTTTGGCAATGTTTCTGTTTGATCTGAAGAAGTGAGAATTGTACTCATGAAAGTGCTTACCTTGTTTAAATAAATCATCATTTTTATTATACCTGGCCATGTGTTGGATAGCTTACTGTTTAGTTCTTTTGGTGTTACCTGTGAATGGCTATTTAACACAAAATTAGCAACCTTTTTCCTGCAATTGTTAAGAAATGTCAGTTATTTATGGGTTATCAAAATGATGCCTTAGTTGGACAAAAATCTTGGTGACACTTGAGCTTAACTCTGCTGTGGACACCTCAACTCATTTGTGCCATGCACACATACAAATAATGGGCAATGGAAAGTATGCTTTTCTAACAGATTGTCTCTTTTTCTATATTGTAAGGTCTGTGTCAAGAGTTTCATATCAGGTCCCATTCAAAATGTTATTTTGTTAGCATTACTGTCAGCTTATACTGTAGCAGTGTAGCCATTGTTTTGAATCTAGGCACATGTCATTTGTTGCATGACACACTGTCATGCAATGATTATCCTGATGTGTCATGGTATATATGTGTTCTGATTTTGGACATGTTTTTTTTTTCAGATATACTAATGGCTGCTTCATAGTCGCATAAGTACTAACAGCATTTTATCAGATAAACTGTGTATTGCATAACATGTAAATAAGAACACCCTATGATGGACACATTGCCCCACACATGGCCTTCTATTGCTATCATCAATATGCATTGATAATAGGACATTGGGAATTTTGCATGATCCTGGCAGTTCACTTGCTACCTACAGTTATTTATATTATACAGAGTATGTAGACAAATTATGAGCCACATTGTCTGATAAACATGATTAAATGACACCTGTATTGTATTGTGAAATACCTTCAGCAAACATGTAACAGTTAGTGTCATATATTTTTTGACATGTTAACAGCATAACATGTGTCTTTCATGGTATTCAGGTGGCCATCGCATAGTGCTTTATGACAAAGAGGTATATCACATGAATAAACAACTGAAAACATTTTTTACATTGTCATGCATTGAAAAGACTTTCTTCACATATGTTATTCCAGTTACATATGGTTAAATTACTGTGGTGTGATGTAATTAACTTTTTCTATCCATTGGTCATATCAGTTTGTTTATATTATGTAGTCCTAAATGTAGGTGCAAATAGATTCTGTACATTTTTGTGTTTTAATATTGATAAAGCATGGGACACATGGCTGTTTACTGATTGAGCAATAGAGGAGATGACATGCCAGACCCCTTCAATGGCAAGTCAAAGGACCAGGAAAATGATGGGATGTACGCTGCTGATGATAGACCTGACCTGCATGTACCACCATTCATGCTGCTTATCATCAGAGATGTCAAGCACCATGACAGGGAGATGATTTATGGTGCCTGATCTAGGAAGTGATGGTAGGCATCTTCCAAAGATGACGGACCTGCTGGGGAACTTGTTTCAAAACATAGTATGGGCCATGCACAACTCTTTCCAGTAAATTGCTAGAGGGATCATTCATTAGATTTGAACCCAATCAGAATGAGCTCTCAGGACCATAACTATCGGTGTGATCCAATCATGTATTACTACCACCATGGTGAGTGCACTTTCACAAATGTAATATATAGACACAATTGTGTGGACATAGCATATTGCTATCATGCATTGCTGATATACATCTAATCCTACACTGTGGATATCTTGTCATAGGTGACATTAGGTTACAGGTGATGTGTAACACACATTAGCACAGTACACATGCATTAAGCAATTACATTTACATGGTGTGCTGCTCCATAAAGGCAGGAGGTGCTACAGCTTAACTGTGTCTGTATGTGCTTATTCATATGCATGTTGTGCAGTATGGTATTATGTCCAATACACTGTGACGCTATACGTGACAGGACTGACTATTGCAGTTACCATAATCAAATAAGACGCAATTGTTCTGTTTGTATTTTCCCACTGTATACATGGACAGGATGACAGCAACTCAACAAATGTATAATAAACATATTTCTCACATGACACAGTATGCTAGGTTCATTTCCTTTGCTTACAAATGTTATCCATGTGTATGCATTGCACCCATTTCAGTCTTGGTTGTCTTATGGCTGTTCAATAAAATGACCACTTTTTGCCCATGTGATTCATGTAACATTGTATTATCATGCTGTCACACTGGCACAATAGCTTTGTGTGTGGTATGTGCTAGCCCATGTTGTGTCAAGTTGCATTACATTAGTGTGTATGCACTTCATGGACATTTATCCTCCACATAATGCATAGACAGTAAATTTTCTTTTACTGTATATATAGTTGATGTTTCTGGCATGTGTCTTATTCATTCCAAGTTTTATTGCAGCATGAATGATCATTACAACATATATGCCCATATATAAGCATTTGGTGTGTGTGTATATATATACATATATATATATATATATATATATATATATATATATATATATATATATATATATATATATATATATATATATATATATATATATATATATATATATATATATATAACTATACAATAAAAATAAAAACCCAGCTTCATTCCTTCAATTTAAGCAACTACACAATCTTACTAAAAAACTTATCATAAAAGATAAAAAATCATACTACAACAAACTACAGTCTACCCTCGCAAACAATCCCAAAAAATTCTGGAATTCCATCAATTCCCTCTTACACCCAGGTACTAAATCCAATCCCTGTCCAGACAACAATAAGACTGACACAGACATTGCAACCCTCTTCAACTCCTTCTTTACCAGCTCCATAGCTGATCTGACTAAATCCTTCTCCTCTTCCACCCCCAGCCCAAACCCAAAGTCTTCTTCACCATCCTCCCCTCACTCCTGCTCCCATAAACCCCCTCCCACTTTTATTCTACAACCCGTGTCTACCACCAGTATCAAAAAACTTCTTTCCAAACTCAAACCATGCTCCAATGCCCCCGACAATATCCCATCACTTTTTCTCAAGCTCGCAGCAGATGGCATCGCCATACCTATCAGCATTCTCATCAATAGATCCACCCAAGAATCCTATATTCCCAAACTTTGGCGAGCTGCCCACATTCTGCCCCTTCATAAAGGAGGCAAAAATA
This sequence comes from Protopterus annectens, assembly GCF_019279795.1. Classification (NCBI taxonomy): domain Eukaryota; kingdom Metazoa; phylum Chordata; order Ceratodontiformes; family Protopteridae; genus Protopterus; species Protopterus annectens. Next base: position 180,978,672 of record NC_056729.1, read on the forward strand.
ATAGCATTTCTAACTTCCGCCCAATAGCCATTCTTTCCCCAATTTCAAAAGTCCTTGAAAAATGTATCCACCGGCAACTCATGCCTCACCTCCTCAATAACCAACTCCTCACTCCTACTCAACATGGGTTTCGCCTGGCCACAGTACCATAACTGCTCTCCTTTCTTTCCTAGACATTGTCAACCATGCCCGTGACTCTGGAGATATTGTCTCCACTGTTCTTCTTGACCTTTCCAAGGCATTCGACACAATATCTCACACACTCCTTCTCAACCACCTTTCTAACCTTAATCTCTCCCACAATTCCCTTTCTTGGTTCAAAAGTTATCTCTCAGATAGATCCCAAGCTGTGAAATGGAATACAGGTACCTCGAACTTCTTACCTACCCCTACCGGAGTACCTCAGGGTTCTATACTCGGACCTCTGCTCTTTAATGTCTTTATCAATGATCTCCACTCTGCAATTCCTCATTCTCAAATTGTACAATATGCAGATGATTCCACTGTTATCTGCTCAGCCCCTAGCCTTCCCGAGCTCCAAGCCAAAACCCAATTGGCCTTCTCAACCACAGAAAATTGGATGCTTCAAAACCATCTTTCCGTTAATGCCAATAAATCCCATATCATTCTCTTCTCCCCCTCAAAAGCTCTGCCTCTTGATAAGCCATCCTTCAAAATCTCCAGCCTCTCCCAGTCCCCAATAGAAGTTGTTAGTAGTGCAAAATTACTCGGAGTTACCATTGATGAACACCTGAAATTTAATACTCATATTCAACTAAACATAAAAAAAACCCATCAGAAGCTCGGTATGCTTTACAGAAATGCTAACTTTCTTTCTTTAGCTACAAGACAAACACTCGCCACTACCTACCTTCTTCCTTCTCTATTGTATGGTGCTCCTCTTCTAACCAACCTCACCGCTTCTATCTCCTCAAAACTTGAAAGTTGCTACTACAAAATCGCCAAATTCGCTACTAACTCCACTCATTCTACACACCATTGCATCTGCCTCCGTAGTCTCCAATGGCTAGCACTCCCTAATCACCTGGATTACCTCCAACTTACTACTGCACACAAACTAATTTTCAAACCCACTGCTTGCCCTGCATTATCTAACATCTTGCCCTTCTACACTCCTCTCAGGCCCCTAAGATCTTGTCACCAAAATCATATTTCAGTATACAAACCCAAACGACCTCCTGACCACCTCCTACTTTCTTATACTACAGCAAAAAAATGGAACTTGCTTCCTTCCATTCTAAGAGTCACTACAAGCTATGAACAATTCAAATCTCTTCTCCATTCTCACCTCTTCCAAAACTGGAAATGTAATTGTATACTTCCTACCTAGATCTTAATATATCTCAGTTCCAATTTCCCCCCTCTGGTCCCTCTTCTTCAAACTCTCTCCTCAGCTCCCCTCCCTCTACTTCTTTATCTCCTCTCTCTCCCCTGCTTAAACTCTTATTTATTCCTTTTATATCTTCTCCTCCCCACTGCCTGCATGCATGTATAGTCTCACAAATGTATCTTTTGCCTTTTTCATAAGATGTACTTTTAGACTCTAACCTAAAATGTATCTTAGTCTAACTGTTCTTTTTTTTATCTTCCTCCTGGCATCTCTTCTCCTTTAAATTCTTTGCATCGTCTTCACTTCTCCTCTGTTTTACTTCTCTTGCATTCAAGATCTATGTATAATTTCTTTTTTATCTCTCTCTTCTATGCTAACAATACAGTCACATAAAAAATATTAATTTCTTATGTATACTGCCAAATGTACTATGTTTTTGAAATTGTTAAAGGTGTTATCCTGCTATAACACAGAGTGTTATGTGTATAATGTATTATTATTATGGAGCTTTTCTCCCCGGGCCTCCACTGAAAACGGGCTTTCGGGCCCAGTGGACTTCCCCGGTTATCAAACTGGAAATAAATAAATAAATAAATAAATAATACATGCATACATGATGCCTCAATGAGGAAACCTAGCTTGTAAACCTATCAGGGCTTTCATGCATCTATGAATTTGGAAGTTATGCCATCGGTAGTCTTACTACTGGAAGGGACACCGAAGGTGGACAGGTTCAAGTGGAGTAGCCACGCTAGGAGGTTTCCACCTATCTTTTGGACAAAACCAATGTGGATATACTTGATATAAGCAAATTAAAGTAGACTGGCCAAGGACATTTCCAAATGGATAAGCACTGTGTTTGCTATAGTGGCCATGAAACAAAGAGAAAGAATAGAGTTGCAATCATCATGAACAAGTGACTTGCAAAGACTGTGCTGAAATATAATGCAATCACCAACAGACTGATCTCAATTTTCTTTCAAGGAGCATCAGTTAATGACTATTGTGCAGGTCTATTCCCCAATGAGTGATGCCAAAGACGAAATCAAAGCTTTTGATAATCAGTTGCAAAATAAGATAGAACAGACATCCAAACAGGATTTACTAATAATCATGGTAGACCTGAAACTGAAGGCAGGAAATGGAAACAAAGGTTCAGTGGTTGGAAAGCCATGTTAGAGACAAAAACAAGGCAGGCAACAAATGAATTGAATTCTGCCCAATCAGCAGTCTGAGAATCATGAATACATTTTTCCAGTATCATAAGTGTTGACTTTACGTGTGGACATCACCAAATGGGTTTTACTGAAATCAGATAGACTATATATGTGTCAACTAAAGATGGATATCAGCAGTCATGACAACTAGAACAAGACCAGGATCAGACTCCAGCACCGATCATGAACTTCTGGTTTGTAAAATCAAAGTGAAGTTATAAAAAAAAAGAGTTAATCAGATAGCCAGGGCAGATTATGTTTTAGACAACATACCTGAGAAATACTGGAGAAAACTTAACAACTGATTTGAAGTATTAAACATGGAAGATAAAGTCCCTGAAGAGCTTTGGTTTGACATAAAGACAACAATAACAGAGGAAACCAAGAGAACACTTTCAAAGTGAGTCAAAAAGAAGATGCAACCCTGGATATCTGAAGAAGCTAAACAGATAGGAGAAGAAAAAAGAAAAGCCAAAATATCCAGTGATAGAAAAAAGATGACATTTTTTAACTGGTTATTTCAACAAGAAATCAGAAGGAGCAACGAACAATATTTCAGCACAATCTGCCAGCAGATTGAATCTGAACATGCACCTGGGAAAGCCAGACCATCTTTCTAGTGCATCAAAAGGATAAGGCAGAAATTTCAACCAAGAATGGGAATGCTCAAAGATGCTAATGGAAAGATACTGAACAAGCCTGAACGAATTAAAGAACAATGGAGGAGTTATACCAAGAATCTCTATTCAAATGAAATGGTTGAGGAGTATAAAGATGAAGACCTAATAGAAGAGCCAGAGATTTTGAAAGAAGAGGTTATTGCAGCAATTGCTGTCCTGTCAAACAATAAAGTTCCAAGACTAGAGGAAATACTGATAGAACTTATTAAAGGATCTGATGTAGCTGTTGCTGCATTGACCAAATTGTGTCAACAAGTTTAGAAAGAAAGAAAGTGGCCAACAGACAGGAAAAGTTCTATTTTTGTTCCCATTTATAAGAAAGGAGATGTCAAAACTGCAAAAACTACTGGACAATTGCTCTACTGTCTCACACAAACAAAATCTTGCTAAAGATAATCCAGTGGCCCTTGCAGTAATTCGTATGGAGAGAATTGCCAGAAAATAAATCAGGATTCATCAAAGGAAGAGGGAGAAGAGATATCATTGCTGGTGCTCGATGGATACTAAAAAAAACTAAGGAATATTAGAAACATATTTATTTTTGCTTTGCCAACTATAGTAAGGCCTTCGACTGTGTCAATCTTAAAATACTATGGGCAATTCTATTGCAAATGGGAATATCAAAACACATTGTACAGTTAATAAAAAAATTGTATGATGGCCATGAAGCTATGTTTCGAATAGAATACAGAAACACAAGTTGGGTTTTGGTTCAAAAAAGGTGTACAACAGGAATGCATCTAGTCACTATATTTGTTCAATCTGTATGCCAAAGCCATATTCTGAAAGGCTATTCTAGAAGAGGATAATATTGAAATACATGTAGGTGGAAGACTGAAAAATAATCTGAGGAATACAGATAACGTAGCACTGCTGACTGAAACAAGGGAAGATATGGAAAATTTGCTGAGGAAAGTCAGAGGAGAAGAAAGTTGAAGGATGGGACTAGAACTGAAAATGAAGAAGAACATATTTATGTCAACTAATAACATCACTAAATTTGAGCTCAGTGGAAAAGAAATTAAGATGGTTTTCAGTATGAACCTTTTGGGTGCCCTTGTGACCACTGATTCGGCTAACACTCTAGAAATATTACATTGTTTGGCACAGGGCAAGATGGCTATGAAGTCTCTAGATAAAATGTTCAAACACACTAAAAATGGATGTTGAAACAATGAACCAAAAGGAAACCAATTTAATTTAACACTTTTGTCCACTTAATACACAGGACTTCTTCAGAATTCTTCAGATTCTGAAGAAGTGCTGTGTATTAAGTGGATGAAAGCGCTAAATAAATTGGTTTCCTTTTGGTTCATTGCTTCACCATCCATTTTTTTGTGTTTTTATAAAATGTTCAAAAGTAAGGACATCAGACTGCAGACAAAGATAAGACTAGTTCAGACTCTCATATTCCCAGTTGTCAGCTACGGTTGCAAAAGCTGGATGATCTGGAAATGAGATCAAAGGAAGTGTGACTCATTCAAAATGTGGTGCTGGAGAAGAATCCTGTGTGTGCCATGGACAATGAGACAAACCAATAAGTTGATCACAGAGGAAATTAAACCGGAAATGCCACTCGAAACACAAATGATGAAACTGCATTTGTTATACTATGGTTACATGGTTCAAAGAGAAAGATTACTGTAAAAGAATATTATGATTGGAAGGGCTGAGGGCAAAAGGTGTAGAGGAAGACCCCCATTGAGGTGGATCGATACAATCATAAAGATGACAAGTCAGACATTGAAGGCTCTCATCAGACTAGCACAAAATCAAATCCCTTTTAATTCTTCAGTCTGTCAAGTCATCACGAATCAAACTCAAGTTGATGGGACATAACACACACTCATACATAATGATTTAAATGCATGTACATGTCTATGCACATAGGATAACTGAGACACAAATGGCCTTGTACTGTGGAACTGAATATTTACTTCTTTCATGTGCATGACTGTCCTTTGGTCAGTCATACACATGGGCATTGCTATACAGTATACATATACATATACATATATATATATATATATATATATATATATATATATATATATATATATACATACTATATACATATATATATATATATATATATATATATATACTATGCTATACAGTATACATATACATATATATATATATATATATATATATATATATATATATATATATATACTCAACTGAGTGCAGTGAGATCATATTCTGATTTCAGGCACTCCTACTGTGTACAAAGAGAGCATCTGGGAAACAGAAGAAAAAAAAAATTTAAGCTTGTTTCCTGCCTTTCCTGTTAAATGGTATAGACTATTTGTAGGCTTCTGAGCTCCCAAGCCCTTCTGTTTTGGAGGGAAGCCTTCTAGCTTAGTTTTTTTTTCTTATAAATAGCCAGTTTTCTAGTTTCAGCACTCAAATCTGTTTCTTTGATCTCAGCACTTGTTCAGAAAAAAAAAAAAAAATTTTCATCTGCTTTTACTGTACTTGTGTTTCTACCTACGTTTTTTACTTTTGCATCATCTTAAAAGTACTCAATTGTATTTATTACTGCTTGGTGTAACTCATTCTAAGCCTTTTGGTTTAAACACTTGTGCTTCAGACCAGTTGTTTTGCACTGAGAGGGTTTGTGGTCTGCACTGTAGTGGCAGAACAGGTAGCTTACATCCTTCTAGGTTGGGAACTGCTGATTGAGGGCTCAGTGTCTGTTATTCTAAAAGTGTATTAATTCTGGTTTAAGCACTTGGGCATTCAGGCCAGTTATTTTACATTAAGAGGTTTCGTGGTCTGCACTCTTGTGGGAGGAGAGGCTGGACTCTGCCCTTCTGAGCTGGGAATTTCTGGTTGAAGGCTTATAGTGCATGCATATCTGAACTGCTTCTTATTGAAGTTGGTGCGCCTTGTTTGCTGTGGCATAGACTGGATTCAGGCCTGCTGGATCTAGCTTTGTTTGTGTAACTTGAGCACTAATCCAGGCATTCTCTAAAGTATTCAATTGTATTTATTACTGCTTGGTAGTAACTTGATTAAAGTGTAGCTATCATTCTAAGTCTTTTGGATTAAGCACTTGGGCTTCAGACCAGTTGTTTTACATTAGGAAGGTTTGTGGCATGCACTGTGGTGGCAGGACAGGTAGCTTTCATCCTTCTAAGTTGGGAGCTGCTGATTGAGAGCCCAGTGTCTGTTATTCTTAAAGTGTATTAGTTCTGGTTTAAGCACTTGGGCTTCAGGCCAGTTATTTTACATTAAGAAGGTTTGTGGTCTGCACTCTTGTGGGAGAAGAGGCTGGACTCTGCCCTTCTGAGCTGGGAATTTCTGGTTAAAGGTTTATAGTGCCTGAATATTTGAACTGTATCTTACTGAAATTGGTACACCTTGTTTGCTGTAGCATAGACTAGATCCAGGCCTGCTGAATCTAGCTTTGTTTATATGCTTGTTGTTTGTTTGCTTGTTATTTCTCTGGAATGCTAATTCCACCTAATACGTGGCTTCTCAGCGCTTCTGTGGATCACTAGTGATATCTGCATTGCTTACTGTACTTATTTCCTTGTTTCACTTGAAAGAAAGTTACTGTTTGTCATTTTTGCATTTAAGTTACCTGTAACACATTGCACTTAAGTTACCTGGCACTTGCTCACTAAAGCAATTATATAAGTCAGCACTAAAAATTAAAAGCACTACACCCTCACTCCCCACTGGCCCTGGTTTTCAATTATTAAGGAATTCCCAGTATTATTCTAGCATGTCCAAAGGTCAGTTGTCAATCTCTTCTCCGGTCCAGCTGGTGAATCTGGGACTCTTGAGGCAATGTTACAACTGCCTCATGTACACAGACAACCCTCTCCTCCTCCCAACAAATTCCAACACATGTGAGAGATGCAACCATATAGCCAAACTGGAGGCTAAGCTCGCTCAACTCAGTACTGGCATAACCAGAGGAGGAGAAGGAAACCACACTCACTACAATTCCAGTCTCACATAGACCTACCACGACAGCAAACCAAACACATAATCATACAAAAACATACTCGGAGGCTCTAAATAAAGATCTGCCGAAGCAGCAGAGACCTCCAAAGCAGACACCCAAGCAGCCACTACCCCAAAACAAAACACGTGCAACACATATCTCACAAAGCCAGTGTGCCGAACAGTCACATCCCTTAAGACTAAACAACACACCTGATACACTTGTAATAGGTGACTCTATCGTCAGGCACACTGACTTCCCGCTCACCAGGCTGAACAAGGAGAGGGTCATGGTGAGCAGCCTGTCGGGCGCTAGGATCCACCACATAACACAAGCACTCAGGTCACTCCAAGGCAAGTATAAATATGACTCAGTCATTGTCCATGCTGGTGTGAATGACCTGAGACGTACCTCCCTGGACTACATGAAAAGAGACATAAAGGAGCTCTCTGAGCATGTAGCCTAGGCCGGTATGACCCTGACCTTGAGTAGCATCTTACCCTCACCAAGAATGATGCCACAATATGAAGACAAGATGATCAATTTCAACAATTGGCTTAAGTACTGGTGTCATTCAAAGGGGATCCAATGCCTGTCAGCTTGGGATGATATGCTCGACAAGCCACGATGCTTCGCTAGGGACGGCTTGCACCTGTCACCCTGGGCTTTGGATATTGGCAAAGGCTCTTGCTACCCCATACTGCCTTTTTAGGCAAGGCTCAAAAGACAAACCCACCTCCATAGGTATCACAAGGGATAAGAAACTAAGAGTAATGCTACTCAACGCCAGAAGTCTAAACCTCAAGATGCACACACTGAAACTCTCCTTAGCATGGAGAACATCGATATCTGTGCAGTAACAGAAACCTGGTTCAGGGCTCCCGAGAGCACCCCAGCACTACCAGGTTATACCTCATACCATGCTTTTCGGCCCCAAAACTTGGACTGAACCACAAAAGGAGGGGGAGTATCGATATTCATCAAAGATACCCACACCTCCAGGTTGGTGGCAAAGCACGAAGCATCAGAGACTATCCATGTGCAGCTAACAGTGGGTAAAACTGCCTTCCAGTTTATAGCCTGCTACAGACCACCCTCCCAAACCCAGGAACCCCACTCGGCCTTCCTGAGAACACTGGAAAATATGAAGGTCTCTCCAAACACCATTATATTGGGTGACTTCAACTACCCAAACATAGACTGGGAGCATTACTCTAGCTCTAACACCCTAGCCCAAAAGTTCCTAGAATTTATAAACTCAAATGCTATGGAACAACTTGTTACCACTTCCACAAGAGGGGAAAACATATTGGACCTGATCATCACCAACATGGGGACTCTATGCTCCAGACCAGAAGTGTATCCCTCACTGGTAAGATCAGACCATAAACTAATCTCACTGGATATTCACATCCCAACCCCACCCCCTGCCCAGAAAACCACAGTGAAAAACTTCTCTAAAGCAAATTTTACACTCCTCAAAACTGAGGTGGAATCCTTCAAAGCCCCCGGGCCTGTGGAAAATACGGCCCAGACCGCAGAATCCTTTATAAACACATTCTATGAACACCTTCAGGAATGCATGGATCATGCAATCCCAAATAAAACCAAGACCCAATCCTCCAAAGGCAGACGTCCTGTCTGGTGGACCCCAGCCATAAACAAACTATACAATAGAAGGAGGAAGCTACTAATTGATAGAGCAAAATCCCAAAAAGGGAAGGCATCACTGATCAGTATTAGCAAAAAACTACGGGCACACATAAAATTGTCTAAGGCCAGCTTCGAGAGAAAAATTGCACAGGACACTAAGGATAATCACAAGGCTTTCTTTGGTTATGTTAGGAACCTGGGTGGTAATTCCCAGATATGCTCAGAATTAGTCCAAATGACAAAAAATACACCGAACCCACAGACATTGCCAACATCCTAGCCGACAGGTTCAGCGCAAACTTCTCCCCCCCCCACCAAAAGGGCAAATATCTA